>NC_141150.1:2105000-2415972 GCF_053477565.2 Lygodium microphyllum | reverse complement strand
TATTGGGTATGCCAGACTCTTTGGGCACTACCCGTTAGCTTTATTCCTATTTTGTGCTAAAGCAAACTCAAAAGCTAAAAGCTTGCTATTTTGTAATTTGGGCTATTATTTGAGCTTGAAGATGATTAATACATAAAATAAATGCTTTGTGGAGCGCTCACACAAGGCATGGGGGGAGATTGCACCCAATTGGTCTCTTGTTCATGTCGTGCATGCTTTTTACCTTGAGTTTTGTGCAAAAAGTAGAGTTCTTTTGTTGGGGACCTTCCGGCATTCACTACGCGAGCGTACAGCATCCGATCTGTGCACCGCCTCGATAAAAGAAATGGCTGAAATGTGACTTGAAAACATTACTATTGGAAAATGACAATCACTCTAGTCCATCTCAGTAAAACTTACAATTGATCCCCTTTACTACTGGAAAGTGATAATTACTCAAGCCATTTCAATAGAACTAACAATGTCAAAATACAAATTTACTTTTTCAAAAACTCCAAAATGATTTTTGAAAAGAAAGTTACATAACGGAAGCCTTCTCCTCATTGGTGGAGTGCACTCTCTCTTCTCTCACTAAAGGCCAAAAAGTGACCTCAAACTCCCACTAATGACACAAGAATGTCCACAGATGTGGATGAGGGTGCCAACGCACTAGAGATGCATAGTGTGAAGAAAGTCCATGGAAAAGATGGATGGTTGGAAAACCAATAGATTGTGAAAACTTAAAATAGGGTGGTTGTTTATTAACAAGAGTAATAATTGTATTTTTCTCTAGTGGAAGAAAAGTTATCACATATAAAAACAACAAGTGATGTGCTAGTGCATAACATAACATCAAAGACAAGAGACCACAAAAGGTAGTCAAAGATGTGTCTAGTCATGTCTATGGTCCATTTGTAGTGTTCAAAAGTCCTAATGAGATGTGTGGTGAGAAATGGTACTAACATTATCAACCTGGATAAAGAAGTGGAAAATGCAAAGATGGGGGGCTATATCAATTTGAATTACAATGAACTCCACCCACACACATTGCCTAGAGAGTGAGGACTAAAAAAAACGTAACAATGTCTACCAACAATATTTACAACTACCTTACTAGTGTGTTTTCAATGTAGGCAAAAGAAAAAACTAGAAGAAGGATAGACATGGGACATAGAGTAAGCCAATGTTGCAAACTCCATCACATGCTCGCTCCTTGGTATCCTTGACACCCATGCCATATTGGGCTTCCGCTAGGCACTTGGCTAAGTGGAAAACAGGCATTGCTAGGCCATCTTATAGATAATAAACTTCTAAAAAAAACATGACACTTTGAAAAGAAAGTTAACTAGACTTATATCCACAAATGCTATTTTTGGGAAAGCTTCCAATACCAAACTATTGTTAATGCCTTGTTGGTTGATGTTTACACATTTAGACACATTTACATGGGATGGGTACATTGTTTCTTCTCTCCCCTTATATTGTTTCTTAGTATCATATAGAATTTTCATACATGATACGTCAGAGATATGTCTTGTCAGAGTATTTGCACTTCATGAAGACCAATACATGAGGGGGTCCCTCCTTTCACATGGCACACCTTCTTTTTGCTGATTTCGCTACATCCATGCTTGTTGTCACAGGGGATGGAGAACCAAGGTTGTCAAACTTCTTAGACTTCAAATTTATGCTTCATTTGATGTAATTAACATTTATTATAAAATAAAACTAAATGATATGCCTCTTGCATTGAAATGTGTTGAAGATGTTATTAAGCAGAACAAGTTTTTTGCAAAGCTAGTGAAGGGAACTATGGATCAAGCCCATCAGTTCCTAGCAAACGAAGGTTTATTGGTCACATTATGTTTAACACAACACTTTGGAAAAGTGCTAGAGGGTGCTTGGAGTGCAAGCTTGAAGCTCCATCACACATGGACACTCATGTGCAATGGTGATTATAAGCATTCCGACACTACCAAGGAGGAAGTAAGCTGAATAGTTTCCTGTGGCTAATGCAAAGTACTATTTTGAGTTGTATTATATTCAAATTTGCAATGGACACTTTTTTGCAAATCATAGACTTGAATTTGGTTGTCCTACTACCAAGAAGGGGTTCCCATTCCTATGTATTATCACGAGGGAGAGAAAGTGGGACCACACAAGTACCTTGCGACTCAGAGCTTCCTCCTAGAGTTAGATAGATTTCAGCACATGGAAGTGGATGGAGCCCTTTGTAGAGGTGAGGTAGAATGGACACTTGATTTCTTTTTAAAAAAATTATGTCTCAATTTTTGTGTGAATGCATGGGTCTACAATGGGTGCTCGAATACTCTACACATCTTGTCGATGGCTACTAGCAACCTTCACCATGGAGATGGATTGCGTCTTGGACATTTTCACATGTTGTGGAGGGCTAGAAAAATCATGTATAGAGTTGCATTGCTATTGTATGTGTCTAGAGGGGGAGCTCAATGTGTACAATCTGTGGCTAGTACATGTAGCATGCCAACCACCCTCAGATCATAGTGATGATGAATAGTGCTATGAAACAATGTGATGTTCATAATATAAATTGCTTTCTGTTGGAAAAACTACATCAAGGTGTTAGTATTGAATACCCTCTTTAACATTCACTCTTTTTTTATGATCAATCATCTTGGATTCTAATTTTATAAGTCCACAATTGCATGCTTATTAATGTATGGTTCTTATTTATAGATGTAGCAATTTGGGAAAGACACTTGAAAACAAAAAGGAGTATGTAATTAAAGTTAACCTTAATGAATATATGTGTCATCTATGATATTCCTTAAAAACCATTAAACTAGAATACAAAAACTCCAATGTATCCACAACACTCCCAAAAAACTCCAAAAAGATCTACAAAAACTCCAAATTAAGGGCTCACAAAATTTTTGCTCTTCCAAAAAGATACGCTTCTTGGATTTGGTGTTGAATTTATCCCTTTATTTCTTGTCAACATGGATGTATGCATCGCATTTGAAGAGGTAAAAAGGGTAATGGATGGTTTCTTGTGCCCAAAAATTCCTAATAGGGAGTCATGTCCTTCAAAGCTATAGTCAGAGACTTGTTGTAGATATGCACCATTATGGAGTATGAAGGTGGGGGGAGGCATGCGTCCCCCCACCTTTTAAGTGTATTTTAAATGGGGCATGCGTCCCCCCAAAGTGTGTGCATGTGCGTAGATGCTTTTGGGGGCCACATGCACCCTTGTCCTTATGTCGAAGGGGGGTGCGACGAAAGGGGTGCTTGGCCCCCCATCAAAAGTCCTCAATGCTCCAACATCGAGTGGGAAATCTCCAACATGATCCAATTTTTTCGCTCCATGAAACCATTCTCAAATCATGTGTTTGTATGGGAAAATTCCATCTCGATCACATGTTGCCTACAAAACCTATCACACTCTTTGGAGTGAAAATCACCTCCAAGATTGGCCCAACCCCTCAAATCTTGAAGGTTGTTTGATTCACCTTCTACTCACAAAAATTAGAAAATAATTCAAATTTTTATTTCAATAAATAGGACCACATGTACTTGGAAAAATTATCAACCATAAGCATTGCATATTTGGCCTTCCCTAAGGAGGCCATTCTCATAGGACCGCACAAGTTAGTATGTACCAAATTTGGCGATGTAGAAGCCCACCTAGTAGCGACCTTGGGAAAAGGATGGAGGTGTTGTTTACCCCTCAAGTAGCTAGGGTACAAAGTATTGATGGAAGGGAAAACCCAAAGACCCTTAACAAGTCCCTTCCATCATGATGTCTATCAAGTGGAGTCAAAGTTCAAGTGCCCATAGCAAGCATGCCAGAAAAGTAGCCTAAGTGCCAAAACAGACTAAGCTACAAGGCCTTCTTGTTACCTTGCTTGAAGATGATGCAATTGCAAAAGTACAACTTATGGATTTGGCTCCCCTGAGTCAAGTCTCCTTGTGTCTAACATCATTCTCCAAAATCACTGGTACAAGATCCTCCCAAGTAATGGTACCTTCAAACCTCGAATTAAGTGAACCAGTCTAGAAAATGACATTTCTTGGAGACAAAAAGTGTGTCAAAAGTCTCACAACCATATCTTACAAATGATCCTCTTGCCAAGAGATGCAAGTTCATCTCAGAGTTCCTCCATTTTGTTGATATGATCCTTCATGGAAGGGGCATCATCAATAGGAAGATTTTGGAGTTTCCTCTCAAGAGTATTACAATGTGCAAAGGTCTCGAACTAGCACAAAGAAGATTGCTTGGTCCAAGCCCTTGCTATGAAGTGGATTCTAAAAACATGTGCAAGAACTCAATCATGGTAGCTCATAAGATCAAGGAAAATCCCAAAGTGCCACTTGATCAATATAGTCGATCCAAAATTCAAATCCTCTAGTGGAGGGTGGATGGGGGACAATGATGGCCTCTAAATCAAAGACTAAAGGGACTAAATTGAACCATTTGGACGACCCCTCATGTGCAAGATAAGAAGGATAGGCACCTGAACAAATGGTGCCATGATGACCAAGTAGAGTCCTTCACTAGGAGCCCTCATAGAAATAAAGAGAGAAGGAAGGGGAAAGGGGAAGGGGGAAGGGGAAAGGAATGGGGACGTGACCACTTTGATCTTCTGGACCAAGCAAAGTACTTACCTCTGTTGGATCGAAGATCCAACCTTTGGTCTTCCTCACATCCATCCTCATAATCTCCTTGATCTTAATGATCTTTGTTTGACAAGCTATCCCAACGAGAATGTTGATCTTCAAAGCTTCATCGGTCCTCATCAAAATCTTCATGCCGATCAAATCAAGAATCCATCTATCATTTCAAGTGTCTATAGAAATACACAAAAAAAGTGGTGTTTTGATACCAAGCTCTATTGGGATGGATGAGATATCAAGTACACTATTGCAAAACAACACTCCACAGTCACCACAAGATGCATAATCACTACTGAAAACTTTGTATTTTCAAGTAACCAAGGGAGAAAAAGCTATCGCCAACAACGTAGCAGCAATCACCCACTTTGGAATGTGTAAACAACACAAACGCCTACAAAATTACAGCAAGGGATGTCTACTCTCTTCTTTGTAGAAGCCCCAAGTTCTCACCTTTGGCGATGATACCATGTGAGAGTGGACAACAAAAGAGAAATATAAACACACACACACACACACACACACACACACACACACACAGAAGGGAAGAGAGAGACTTAAATGAATGCAAAGAAGAGAAGAAAGACTAGTGTGATTTGAAATGAAAGTTGACAACACAAAGGATTGATTAGTCTTTGCACACAACCCAGGGTGTTAGTGACGTGATGATGGATTAAAATAGCAAGCTAAACAAAGAAAGAGGCTAGTTGCACACGAGATGATGAACAACAACTAGGGAGGCTTCTATTTATAAGAGTAGCCCTTAGAACCAACTAAATAGTAGCCCTCAAAACTAGCTCTAATAGAAATGGCTATAATTAATGCAATTAACATGTAAAAACTAAGCCACACCTCATAAATCTTGTTGCCAACCTCTTTTTAGTATAAAGGTTGCCTAAGAAGTGGCACAAATTAAAATGCAATGGAGGTAGTTCACTAACGTGCAATGTAAACACACACAAACACACAAACTGAAATGCACTAAAATCAAAGGCTAGAGATTGAAAATGTGTTGGCTATCAAAGCTCCAATGTCTTTGTCACACGTGTCCCATAAGCAAGTCCCCACTTTTGGTTAGTTCCATCTTTATAAATACAGTAGGCAAGGTCACTTACATCTTTTGCCATCTCTTCTGTGAGAGTGCACAATGGAAGAGGAATATGAACACAAAAAGAAAATGGGAAGAGAAGACAAAAGGAATGAAAGAGAAATTTGCACTAAATCTAGAAAGAATGTTGAATACAATGATGGAATAATCAGTCCTTATACACAGTCAAGTGAAGATGAAAGCAATGATGGGGACGAAGTGTGCAACCAATAGCCGCTACAAATGATATAGAACACCAAACTCCAAGCACCTATAGAGGAAAAATGAATTATCTGCCCCAAGTGGACGTCAAGCTATATATAGCCAATGAACCCTAAAACTAGCGGATCTACCAAAAAGATCTCTAGATATACAGTTAGCTAGTATGAAAATAGTCTAACCAACGTATACTACTCATGAAAATGATGATATGACACTAAAAAATGATTGACAAGGGCTAGGAAGGCAGATTGCAATATGAAAGGGGTACACAGGTTGTCTAGCACTTGGCAAGATAAGGGAAATGCACACTAAAATGCGACTGGCAAAAGAAATGCATGCTCTAAATAGCGCTACTCCTTTGTTAAAACATGATAGGCATGTCAAAGCTCCTAATGTTCCCCTTTGACTTAGACTAAGGCTCACAAGCAAGAGATGACAATGCATGACAAACATGACTGCTAACATCTTAAACCATAGTTGCATCCCTTGTCTCCTCAATCTTTCCCCTTTAGTGGCTGCTATCTTCTTCAATTGACTGCCCCCCTCCACCTCCAACAACTGTCGTGGACATCCTACAATTAGCGCTCATCCGATGGACTATGTTTATTCCTAGCTATTATTGGAACCACCAATCTACTATTAGTCTAATTTGGTGGAGGTTTTATGGTATTGTACCTGCATTTTGTGCACCGTCTCCTCCAACAACTACCACCTAGTCTGCCTTGGTGTTGCAAGCTTCTCTAACCCCTACCACCATCAATACCAACCTACATTTTTTTATGTTCGAGCGAATGCTTTACTATTCCTCATTTGTAGCAAGTCATTCTTGACTTTTCAACAATTCTGTATATCATCCTCTGCTTTGATTGATGGTTAATGCACCAGGGATCTATCTCCAATGGACAATACACATCAACATTCCCCTCACCCAACTTCCACAAGAGCCGACTATGGAATTGCAACCTTCGAGCATTGTATATATTCAATCTTGGCACTCATCATACATTCATTAATTAGATTCTACTCTTACGTTGTTTGAATTCTGTGTTTTTGCATGAGTTATTGTGTTTTAGTCATGTTTGTAAATTCTATGTTTCCATAGAAGAAACCCTACCCTCCACAACATTTTGAAAAAGGGTGAAAACAGTGCAATTTGTAGAACTTCTACACGAGTAGCAAATAATTTCTATTTGTACTAACAGCACTATCCTATATTGAAGGTGGTTCAAGGTTGTATACTAAACCAAAAGTGTTTCTCGTTGTGTGACTAATGGATAGGGGTGCTGCAGCCTTCCAATCGTTAATTGTTAAATATACAAAATAACAAAGATGCAATTCAGAGATAAATGTTAATCCAAGAACAATAAGCTGATACAACAATCAAGATTTCTTTGTTCATTAGTCAGCAAGCCTTGTGTGGTGCCTTTATCCTTTTGGCTCCATTCAGTGTGTCCATCTCAGCCCATCATTTTCTGATTCCTCTTCCACTACTTGAGACACGAGCAGGTTGGGCTTGGGGTATTGCATTGAGATTCACACACTACCAAAGGAATACTGTAAAAGGTAAATTTGCATTATCCAAGAATAACAAGATGATACAACAAATCAAAACTCTCTAGTCATGGTTAGTGACATAAATTACTGAAGCAAGCCTTGAGCAGTGCCTCTGTAGGCCCCCTTCCGCTATTTTGACTGCCCCTGGGCAGGCACACTGCTGCTTGCAGCATCTCTTGCTGTGCTCAATGCCTCTAGTCCCACAGGCCACAAGACAGCCACTGGCCCTATAGTCCATCCTTGTCCCAGTGACTTGCAACTGACACCTGCTTGAAGCTTCCCTCACCTACAGTCCATACTTGTTCGTAGTTGTGGCTGATGATAGAGGAACTACTGAAGTCTGGTTATAGTCATGACGTATGAATTACTGAGACGTGCCTTTAGAAGTGCCTCTGTGGGTTCCCATCCACTATCTTGAAACTGGTTGCAGCCCACTGCTCCATCTCTTACTGTGCTGCTCACTGCCTTGAAAACCACAGCCCAGAATGGAGTGGGCACCTGCTGGCAATGTAGTCCACACTTGACACTGCTATCTGCAACTGGCACATGATTCCCTCTCCTGCTGCTGTCACAGCACTAATCGTTGATGTCCATCAAACAGATTGTCCCATCTCCAGGAGGATTACACATTGTTCCCTATGCAAAGAACTCAAATACTGAATCTTGATTTGAAATTCTCTCTTATCATCCCAAGGTCCTCAATTTCTGAATACTGCTGTGCATGATCTGTTCTTCTCATGTGATACAGGGCTGCAGTTCACTAGTTTCAGCTCAAATCCTGAAGGTCATGAATATGGCTCCAGAGTTAGGTAACATTATTGGACCCTCAAAAGGAAGGTTTTGGAACAATAATAATCTCATTATAGCACGGATACCTCTCAATAGGCATTGTCAGAGCAAACACAGGTCACATGTACTCACATGGAAAACTGCTTACTGCTCATGGTGTGAAAAAAATAACTCATTCATCAATCTGTATTTTTGTCCAAAAATTCCTGGATACAGCATTAAAGCATTACCTACACAGTGACCAGATTCTTGTCCAAAATGCTGAATTTCAGCATAAAAATGTACCAACTTGTCTGGCATGTCATGATGCAAATTTATGTAATAAGCACCATGAAGGTTGTCATATTAACCATTTTTATTATTAAGTCCGGGGTAGACACAGCATTCACCTGCGTTTTACTTGGTCCAACTTATGCCTCCTCCAAACATACTAATCTGGAAAGAGAAAATTCTGAAACAGAGCAACTTTGACAGTAAAGAGCCTAATAAGATTAAATAATCAGATTAATATAGGAAAAGGCAGTGGTAGATAATACGAATTGATCCACAACAACTTAGCTCTGAGCCACCTGAGGTATCAGGCTTACAAAGCTTCATACTGCACAGGAGAAACTATCACACAGTCCTCAAAGAGCAGGTTCAAGAGGATTACCTCCTATTGTAGTGAAGGACTCATGTAAATGCCTAAGCATTGATTCATCTGAGGCCCATAGTTGGGCAGGAGCATTTACAAAATGGGCATACAGCTTGTTCTTGGAACAAGTGACAGAGATGAGGCTGTGTGCAACAGGGCTATCGATCTCGTAGTCGTAGTACAGTTGCCCACTTTTGGGGTCGGTTTTGTCAGCAGCCTGGATGTTATCGGCAGAGGCGATGATGTCCTGGAGGCTGACATCGGAGAGGGCAAGGTTGTTCAGAACATTGTCACGGGGCGCGAGGCGGCGGAATCCAGGCAGGAAGGTCACATACACCTTCTCATCCTTGCGGCGAGGGTTGTAAAATTCGCTGTCAGTTCCGTTGGTGCCCTTCTCCACTTTGGAGATGAGCCTCTCCTTCCAACCCTGTGGAACATCATACACATACTCTGCAGTGTCGCGCTTGCTGGCGTTGCCGCCATAGCCACCGTAGCTGGATGCACTTGCGGCGGTGCCAAAGTACTGCTGGAATGGCTGGGCGGCGGCATCAGCTGCGAGGGCAGCAGGGGCCAGCAGGCCGGAGGGTGAGATCAGCACAGCAGCAGCGGCTGCGAGGGCAAGCACAGCGCTCCTGCTGGTCAGAAGAGAGGGCCACAGACTGGCTGGTTTGGGTGAGGAATATTCCTGATCATGGCAGCACGAGGAGGGAGAAGATTCCTGGTGGGAGGCTAGAACGCGCCGGCAGAAGCTTACTTTTCCTGTCCGAGTTGTCGATCGTGCACAATCGCCTGCTGTTGCTGCTGCTGCAGTTGGAGGATGGTGCAGGGTCGCCGATGAGGAAGCAGGGCTTATTGACAGGCTTGCCATCGCCACTCACACTCCTTTGGCCCTAACGACAAAAGCATTATCCATACTAGGTAACCCATCTTTGTTAGCGTTGAGGGCATGGTATGGCATCGTTATAGGTTACCCCTAGTTGACGAACGTTTTCTAGGGAGACACCTTCGTGGGCTTCCTTCCATAACTAGGGTACCGGGGCCAATAGGGGAACGAGGGCTAGTAATAACATATGTAGAGGACATTACTAGAGCGAATTGTTTTACGGCTCTGATCGAGTGAAGGCACAACAAATCCTCAGTAAATTAGAAAGCTAGGAATTTGATTGGCTGAACAAAGGGATTTCTTATGTATACTCTTCTTAACTCAAGAAAATTGAATTCACAAATTGTGATGAATATTAATTTATTTGATGGATTAACCAAAGTATTATGAGGGTCTAGTTTAACTTAGCCGAACTCCAGTTACATATCAATAACTGAATGAACCAAAGTATGTAACGGGAAGTGGGGGAGAAACTGAATGAGTTTAGCTCTAGCGCATCTCTCTCTCTCTCTCTCTCTCTCTCTCTCTCTCTCTCTCTCTCTCAAAGGCACATCACATCTAGTGGAGATGACACCAAGATCTCCATTAAGCCCACATAGTCCACATGCAAGCCAACCATACGAGACAATGTATCAACCACCAGAGCCACCTTACGTGTCAAGTAGATAATGCAAGCCATGAGTTCCATGCTACATCAAATGAATGCTACAAATCACTCTCTTGGCATGTTTGGAACATCAACAACAACCAAGGTCAAACAATTAAAATCCCGAGGTTCTCATCCATGATCTTTTGCAGCACTTCCAACTGAAGAAGTGTTATCTTGGCTTGATCATTTTGATAGCGTTGCAAGGAATCGCAATTGGAGTGAAGGCCAAAAAACCAAAGAAATTAGAACGCTACTAGAAGGGTTGGCACAATATACAACTATCGAATCATGTGAAAGATAGTTGGCCTCTTCTCAAAGAATCTTTAATAAAGCACTTTGCAAATCAAAATACCATCTAGTCACAACATTAAAGTAGTTGAGGAAATGTGAACAATTATCAAGAGAATATATAGCCCAATTTTCCCTGCAAATCTAACAATGTCTGAAGCTATGAAGCTATTTTTCTTATGGTCTCATTTAAGACCTGACATGGTCAAGAGAACACAAGATTAGGGCCTCAAACATTGCATGATGCCATTTAGCTAGCTCTCAGAGGATAGAAGGTACAATTGAAGAAATTGGCATTCAAGAAATAAAAGCAAAAATGATATTGGATGGTCCAACTCCAATGGATATAGATGTTCAAAACACACAAATAGCAAGCTAGTCTCTTCAAGTTCGGGATTCACAAGGCAATCCGAAGTGTTTATATTGCAACTCCACAAGTGCAAAATGTACAATTCCAAAGATGATGTAGCAACATTAGCCCATGTCTAGGAAAACATCTAAGTGGATGGCTCTTGAGGCAAGTCGTGCGGGTTGATACGAGTTACTGGCCAATGCGGGATGCCAAGCCGAACGCCCAGGATTTTTCAGAGCTCAATTCCGAGTCCGGACGGGGAAATGGCCAAGAATTGGTCAAGATTTGAAGAGGTGGACATGAGTTGGGCCAAGTGGTAAGTGACCCTTGGGGTCTTGGGAGGCATTTTATGCCACACAAAATCGTGGCATGAAAGATGAGTGAAAAAACGTGGAGAAAGATGACGCCCAAAAAATGCGCCATGAATGGATGAGAGGCATCATGGCTGCTGCAAACAACCCCCCCAATTGATCATGGGGCTTGAATCCCCTCTGTCTGTGGACTCTATCGCCGTGCTTCGCTCCTCCAATGGTGGTCTCTATGAAGAATTCTGATTTCAGTCTTTCTCTCTCCTCCCTCTCTCTCCCCTAAAGGCAGATTCATGTGGTGAAGAGGAAGAAGAAGAATGGGTGATGGATGCTTGCCCAATGAAGACCGGGTTGTTCCATGGTGTAAGAAGTTTGAAATTGATGAATGTGGACTGTCATGAGCAGTAATGGTGACTGGAAATCAGTCCCAAGATATGGCAAATAAAAACCCGCAACCTGCAAAAGAATGGTAATCTCATTTTTATAAAGGGAAATGGTTTTTTTATGCAATTTTCTTGATGCATTCTTGTTTCCATGAGAAGATAATGTATTATGATGTTGTCTTCAATGTCTTTCAACTGTTTATGATCAGAAAATCGGAGAATCATAAGTGTTGTGGATGAAATTAGTAGTGAAAAACCCGTAAATATGCAAAATATGGGGAAATTGGGTGTTTTTGAGATATCAAAGAAAAATATCATAAGACACACCAACTAAACTTGTCTTTTTGCTACAAATGAACCTAAGGGCCACAGCTCATAACCCATTTTGAATTTTCATTCATTAAATATTGGAAAAAATACAAGAAAAATAGGGAAAATAAAGAAAAAATAGGGGAAAAATGGATTTTGAGTGCTGAAAATTAAGGAAAAATAAGATTCATGTTTGTGGATGTATGGGGGGTCTGAAGTATGAGGTTTAGCCTCAGTTCAGCCCTATCTTTATGTTTTAGTGAGTTTTATGGCTTTTTATGCAATAAAAATATAGAAAATGAACCCTAAACCTATGCAATATGCACAACCTAAACAGGTGAGGGGGTGGAGTGTATAAAAAGCGTGTAAATGTTGAATGAAATGATGGAAAGTTTGCTAGTTTTTATGCATATCATATAGATTGGATGATGTTTAAAGATTAAGAACCTAGTAGCACGAGGGTTTCTCGGTGCTAGGTTCATGCAACGCTACATACGAGTGATAGAGAATTTCATGGAAAAAATGCTTTTGCACTAAGCACCAAAGCTGATGTTCTTAATTGTTTGAGCACGTGGACATTCGCAATTTGTATGAAGCATGAAATTTAAAAATATCAGATAATACCTCCTGGATGCATAGCAATTGCTTTTTAGAGGAATATGACCAACGTTGAGTGAGTAAGGTTGTCCAAGCTGTAGGCTAGGCGTTGGGTCTAAAGAGAAAGTAAAGTGAGGAAGCATGGTATATCTCCTGGAAATACATGAATCATAAAATGGTATCATGGTTTAGAAGCCGGAACCATATTGAATATTGATTCATTTTATGGAGCTTTTCGAAGGGAGTTTGCCCCTAAACGGGGTGGGCAATATTGGTTGCGTGTACTCAACGTAACCCGCCAAGAACCACACGAGGATATTCGTGCTTATGCAAAGAAAATAAAAGAGGTTTTTCGTAAGTTGGACACCTCTATTCCTATCCCCACAACTGCTCAATTGCAATATTTCCTACATGGTTTGGACTTTAACATCCAATTGCAGTTGAGTAGTGTCCCTTTGGGGGATATAGATACTACCATTACAAGAGCACAAGAAGTGGAATCCCGACTACAAGCAGCCTATGCCTCTCGAGGCAATTCGAATATGGGTCTAGCATTGGGAAACAATATGGCGGCGGCCAATGGCAGTGGTAGCCAAGGGATAGCGATGGCTAATCCTAATGGGAGAGGGAACATGATGCAGAATGTGCCTTTATTACCAGCTCCCCCTAGCATGTCGATGCCTACGGGCAGTCAAGAGGCCAGGCAGTCAATTCTAATACCATGCCTGTGGCTCAACAACCAGTGCCTAATCGAATTGTTAGGCCAATGGAACGACAGGGTAATGATCAAGGCTATGAGTCGAGCGCTTCCAATGTTCTTGGCAAGGTTAAGGACATGATGAAGCATTATACCGACATGATTACGGAGCAGTATCGACAAATAGCCGTTGATGTCAACTTTCTTAAAAGACAACAAAATTTGATAGAAAGTAGATACCCAGATGAGGGTGCACCTTTGAGGTTTAGCTGCAAATGGTGTGGTGGGAAACATTATCTAAGAAATTGCCTAAATGTCAAGTGCGACATCTGTGAAAAATCCAGCCATTTAGTAGCCACTTGCTAGAGTAAGATTAGTTCCCTCCAGCGAGGTAGTCGGTAACCAGGGCCTGTTAATCATCGTGCGCAAGGAAATGATTCCCAGCGAGAAGACGGGCCTAAACAAATACTCCAACGACCAAAGACTACAGTGGAGGAGCTATCTAGTGGTAGTGGGGTTAGTTTGATTGAGGCTATACGCGTTAATGACGCTGAAACCTCTAATCTGCGAGCTGTCCTTACAAGAGGTCAAAAGGGTAGAGAGGTCGACAAGGATAAGCCTGTCGACGGGAACCCTAAACAAAGTGACAAAGGAACGCAAGTTTTGGATCCTACCCCATGGAAGGGAGACCTTTGAAGCCCGTGGAGAGTAAAGCCGATAAGGAACCACCAAAGAAGAAGGTGAAAGTTAAAAAAGAGGCAATAAAGCCGGTTCAGCGACCTAAAGAGCGGATGGTTTGGCGTGAAAAGCGAACTTTATCGAACTATCATGAATTCGATTTGGCGAGCTCTCTTTGCGAAGTCAAGCTGGATGTGAATCTTTTACAGCTTATTAAGCTTTCCCCAGGAGTACGCAAGGAATTTAGAAAGATCCTGCGTACCGAATATATCGTAGAACCTTTGGGTATTGCGCGAGTTGGTGATGACTGGTTCGAGCATGCTGAGAAGCATTGCCCAAGGGTTGCAGCCTATGTCGATGGGATATTAGTAGATTATGCCATTGTCGACACGGGATCATCTGTTAACATTAAGAGTTCTGAACTGATGGAAAGGTTGGGTCTTGCGATCCAAAAAGATACCTCCACAATTCTCAGAATGGCGGATGATAGTTTGAGACAGCCAGAAGGCTGCATTACTAAGGTCCATGTCACTGTTGCAAATGTAGAATGTCTGTTGGACTTTAGGGTGATTCGTTTTGCAGGGCGTCCAAGATACCAAGTATTACTCGGGCGACCTTGGATCTTGCAAGCGGACTGCCAAGTGGATATACCCCCTGGTCAGCTGATATTCGGCAGAGGTGCTCAGCGCATGGTGGTTGATGCTTATCCTGAGTCCCCCCAGAGTGAGAGAGCTCCTCTATCTTCTACAGAATTGGAGACATTAGAAGATTTATCCGCCAGTGAGACATCATCGAGTGATGAGTCCAAAGAGGGATCCACCATAGAAGACATCTATTAGATTACTTTGAACGAGCCGATAGAGGCCCAAGATCGTATAAGAGATTATCGAGCTAGACCTTGGTACGCCTGATGAGTCGCGACCAATCAAATTAGGTTCTATGCTCAGCACAGTAGAAAGGGAGGACTATGTGTGCTTGATTCAGGAATTCCGCGATATCTTTGCCTAGAGTTATGATGAGCTGAGAGGCATTCCTCCTAGTCTTGCTGTTCATACAATTTCGTTGAAAGAGGGCAGTCGTCCTATACGACAGAAAGTAAGGCGTATGCCTTTCGAACTGAGGGACGGGCTGTTTGAAGAGTTACAGAAGCTTCAAAAAGCGGGTTTGATTTTTCCTGTGCAACACACGGAATGGTGTTCGCCAATTGTGATCAGAAAGAAGAAAAATAATCAAATCCGATTATGTGTAGACTTTAGGGAGCTGAATAAGCAGACAGTTAAGGACTACTACCCGTTGCCATTTATTGACGAGATTTTGGATCAATTAGCGGATAGGGAGATATATTCGTTTATGGATTGCTTTGCAGGATATAACCAGATGGCAATTGCACAAGAGGACAAGTTGAAAACAACTTTTATTACTATCTTTGGTACTTTTGCGTACCATGTGATGGCCTTTGGTTTATGCAATGCGCCTGGTTCATGGCAACGAACAGCAGATAAGACATTCGGTGACATATCCCCTGAAGAGTTGAAGGTGTTTATTGATGACTTAGGGGCTACCATCGTGAGAGAAAGGCAATTGATCATTTTAAAAAAATGCTTTGAGCGCTGTAGACAATTTTGTATCGCTCTAAACCCACGGAAGTGTGTTTTCGGTGTACCCTATGGGCTCTTGTTGGGTTATGTGGTTAGTTCGATAGGAATTGCGATAGATCCCAAGAAGGTCAAAGTTATAGTTGCCATGGGTCCACCACGCACTCCGAAAGAAGTTCATAGCTTTCTGTCTTCGGTTGGTTATTACTGCAGATTTATAAACGCCTTGGCAGAAAGAACGTTGCCGCTTACAAATCTATTGTCCTTTAGCTGTTTGTTTGTATGGGGTGACCCTTGTAAGGTAGCATTCGAGGATGTGAAACAGGAGCTAGCAAGAGCTCCCATTTTAAAAGCACCTAAAAGAGGTGAGGTGTTTTATATATTCTCAGCAGCCACCATGCATAGTATCAGCTGCTGTTTAGCCCAAATTTGGGAAGAAAAGTGGTACCACTCGATTGCTTTTGCTAGCCGAAAGCTGGGGGTATCCGAAATCAATTACACCTACATGGAGAAGTTGTGTCTGGCGATGGTCTTTGGGACCAAGAAATTCAGGCATTATATTCTCTATGAGAAATTCATGCTTTATACGAAGGCGGAGGGGCTTCGATTATTGATGAATAAGCTACAGCCGCCTGATCGTCTAGCGAAGTGGTTAATCACTTTGCAGGAGTTTGATTATGAAATCAGGAGTAAGCCACCAAGGTTGCAAGGCATCGTGGAATGTCTTGTGGACTTTGGGGAGCCAAAAGAATCTGTGGCTGAAGGTAGTGACATGGAGTTGTTATTTAAAATAGATACGGCGTCTATTCCCTCCTGGTATGCTGCAATAACACATTATTTATCGACGGGAGAGGCTGGATCCGAATTATCTAAAGCTGAGAGAAGGAAAATTAAGCAGCAAGCGTTAAAGTTTGCCTTGATCGCATGTACATTATATCGGCAAGGGGTTGATGACATCTATCGCCGATGTGTGATGCCTGACGAGGTGCCATTCATTTTGGAAGAGTGCCATGATTCCGCTTGTGGAGGCCATTTTTGCAGGACGGCTTACAGCACAAAAGGCTTTAAGAGCAGGTTACTAGTGGCCTGCTATCTTCCAGGATGCGTTTGCGTATGTTAAGAGATGCGATATTTGTCAACGACATGATAGTCGAGAGAATAGGAAAAGGCCACTCACCCCTATTATGGCGATACTTCCATTTGAGAAGTGGGGAATAGACTTTGTGGGTCCTATTACTCCGTCGTCGACTGCGCAAAAGAGGTATATCATTGTAGCAACTGACTACTTCACAAAGTGGTCAGAAGCTCGTGCAACAAGGAAAGATGATGCTAAAGAAACTGCTAGTTTCCTTTTAGAGCAGATAATATGTCGTTTTGGTCCACCGAAAGAATTAGTGTCGGACCGCGGAACCCATTTCCTGAATAAGGTGATCAAAAGCTTGACAGAGGCTTGGCAGATCAAGCACAACAAAACGACTCCTTATAATCTGCAGGTGAATGGGCAGGTTGAAAGTACCAACAAGCAGCTTGTGGGTATCCTATCGAAAGTCATATCTGAAAAGAAACGCGATTGGGATAAGAAGCTGTATGTGGCAGTATGGGCATATAATACCACGTTTAAGCGAGCCACTGGCCACACGCCGTTCAAACTAGTTTATGGTGAAGAGTGTATCTTACCCTTGGAAATTGAGTTGCTGACTATTAGATTTGCAATAAACCATTCTTTGGGTAATGAGGATGCCCTATTAGAGCGATTTATGACCTTAGCACACCTAGATGAAATTAAGTTGCAAAGCCTATTACACCAAGAGGTGGTTAAACGTCGCATGAAACAGTTGCATGATCTAAAAGTGAAGAAGTACACCTTTAAGAAGGGACAACTGGTTTTATATTATGATGCGCGTAGGGAGATTTTCCCAGGAAAATTGGAGCCTAAATGGGATGGACCCTACAAAATCGTTAGGTTAGGGAAGAATAAGTTTGCAGCCCTATTAGCTGATTTACAGGGAGTGGAGTTTAAGAATAAGGTTAATCTTAATAAGATTAAACCTTACTATTTCTAAGTCTGCTAATACAAGTGAAATGCATTGCAGGTCCATGCTAGGAATGATTTGAGACCTGCAGATGAGCTTAAAACTTGGTTGATGGGTCGGTTAATCCCTTATTTGGAGCACCCATATCTGGAGCAAAGATACCATCAGGGGAAACTCATTTGGTAGAGCAAATGATATAAGGTGATTGAGCAAGAGGACGGAACTTTTGTGTGGGAGATCAAAGTCTTCTGCCATTACTGCTTATGACTGTTGACGAGTATCCCTGTTGACTTCAATGAAGAAGGTGGGATGGAGCCGTCAGTTCATCCTCTCAATATGCTAAACTTTGACTATCATAGCTACGAATAGAGGAGTCCCCGATGGCCGGCTGTGTAAACCCATTGTGGACGTATACATTATATTTTGATGGAGCGTCCAAGGGCCCTAACAGAAAAGGAAGTGTGGGAGTGGTAATCCGAGACCCTTGACGAAGAGTTACGATGAAGTTAGCTGCTTATCTCGGGGTAGGATTCACTAACAATATGGCGGAGTATAAAGCCTTGATTATGGGACTGTATATTACCAAGCAAGGTGGTATTCATCGATTGTTAGTAAAAGGGAATTCCCAGTTGATCCTGAATCAGCTAGATGGGACATACACAGTGCAGAATCCCATTCTTTGTATGTATCATCGGACTGCGATGACCCTACTTGAGGAGTTTGAGAGAGTGTCTTTTCAGCTGATTCCACGTTACTGGAATCAGTTTGCGGATTCATTAGCAAATCTTGCTTATGAGAAAGACCTCTTCTTTAATTGTGGTCCTAGTTTGGATATTGTGATCAATGATGAAACAAGACCCGGCCGCTTGCGGGGGATGTTATCAGAACATGCAATATATGGCAGACGATGGTTGATATGGGTGATGCAGAGAGTCGCCGAGACCAATCTACCGTTATTATCTGGGACCCATAGGTTGATTAGACATCATATTATGCGTACGTCTCTTGCTATCTATGCAGGAGGGATGGGTCATAACCTCATGCATTTAGTTTAGGGCTACGAGCCTGTTTTTCCTCCTTGGGAGGGAGCCTCTTATTGTATATCTGGAGTCTTCCAGGGAAGGATGTGAAGATGTTACTTTGTTTTATTTCCTTAGGCCAAGAGGGCTAGTGTTGCGACGTTTTGAATGTTTAATTTCATTAGGCCAAGAGGGCCGATTCAGTTTTGTAGTGAAGTGTTTTATTTCATTAGGCCAAGAGGGCCAGTTGTCTGTTTAGTGCAGGTGCGGTTAATGGTTTCTTGTTTGAGTTCTGTGCTAGACAGGTTTGAAGACGAGCTTGGAAGGAGCTTTTTGTTGCGTTACTGGCCAATGCAGGATGCCGAGCCGGATGCCCAAGATTTTTCAGAGCTCAATTCCAAGTTCGGACGGGGAAATGGCCAAGAATTGGTCAAGATTTGAAGAGGTGGACATGAGTTGGGCCAAGTGGTAAGTGACCCTTGGGGTCTTGGGAGGCATTTTATGCCACACAAAATCGTGGCATGAAAGATGAGTGAAAAAACATGGAGGAAGATGACGCCCGAAAAATGCGCCATGAATGGATGAGAGGCATCATGGCTGCTGCAAACAACCCCCCCAATTGATCATGGGGCTTGAATCCCCTCTGTCTGTGGATTCTATCGTTGTGCTTCGCTCCTCCAATGGTGGTCCCTTCTTTGGAACCGTAAACCACCCGTTTGAGTATGGTGCAGATGAAGGCTCAAGAATTCCCATCCTGATTTTCTCATTCAATAAATCAATCAGCTTTGGCAGGTGTGCCTTAGGCACTGGAATAGGTCGGAGATTCCATGGAACATGAGGAATAGTAAAAATGACCATAGGAGCAACAATATCCGGATTCACACATCCAATCTTATGCGGGAAAAAAGCAAACCCCCTTCCATGTCGCTCAAGCATCTCCTGAAAGCATTGCTTCTCTGTGGGTAGCAAGAAATCACCATTTCCAATTTTCAATTCAGCAAGAGTCTCTACTGAAAATTTATGGTCAATATGCTCCGGATTCCTCAAAATTGGCTGTTTGGCAACCCTCTCTATTTGCTGATCACTGTCAGGTGGAAGCGGTACAGCTATTGACTTCACCTTTTTATCCACAGTCTTGTATTTCGTGTCAACCCTGGCTTCATTATGATCCTTTGCATTACTCAAATATTGCTGTAAATCAGCAATTTTGCACTCCAATGGCTGAATATCCTCAGCCCTCTGCTCTATGGACTGCATAGGAACAGCCCTAAACTCTGGATGCTGAAATATTTCAGCAGTAAACTCTGTTGGCTGAAAATTTTCAGCCCTCTGTGTCTCTGTAAGCTGATCATAATCAGCTGGAAACTCTGTTTGCTGAATTTCTTTAGCACTCAACACTTTTTGCTGAATCACCTCAGCCTCTGATTCAATCTGTGACACAAAATCTGCAATTTCATGAAACATGTCCAGGGATTGCACTAAGACATTACTTTGACAACTCTGCATATCAGCTTTCAGCATATCTTCCATCTCTGCCATCGTATCTGCACAAATCATACTGTCATACATCCCATCTATGTGCTCATCATCCTCTAAAATTCCTACATTTTTCAAAATTTTCTCCTTCCTGCATATGTACTGCCTGGCAGCTCTAGGCATCTTAGAAGTCTTCTAATAACTCATCGAACTATTTGCTAAAATCCCAACAAAACTAGAGGAGAAAACACTGCTGCCAGGAGGCGAGAACTCCAATCTCCTCTGCTCTATACCACCGTCGTCTCGCGAAACGGCGGTACCTAATGAAAACCTGAATCCCTCACAGTGGGCAAAGATGCATCTCTGAGAGTATCCCTGTTTCTAACATGGTTCACACACAGTCATAAACTGAACTGCTCTCATGCCATCTTTACTGCGAATCCGTGCATAAGCAGATCCATCATCCATTATCTTTGTTTCCATGCGCATCTCTGTGATGAATGGCTGTCCAAGAATTATGGGATAAGAGCATGAATCCTGCACAAAGAAATGAAAATCCTCCTCTACATCTCCAATAGAAACCCTGACACTAGGACAGGCAGCATACAAATCACCTGCAGTGTTATTGGCGGCTCTCATATGCCACCCATGCTCTACATCCATAGGCCATATGTTACTCTCATAAACTCCACGAACTATGAGATTAATCTCTGAACCATGATCCACCAAAGCAACATAAGGCACCTGTTTCTCTCCAATTTTTACCATCGTCTACCCTCTTCTCTATCTGCGGAAAAACAGAAGCATTCTCAACCAAAACCTCATCATCATCCTCTTCCAACTCCCCAATCAAAACTCCCTGTGTATCAGTAGTAGGCAATGCATGTATTTTCCTCTTCAGGACCTCTTGGAACTGATCTTGAAACTCTCTTTTCGAGATGCCCAAAACCTCAGAAATAGTGAAAGTCACCTCATTGCCAAGTATCTTGCCATTAAAGATTTTCTTCATGTTTGTAGATGTCTCAATATCGGACATCAATCTAAACCCTGGCTGCTTTCTCTCTCTAGGCTCTTGCCTCTTTTCTCTCTTTTGAGCATCTTCCATCTGTCGTTCTGGCCCTGGTCTCAAAGACGGTCCTACAGTAGGTGGAGTAACAAACTCACCCCCTCTAGTCTTTTTAGCTGCACTTGGATTTTCTTCATCCCTCTTACGCTTCTCCTCAACAAGTACATCTGCTCCCTGAGACTTAGCCAAGTAGGCATAAATAGAGTAACTGTCAAC
The DNA here is from genome assembly GCF_053477565.2 of Lygodium microphyllum. Taxonomy (NCBI): domain Eukaryota; kingdom Viridiplantae; phylum Streptophyta; class Polypodiopsida; order Schizaeales; family Lygodiaceae; genus Lygodium; species Lygodium microphyllum. The sequence continues at coordinate 2,394,505 of NC_141150.1, read as the reverse complement.
ATGCGAATCCCAACCTGTCTCAGATCTGATGCTAGAGCCTGCACTAGTCAAAACAGTTTGCTGAATTTTTCCCTTGTTTGCAGTCTCCATAGCATAAGTCCATAGTGCTGACTGATTCTCTAATCCCTTCTCAATCTGGACTCCATATGCAGAAGCATCTCCTCTAGCTGTCACATAAGAAGTACGTGCAGCCATGTCATCCACTAACTTCTTCATTCCGCCTTTACCAAAGTTGGTAGCAAGTGGAGCTCCTGTTTCAGTCAACCAAATCTTACCATCTTGTCCCCAAAATACCAAATTCTTCCTCGCATCCTGAAAAGATTCACAATCCCTGCAATGTTGATGGTCCGTACTATCACACCAAATACATCTCCGATCTCTCCTAGGTGCAGTAGGAGCACTAGAAGAAATAGTAGGCGCAGTAGAAGCAAGTTGCTCTTTCAATTTTCCCACCAACTCCGCTTTAACTAACTCCAGTGTCAAATCCATTATGCCTTTGATTATGTCACCAAGAGAGGAAGGCACCGATGGAGCAGATGGTTTTGGAGAAGAAGGTGCAGGCATCGGTCGTGGAACAGGAGGAATAGGAGGAGTGGAAATAGTAGGCACTGGCATAGGCCAAGAAACTGGCTGAGGAGGAGAAGAAATAACAGGGATAGAAGCAGGCATAGGAGGAGAAGACGGTGTCGGTGTCATAGAACCATTTTGTAGACGGGTCTTCCATATCCTCCTCTTGGTCAAAGTTGAGACTACATCCTGGGTATCCTGCCAATCCGTTTTAAGTCCCATAGGCTTCGTGCGATCCTCAAGAAGCTCTCCCAATTCTTCCTGAAGAGTAGGATCTGCAGCTTGCAAGAAAAGCTCAACTTTTTCAACATCCAATGCTCTTTGTTCAATGGCATCAAGCTGACTATACCTCTCTTCAAATTCTCGAATCAACTCTGAAGCAGCTAGACCTTTGTTTGGCATGTAGACCCACTCTCGGAATGACTGCCGTGTAGCCATCCCAAAATCCTCAAGGAAATACTCTTCTTTCAGGGCCTTCTTAAAATCTTGCCAATGCGAATTTTGAATAAAAAGATCAGTCACTTTTGCCCTCAAGGCGGGCGTGAGAAGACGATGGAAGTACTTACTCATAAGTCCAGTTGGAACTCCAAAAAACCCCATCTTGATCTCATATGTCTTCAAATATGCTGAAACATTACGGCCATCAAATAGCTTCTTCTCATTCTCAACTGCTTCAATCGCCTTAGTCGCGCTGATTGCAATCTCCTGCTCCGAATATAGTTGCCTTTGTTGAGACAACTACTGTTGATGCAATTGCTGCTGCTGCTGCATATACAATTGTGTCTGCTGATTTTGAAGCTGCATATACATGGACATATTCTGCAAAATCTGCTTTAGATCATCTGTTGAAGTACTTGACACAGCAGTCATTGATGGAGCTGAAGTAGAGGACGCAGTTGGAATTGTAGAAGAGGCTGAAATAGATGCTGAAGTATCTCCCATCCTGAAATTTCTGCGATGCTTTCACGTCGGGTTCACCAAAGATGTCGAAGGGTTTTCAAAAGCAAAGTCGCGACCACAGAGGACCTTGAATAATTTCAAGATAGAAGATCCAGCATGTGAATAAGCAAGACGAGAAAATGATACCAAATAATAATTATATTACTGCTATGAAGTTTGCAAAAGTCAAGATGACTTCAAATCTGATCAGTCCACTGATTTTAGGCCACCCAATTTAATTTTGCTGCATTTGTAGATCCTTGACCTCAAACACTGTGTGCAGAAATCTTGAATTCAAAGATTCAACACTATCATGATCTTCTTGGATTCAGGCTGTCTAGTAAGACCATAAAAAGCTTCTTGTGGAGGAAGCCATAAGTACAAAGGCACAAGCTTTCTCCTAAGCTGCTCTGTTATGATGGAGGTACAACATAAGAGATCATAATTCTACAAGTATCCAGCTGAGCTCTTGTGAGAAACATAAGAGCTATCGGATTCAAGCATCACCATTTACATATACTTTCTCTGGATTTAGCCCCAATTTTTATAGACAGTATGTGTATTGAGATGCAAAAGTTTCATTTATTTCAAAAAGATCAATATCAGAGATTTCTAGTTCAACAGTTTTCACAGTTGATGGAATAGCAACAGCAAGTCCACCCAACACCTTGTAAGAATTGTCCACGTAGGCACATCTTGCCATCAGGATGTTGCTAATGTGTGAGGAACTGCCATCAGTGAGTTTACAATCAGGAGGCATGAACTGCAATATAGTTTCTTTACTAATATCACGAACTGTGGTCCATCCTGTGTGGAAACTGTATCTCTTCACCAAGAGCTCTTCAACCTGTTTCACAGTCTTTCCCCTCCATTGCTCCAAGAAAGAGCTAAGGTTCCCACAGAGATCTGAAAACTCTGTTTTTGCTTCTTTCAGCACACTAATGCTACTAGATTATAGATTGATGTCATTCAGATGCACTCGTAAGAAGTTGCTCAATGCAGTAATCTCCAAAAACAGTCTGCACCCAAAGAAATTGCCCCCCCCAGTGAGTATGGAAACGTCTTGTAGATAAAATTTTATGTTCTCCCCGAAGCCTGGAGCTTTGGTGGCACAAACCTTCAAGCCTGCGCGAAGTTTGTTGACATTTTGAATGATCTGAATGCCAATCTTTTGGTCAAAATTGGCAGATTTGAGCTTATCTAGCTCCCTTGAGGCATATAACAAAGCAACACCACTACCTGGCACAATACCCTCATCAACAGCAGCTTTTGTTGCATTCAATGCATCTGTCACACGATCTTTTTTTCTCGCTAATTTCCACCTTACTAGCCCCACCAATCTTCAGAACAGCAACACCACCAGACAATTTATAAAGCCTCTCTTGGGCTTTCTCCTTATCATAGCCTGATGTAGATGCACTTCATGCTACAAACGTCCTCCTCTGTCATATCGTCCACACAGCACACAGTAGGGTTCACTTGGAGCTGCAAAGCGTTAATCCTTCCTTCGCATAATTACATCATCTACAGGTTTGCAAGAAGCCACATGCATACGATCATCCTTTCCAAGTGGTTGTGTACATGTTGTAATATCTCTCAAATGCTTTGTCGAAACAGGACTGACAGCACGATAGTTCACCAATATCGGTCACATCACACGTTGGCTTGCAGCACTTTACCATGCACTGCATCTTATATGAATACAGGCGCCTATGTGATAAATGCTGCGAAAGATGCTCCATCAGGTGACCCATCACAAATAACACAATCACAATCCATACACATCACAAGATTTGAGCGCCTTCAGCAAACACTACACTCTGCATTCAGAGAATCAGCTGCGATCCTCCTGCATCTATTGTATAAACACCATAGTTCAGAGCTGATAGTATTTTCGTCTGGATCATTTTCAACTGGAATCAATTATATGTTAAGAGACTGCTGCCTCGAATCATCCAACGATGCTTGTCATAGTTCCAACAATCTGGCTTAAGCTCTGGAAGCTAAAGTGCCCCTCTTGGTGTGGCCAAGGAAACAAATTCAGATGAACCATCATTGACTTCCTCTGCACACTTGATTGCCTGCTCTCGTAAAAGCTCCTCTTTCTCCTGCCTATTTTCCTATGACTTCTACCCTCACAGGGCGTCATCCTTCTTTTCTTTTCTCCCTCCAAAAAGCTCACATTTAAAAATAGCCATACATTTCAAAATATCCTTCCCAACAATAACGTGCATCAAATGACAAAAAGGTATAGCACCACTTGTAAACATGGGTCTGCCCAAATATACGGTCATGTTCCATAAAGAGCATCTCTCTAGCACCTCAAGGAATCAGAACACAGCTACAACCATCTTTTAATAAATCACAAAGAACCTTTCTTGAAGTAGAAACTAGTCCCAACCAAGTCCATATGTATAAAAAACCGCACTACTTGCCAGACCCTTAACATTTCAACTGCAGAAACCTCCATTGCAAAATCCAAGGTAAATGGTAATTGATCTTCTAATGCTTCTGAAACTGATCCAAACTTCCCAAACATTTCCATTACTATGCTTCCAAACTTCTCTCCACTATACTCGCATGCAGAAAATAAATGTAAACACAACGACTAAGTATGTACAAAGTAACAAATGTCACACACACAATATTTTGGTGAATTCCACACCTCGAATGCGCAGCAATAAGACACCGTAGGGTCATCACCAAGCAAGGTAGGGAACTTCCACTCATGGAGAGAGCTCATATTGCTTGGCACCAACCCTCATGTGCAATGAAGATGCTTGGGTTGCCACCAAGCGAGGGAGCCCCCCCTCCCCACCTACCCACTTCTGGAGAGAGCTCATATCGCTTGGTAGTGGCTCTTGTGTGTGATGAAGCTTGCACAAGCTACCACCAAGTGAGGAAGGCCCCTCCCTCTTATATAGAGAGACTGTATCGCTTAAGTGGCGACCCTTTGCATAGGAATACCAAAGAATGTCTTTAAGTGGCATTGTGGACATAGAGACACATGCATATGTTTACACTCATGAATTTGTAACCAAAAAAGTCATGAAGAGAAAGATAGATAGGCCATTGGATAAATTACCTGGCAATGCACAAAAAGACATAAGAACTGCCAAATACACTCAAAGAGATATTTCCTTCTATAATCACCCATCGTATTCCTATACTATTTCCATCTTCTAGGGGATGAGATTGACTTGGAGGATGCATCACAAGGATCACGTGCCAAGGACAGAAGACACCTTGCCATTATGATTAGAGAGATTGAAGAGGTAGATGAGATGATACTCTTCAAAACAAAGGAAAAGAGAGTGGAGGCTACCATGCAAAGTTTTGATTGAGCCCTAGCTACCCTTGATGACCTAGAGAGGGTGTGCAATTGGTCAACACATTCAAGGAAGGAAGCTTATCCACGTCGTGCTTGTCTACATGAGAGTTGGATTTGAGGACCCATTTTTGAAGTGGAAAAGTGGCTCGAAGAGGCACAAAAGACCAATTTTACATGGAAAATGAAACGGTTGTGGATCGATGAGCTAGAGTTTTTCTAGATGGAATTCAATGGTAGGAAGGCAATGCAAGTCTCGGTTTGTCGATCAGAGTTCATTTGACCCCCCATTTAATCCTCACAAGTTTTTGCATTATAAAACAACTATGTGATCCAAAAGCTCGAAAGTGCGTGATTATGGAGGAAAAATTCATAGATTTTGATGCCACGAAGATGTCTGGCTAGATGGATCTTAAGTTCGAGTTTGTTTGCCCTGCCAAAATGCAAAAATCCGCTTCGTGCATTATGAAAACTCCAAAATTGAGCTAGTTGTTTTAAGCTTAAGCCTTAAGCCTCAAATAAGAGGCAAAAGCAAAAAACATGAATCGTGGGGGGAGGGGGGGGCAGTGTTTTTTTTAATGCCTCCTCCTCGAATAAAAAAATGATTTTTGTGACCCCTGACATCAGTGGAATCGAAGAAGGCAACAAGATATAGAATTTCCATGCTCTCCAATGCTTCAATCCATTTAGAAAATGATGAATTCTATCAAGAGATTAGTTTTTAGTATTTCTCTCTCCTCTCTCCTCTCTACTCTCTCCTCTCTCCTCTTGTTGTGTGTTTCCATGCTTGATTCTATGAGAGAAGGGGGTGGGCTTGCTGAGATTAGAGATTTTGATTGTGGGATGATGCTGAAGCATAGAGAAGTGTAGATCAAGGTTGGAAGGATCATCCACAGTTGTTGGCAAGTGTTAGAGGGCCTCAAATCTCATGAGACATGTACATCATAAGGCATGGTTTTATGAGTAAGTGATAGATTTTATCGTTTTATAATATAAAATTTGGCTGGAAATGGTTGCATTTGGTTGTCAATACTCCAATCTATCATAAGTCTTAGAGAAATTAAGAAAAATCAGCCATCTAATAATTTCTTTATAAACACGTAAAACCGGCAACATTATGATTTCAAGATAAATCATGCAGTTTTGGGGTTTGTTGTGCGTATAGTGTTCGTATGGGGGATGGAATATGATATGAAAATGATTCTTAGTAAGATCAATCAATCTAAATCAGTAAATAAGAAAATATCAGTAATTACCAATAAATAAATAGCAAAAAATAGAAAAAAAATTAGGTTTTTTACATCTAAAAAATAGAGAAAAAAATATATGTATTTTTGAATGTATTATAAGGCTAATCCATGAGGTTTAGTCTCAATTCAACTCTATCTCTATGTTAAAGTGGATTTTTATTGCTTTCATGAAGAAAAAATACATGAAAAATATGCTCTAAACCTACCATCGAATACATAATCTTAAGAACTAGGGAGAAGGGGGAAGTGCTTAAAATATGCTAAATTTTGATATTTTTCTGATGCATGGCATATAGGATACATGTGGTTTGAAATTAAGAGGATGCAGTAGTACAAGAAAGCTTGGAGTTGGCCTTAAGCAATGCAGCAATCTCGGTTAGAAAAAAGGCATGAAAAGACATGTTTTTGCACATTCACAATGTTGTTTGTTAATGAATAATTTTTTTAAGCACTATAAATCATACACAATTGCATTGCACGCAACATATGGTATCCTCCTGGTGGATGAATAACAATTGTTTTCATGAATGATGGCCTACATTGAGTGTGAGGTACCCTAAGCTATAGGGTTAGTGGTTCATTTACTTGGGGAATATTCACTAAGGATTACCTATTATCTCTTGGATCAATTAAAAGAGTGGATTATGTATCGAATTGTAATATTTCCGCGTACTGCCACCGTAAATATTAACTTCCCGCTCTCATCGTAAACTCGTGCAAAGATTATCACCAGTGTCAGCAGCCATACGCGGGAAATGGAGACACTCCACCTTACGAAAATAAGGCCGGGGTTGAAGACCGTAAACGCCACAGGAAAACAGCCTCTTAGGAAGAGGTCAAGAGGATAAGGTGGAATTATTGCAAATTTTTTTACTATTTTCCCCAGCCGATGTGTGGCTTGGGGAAAGGGGATGGGCTAGCATGTGAAGGGAGAGGGAGAGAGACATGCAATTGACCACGTGGGCAGTCCCCTCTCCCCTCCTTGGGCTATAAGAACCCCCTCTTGGGGGGGGAAGGAAGGACTGTGGGAAGGCCGTCGGGGTGAAGGACAATGGGGAAAAAAGGATCGTGGGAGGACCGTGCTGTATACGGGAGCTGGCCGTGCTGCAGGGGGGAGTCGCCATGTCGACGTGTTGGACAAGTGAGGAAGGGAGGAGGTGCTGGACAAGTGAGGACTGTGGGAAGGCTGCCGTGACGTGAAGGTGCTGGACGGAGGGGCCCGAAGGGGTCAGAAGACCGTGTGAAGGGCGTGAGAGGGAGGAGGGTAAGAGGAGCTGGAGGTCGCCGCCAGGTCGCCGTGTGAAGGAAGGGGTGAAGGGAGGTGGCCGTGTGGAGGAGGGCGAGCTGCCGCCGCCGTGTGGAAGGGAAGGGGGACTAGGCCGTTGCTGTCGCTGTCCACCAGCCGCCACGCTGCCGCCGAACTGCCAGCCCGCTGCCGCTTGGACGACGAACCCCCCCTCCACGTCATTGCTGCCGACCAGAAGCTCTTAAGAAGCTTCTTAAGACCCCTTAGGAAGCCCCCATTCCCGTGGGGTTCCTTAAGCCTTCTCTTGTGGGTTTTATATACCCCCTGCGGAATTTAAGAACCCTTCCTATGGGGTTCTCCCAAGTCTAATTTACCCTTCCCGTGAATTCCCCCACCCAAGTCCCTATGAAGTTCCCCCTTCTCGTGGATTTCCCACTACCTTTCCTCCACAAGCCCATTTTTACCCCGGGAACTTTGAAGAGAAGGAGGCGACACGGGAAGCCTTCATAAGCCCATTTTCATCCCGGGATTTGAAGAATAGGAGGTGACAAAAGTCCTTCCCACTACATTGCCCATCGGTCTATCCACACACACCCCGGAACTTGAAGGAAGAGGAGGCGACGAACCCTCTCACCGATTTTTCCATAAGCCTCTTGGCCAAGATCTTGTAGAGAAGAAGAGGGGTCCCTAAACACCTTTCCTCAATATCATTAACCCTCGGGATTTTGGAAGAGTAAAAGAGGAAGACTATAAAGGTCCTTCCCCACCAATCCCCCAAGGCCGGTCCTTGGATTTTTGGAAGAAGAAGAAGAATTCTAAAGCCCACTCTTGCAAGGCCCATTCGCAAGAACCCTTTTTCCGCGGACATCATCGTAAGGCCCACATAATCCTTCCTAAACCCGGTATTTCAAGGTAGATTAAAGCTCTCAAATCTCCATTGTCAAGGGGATCTCATAAGAACCCTAAGGCCTTCCCAAGGCAAATTCCGCAAGTCGGAACTTCAGACAAGGAAGCCATATATCAAAGAGAGTTGCACATACAAGGGAGGCGGGCCAAGGTCATAAGATTGCAAGCTAAGGCCAAAAGTTGAAATCCACAAAGGCTAACGGGAGATCGAATTCGCGATGGTCTCCAAAAAGATCACAAGGTGCGATGCGGAAGGTTCACCCCGAGCATACGTGGACATTTCCCGGAATTCACAAGTCCAGGTTTTATCTATTTGGATTCCACACAGAAGTATTGAATTAGTCACGATAACTTCATGGATTAGGAGGCACTCATGCATGTCAAATGCAACTAGTTAAGTTAAATGCAATTGGGACATGAATTGGCTATTTGAACATTATTAGAAATAGCTTAAGATATGGAAATTGATCATTGGAACGTCAAAGGAATGAATGAAAAGAGTATAAGGTGTCTATGCATTTGTAGGACCTTATTAGCAAGTTTCCTTTTTGTATATTCAAAAGTGATGAGCCTAGGACAACTATTGCCTCATCACAAGGTTAAAATTATTGAGGTACACCTTTTTACTAGGTATGGAAAGATTAATGGCATGTCCCATTTTTAGATAAATCTTCCTTGTATTGATTCATGAGGAAAGTTAACACCCATAAGATGTTATTCGAAAAGGGATAGAAGGGCACAAACACGAACTATGGATTTGCAAGTGGCATGTTTATTTGATGTAAATCCTAGTAGGACCTAGGAAAGTTAGTGTCCAGATTATCAGGCATTTTTACGTTGCCAAGAAAGGATGGGGTTATTGTGAACCATGTGATGCGTTGAAGCGGTGAATCGCATGTTTACTCGTATTGGTGTAGTTATAACTATTGTTCTCCATTAGATCTAGTTTATTACCTTTGGAAAAGGCTCATCCCTGTCGCATGACAAGTATATTGTGTTGTCTAAATCACATAAACCACAAGGAATTCATTTGGACATGATTGAGTCGATATGATAGGAATCCTAAGTGTTAACTAGGGTTTAGTGCAATTCGACCTAACTTTAGACAAAAACCGTGATTCTAAAGATCCTACACATGTTCACAAAATGTCGAAGCAGTGGGATGTTTATGCATGAAATGATCTAAGGTTTTATCCTAAGGATCATGATGGAACTCCGACGGAGTTGCATATTTCTAGAACCATGGGCCAACCTAATTAGGAATGGGTTGAAGGTTACCCAATAAAACCCTGTTACTCGATGGAGGTAAACTCCGTGATCGGGAATCGTTAAGCAATGGATAGAAGGATTCCGTGGAATAGATGCAATACTTGTGCACAAAGCCACAATATTGTATAGACTTAGGATTTGTCCACAAAAGAGTTATTGAAAGAATTTAACTTACAAGAGGATGACTAATCATCCTGTTACTCACTTTTCTTGGGGATAATTTGCCAAGGAAAAGGAAAGTTAAGTATTTGGCTTGAAGCAAATGACCGACAATAAACTAAAGCGACATGGTCGCTGGATCCTGCCACAACAAACCTAATGTATTGGAAGGGTATGACCCTAACCCAAGAATGATAGGAATCTTGCCAAGTTGCAATTGATTCCGGATCGAATGCGGGTTGCATTCGGAGGAAAAAGGAGTTACTCCTTGACAGTTTGCCAGCCAAAACGACCATTGGAATTTGTTTGTGCTTGTAACAGTTTAGAAAGGACTGTTTGCATTGTTTGCTCAATGAACTAAAGGATGAAAATATATCTAAAGCTTCAGGTTGGTGCCTGAGAGGCAGCTTCAGTTACCCTCGACTGCCTGCCTGACCCTAACCAAGAGGGTTGTGAACCGCGCCGGGAACGTGGACCAAACCCGCCGTGAGAGGTCTCTCCGTTGAGTTCTACTTGGAGCAGGAGGACGCTTGGGTGCCAGGGGGGGCTCTGGCTGTAAATCCCTCGCCTTCCGGGCCCTGCACAAGAGACTAACGTGACTCGGGATTGGATCTCGAGGCCCGCATACTAGTCTACGGGCGGAAACTTGGGATAGTAATCACAGGAAGGATTACTGGATAGCCTTCGGGCGGACTATGAAAGCGCCTACGGGCGGGAGCTCCTTGTATTTCAAAGATAAAAGGATATAATGATAATAAAGGAGTTGTTTGGCATTGTTTTCTTTATGTCCTGTGATAAGATTACGTGAAGGAACCAGTGCTTAACAGGGTTAATCAAGGAAGCTGTTTGTATATGTCAAACTAATGTGGTAGGTAATTACATAACTAAAACAAACCGAGGAAAGTGAGGAGGATGGACCATGGGTCCGTCCTATGGATGGGTGGTCCCGGTTAGCCGGGAACTTTTCTCAAAGTCTTCAATGAACAGAGGAGGATCGTCATCACCGAAACAGGTGACGAGAACGATGACTTAGAGTTAACTATTACCCGGCTCACGCTGTTTTAGGGGAACGGAATGGGATTATGCCTTGTGGCAGAGAGGTCGAGCCTTGCTTCCCGCTCGTTTCCCATTCTCCTTGAACCAAGTGCAGCATGAATCCGCTTCGGACCGGGCGCTTCTACGTAAAGTAGTTCGCTCGGGTTTGACGCTAGTTGTTGCTAGCTAATGACCAAACAGGGAAACCCAAATTCAGGTCGATCCTAAGTGGGAACGGCCAGGATACTTCCGCTACGTGGCAGACTCGGGAAGACCTAGATTGCAAAACCCGTAACATTCCATGGGAGTGCCGGGTGGAGTTTTCTAGACATCCTTTCCGATGGACTGCTAAGACGTGTCCTGAATGGTTCTGGTGGACACGTTACAGTTGGTATCAGAGCGAACCAGCAAAGGATTTGTTTGTAGGAAATTTTAATAAGAGGAAGTAAAGCAAATGTTGTGTCCCAAACATTTCCTTACTTTGAATGCTGTCTTGCAGAATTACGAGGCGTGGAACAAGTTTTTGGTGTTCCGGATCATGTTTATGACTGCAATGCACTCTCCGCATTATAGGCAGAGAATTGAAATGATGAACATCCTAGACCGCATTTACAATCCATCACCTGTGTACGTGGAATGGAGATGGATGGGTGTTATAGGGGTCTATTACATAACTGCCTATCAACCTGCGTACCTTCAAATTAACTTGAAGAGAATCAAGTGGATGGAGGATTTGAAGATCGTAAAGCTGTTCATCTTTGTTGAGGCTCACGCAAACGCGACCCTACAGGTCGGAGGTCGAAGGGTTATGGTGCGCAGATCGGACGCAGGTAGCTCACGTAGCGAATTCCCAAAGGTCCCCAAGAACAAAGCACTCTACTTTTTAGCACGAAAACCAATGAAGAAACAAGCACGACATGAGACAAGAGACAAATTGGGTTGAATCTTCCCCATGCCTTGTGCGAGCGCTTCACAAAGCATGTATTTAATATATATTTCCAATCTTTTTGCTCAAAAATAGCCCAATTACAAAAATATGACAAGCTTTTAGCTTTTGAGTTTGCTTTCTACCAAAAATAGGAAAATAAAGCTAATGGACGGTGCCCAAAGAGTCTGGCACGCCCAATCTCAATATCCAAATAAAAATAACATATCCAGGCGCATAAGCGCATACAAAATAATAATAAATAATCGATGTCTCTATAGACATAACAAAATATAGGCGTGGCGCCTATCAAAATATAGTCCAAAGATCGGAAACCCGCTAGACTCCAATGCTTTCCTCCGCCACTGCTGCTATCTCTACACATCAACTGAAGCATTCACAATTGTTAGTAAAATAACACAATTAAACCGACAAAAGTGAATACCTAGCAGTCTTCAGCTACATAAATAAATCAACTGGTTAGAAATAAATCCTAACCTTAATTTATTACGAGTGCGCACTCTAAACTCATAAACGTTTATTAATTTAATATGCATTTTGCGGAATCACCCGCTATGGAATCACCCATGTACACACTAAATTAATGAAACGCCCGAAAAGGACAGGCGTCCCCATCAACTTCTCGCACAAAGAATCCTCTTTGCGTATGAGCCCCGGTTATCTAAGTTTACGGAATCCACCGTAAAACCAAGTTTACGGAATCCACCGTAAAACCTCACGGAATCCACCGTGGAATATGCCTCCTGGCATCATACCCCCGGGGTGGGATAGCAATTGACCTCAATTGCTATTAGCTCAATGTGGAGCTAACAGAGTGGGGAAAGCATTTAGGTCTCTAGCGTGCATCCATTGTGCTTCTTCTACAGGATGATTCTTAAATTTCACGAAATATCTAGAGTACCTTCGGCCAGTTCTAGTGGTCATGTAATCAGTGTCTATGATGGCTTCTGGTTCAAGGATTTCAGTCTCTTCTTCTAGTAAAGGTGGGTTTTCATAGACAGGGTGGATAGGTAATTGTCCTCTAAATGGTCTCAATAAACTAATATGAAAGGTATTATGAATTTTCCAATGTGATGGCAGTTCTAACTTGAATGCATTGTCATTAATCTTATGAATGATTCTAAATGGTCCGTAGAATCTAGGAGCTAATTTGACAACTGGATGTCTATCTACACTTTGCAGTCTACGCTTTTCTATTCTAAGCCAAACATAATCATCAACTTTGAAATTCATGGCTTGTCTTTTCTTGTTGGCTTGTTTAGTATATGATTGTTGGGCTTTAGCAATCATATCCTTTACCTCATCAAAAATAGTGTTATGCATAACAGCAATATCATCGGCACTTTGTATTCTATTAGACAAAGATGCAACAGGTGTAGATAATCTATATCCATAAATAACTTCAAAAGGTGCTTTCTTTGTAGATGTGTGAGGTGTATTATTGTAAGCAAACTGTAATAAATGCAAATGAGTATCCCATGTCTGAGGTTTAAAGATAGTGTATGCACGTAAAAGATCTAGAATGGTGCTATTTGTGGCTTCTGTTTGTCCATTTGTTTCTGGATGAAATGCAGATGAAAAATCAATCTTTGTGCCTAGATTTGCAAACAGTGTAATCCAAAAATTATTACAAAATCTAGAATCTCTATCTGAAATAATCACTTTCGGCAATCCATGGTTAGTAAAAACAGTTTTCAAAAATAACTATGCTGCTTGTGATGCTGTTAAAGTTTTCTTACATGCAATGAAATATGCTTGCTTACTAAATCTATCTACAATTGTCCAAATCATGTCATGGTTAGATTTAGTATTTGGTAAGCCAGTAATGAAATCCATAGATATATGTTCCCAAGGTTTAGATGGAATAGATAAAGGCATTAATAACCCATACTGTTTACCATGATGTCTTTTTATTCTTTGACAAATCAGACATTCAGAAACAAAATTAGACACATCTTCATCCATATGCGGCCAATAAAAATCTTCAGTTAACATGCGTAATGTAGAAATGATACCTCTATGACCTTGATATGGGGGACAATGAATTTCATTCAAAACAAATGATCGGAATGGGATAGTAACACACAGTCTCTTTTCAAAGAACATAAATCCATCATTATATGACAATGAATCAACAGGAATGAAATTATTTTGCACTAATTTTTGCCAATCAGAATGAAAAGTAATATCCTGGTGATATGTGTCTTTCATAGCAATCAAAGAATCAAAAGATATGATAGAAATGTTATGAATTGCAGGTCTTCTACTCAATGCATCGGCAACTACATTTTCTTTTCCAGGTTGGTATTGAATGATAGGATGGAAACTTTGAATGAATGAAGCCCATTTGATATGGCGGTCAGAAATTTGGGGTTGGCTAAGTAGATGTTTAATGCTTTGCTGGTCGGTTTTTATCATGAATTCTGAACCCATTAAATAATGCTTCCATTGTTTTAATGCTTGTACAACTGCTAAGAGTTCCTTGTCATAAGTGGAATATTTGAGCTCAGAGGGTTTCAGTTTAGAACTAGAATATGCTATTGGATGGTTGTCTTGCATTAGCACGGCTCCTATTCCTGATCCGCTAGCATCGGTCACAACTAAAAAGAATGGTCTATTAAAGTCAGGCAATTGTAGGACAGGGGCATTGGTCAATGCATATTTAAGTAAATCAAAGGATTTCTGCTGGTTTTCAGTCCATTGATAAACAATACCTTTCTTAAGAAGTTTGGTCAGTGGTAAAGCAAGTAATGAGAAATTACGTACAAACTTCCTATAAAAACTAGCAAGACCAAGGAATGAGCGTAATTCATGTACATTTTTAGGAATAGGCCAATGCAATATTGCGTCAATTTTCTTAGGATCAACTTTTATTCCTTCTTTTGATACAATATGACCTAGATATTCTATTTCTGTCTTAAAGAATTCACTCTTGTCAGGATTTGCAAACAATTGATTTTCTTTCAGTAATTGAAAAACTAATGATAAATGCTCATAATGCTCTTTTTCACTTTGACTGAATACTAAAATATCATCAAAGAAAACAATCACACAATACTGATATTTTAGAAAAATACGGTTCATCATTCTACTGAAAGTAGCAGGTGCATTAGTTAATCCGAATGGCATAACTAAGAATTCGTAATGGCCAAACTGTGTCCTGAATGCAGTCTTAAATATGTCGGATCTATCTAACCTCACCTGATGATATCCAGATTTAAGGTCAATTTTACTAAATATAGAAGATCCTTGCAGTTTGTCCATAAGGTCGTCAACTCTAGGTATAGGATACCTATTCTTTACAGTGATCTTGTTTAATGCTCGGTAGTCAATACACATCCGATAAGTATTATTCTTTTTCTTGACTAAGAGCACAGGTGCACCGAATGGGGAACTGCTAGGTCGAATTAAACCTCTATTTAGTAATTCTTCTACTTGACTCTGGATTTCTTTTTGCTCTATTTGATTGTGCCTATATGGGGCTTTGCAAGGTGGTTGTGTGCCAGGTATTAGGTCAATCTTATGGTCTTCTGGACGTGATGGAGGTAAACCTAGTGGTAGGTCTTCTGCAAAACAGTCCTTAAAATATGCAAGAAATTCCTTATGCCTAGGGTGCATATGAGTTTCTTTTGCGTGCAATTCATTCACCCAAATGAGATATGATTTAGTATTCTTGCGTAGTGCACGTTTTGCTTGAGTATGCGAAAGCAGTGGAAACATATGAGATGCATGCATACCAAATAATGTAATAGATTTTCCTTGAAAATTAATATTCATTGTGTGTGTGGAATAATCTATATTGGGATTATGTTGGTGTCTCCATGGCATTCCTAGAATAATGTCGCTAGACTGTAATGGGACAACTAAGAAATTTCTTCTTTCAATATATGGACCAATTTGAATTTCTAAATTTTGAACTTCTTGTGTGCCATTGTACCTAGTGCCTAAAAATGCAGCTTTTATGCGATAATGCGTAGGTACAGTATGCAATTTCAATTCCTTTACCAATTTTGCTGAAATAAAATCATGCGTACTACCGTCATCATGCAATACAGTTCTTTCTTTTCCATGCACCATACATTTCATAGTCAACAATGAATGTAAAGTAGGCATACCTGGTAAAGTGTCAGAAGTAGTAGTAGGATCATCTTCTTCTTCAGTGAAGTCCGGCATATCCTCATGCTCTTCTTCGTCCATAGCTCCAAGGTAGTTGATATGTGCTGATGGCTTCTTTGAATGACAATTTGCTGCGAGATGGCCTGGCTGGTGACACTTGTAGCATACGATGGGCTTGGCTTTGGTCACATTATTTGCAATGGCTGGGAGTCTGGGTATATTTGGATTTGCTTGTTGGATAGGCTTAGGATTTGGATTGACAGTGGATGGTAATGCAGGTGGTTTAGGCCAATTCTTGCGGAAAGATGGTGATGAAAAACGACCTGGATTAAACCTTCTGAAATTTGAATTGAATTGTTTAAATCCATAATTACCGTTTGCTGGGAATGGCTGTGGTCGTCGATCTCTTCCACGTAACTTATCTTCAGTGTCGTGAGCTAAGGAGATGGCATCTTCAAGGGTAGCAGGCTTGAACATATTTACCTCAGCGTAGTAATGTCCAAGAAGTCCAGACATGTACTTCCGCTTATGTGTCATCTCTGGTACGTCTTCAAGCATGCGTAGCTGTAAAAGTGCATTCCAAAAACGCTCTGTATACTGTGGAATAGGCTCACGGTCGCGTTGTTGAAGTAAATCCCATTGCTTGATTGCCTTCTCATGAAATTGCGGTGGAAGAAAATTTTGCATGAACTTCTTCTTGAAATCTTCCCATGTAGCAGGACATTCTATGCTCTTGCGGACTACAGTCCACCAAAGTGATGCTCTATCTATCAGATGATTAGTAACACACTTGATTTTATCTTTCTCAGGATAAGTTTCCTCATGGAAATAGTCATCAAACTGGCTAATGAATGATAAAACAGTCTTTCCTTCTCTTATGCCATTGAAAGTGCGAAACTTGAAACTTCGTTTACTTATCTTGGATTCCTTGCGAATGGTTTGTGCTTCAAGAGTGGCGTCGATGGTACGGCGAATCAAATCTTCAGCTTGAGGTTCTTCTTTGTCAGTGGACGCTCCTTGTAGCTTTGTCAATTGCGCTTGCAAGGCTTGCCTAGCTCTTCGCTCTTCATCCAATTGTAACATGATAAGATCCAGCTTTTGTTCCATGGTAGGCTCGGGTAGGTCGTCTTCAGCCATAAGATCATCCATATGTGGGGTAGTCATCCTGTAAAACTCAACAAACCTTTCTCACTCAAAATCAGTTAGCGGGATGAGCGTAGCTCAAATTTGGGGTTACAAGGCTATGTATTTTTGGGTATTTTCTTCTTCAATTTTCAGAAATTCTGAAATATTTCTGTCTCCGTTTGCTGAAAGTACTTCAACGAACTTGCAGATAGGTAAAACAGCTTGCTGCGAACAACTTTCCAGTTCTGAGTTTTTGCAAACGAACAAGTCTTCTAGGAGTTTTAAGCGTTAGTCAGTTCTGATTTAGTCTGACTTGCAGAGTTGCAGACTTAACAGACTTGCAGGGTTGTGAACTTGCTGAACTTAGCTGACTTGTAGGACTTGCAGTACTTGATTAGTGTCGACTTGCGAAACTTGTCTTCTGGAGTGCGTGACCGAGAGTTTGCAGACTTATCTGCCTTCACTGACTTGCAGAGTATAGAGGTAACTTAAGCTTAATTAGTTAAGCTTAAGCTTAATAAGCTTAAGTAATGGAGAAATAGGCCGCCGTTTTTCAATCGTGGGGGGGGGGGGGGCCGTTTTTGATTCCGCCGAAAATTTCGGGGGTCCTCCTCTTGATCACGACTTGACGATTTGTTGCTAATCAAGCTTCTCTTAAGTTCTTAAGCTTTGTACTTAAGCTTTGTTAATGAAGAAGATAAGAAATTTCTCACTGTTCATCACGACTTGTTCATGGAGTTGAGGGAGTGGTCCTCCGCCGACAGAGAGTGGTCCTTCGCGATCTGATAGTAGAAATAGGGGTTCTTGATCGCCAGAAGTCTGCCTGTATCGACGGTTCGCGACGAGATTGACTGTAGAGGCCGTTTGTTCCTGGAGCTCCGCCTTCGCCCGAGATTGGTAGCGATTGGAAGCCCTTGATCTCTGCTCCGCTCTGATACCACTGGTGCGCAGATCGGACGCAGGTAGCTCACGTAGCGAATTCCCAAAGGTCCCCAAGAACAAAGCACTCTACTTTTTAGCACGAAAACCAATGAAGAAACAAGCACGACATGAGACAAGAGACAAATTGGGTTGAATCTTCCCCATGCCTTGTGCGAGCGCTTCACAAAGCATGTATTTAATATATATTTCCAATCTTTTTGCTCAAAAATAGCCCAATTACAAAAATATGACAAGCTTTTAGCTTTTGAGTTTGCTTTCTACCAAAAATAGGAAAATAAAGCTAATGGACGGTGCCCAAAGAGTCTGGCACGCCCAATCTCAATATCCAAATAAAAATAACATATCCAGGCGCATAAGCGCATACAAAATAATAATAAATAATCGATGTCTCTATAGACATAACAAAATATAGGCGTGGCGCCTATCAAAATATAGTCCAAAGATCGGAAACCCGCTAGACTCCAATGCTTTCCTCCGCCACTGCTGCTATCTCTACACATCAACTGAAGCATTCACAATTGTTAGTAAAATAACACAATTAAACCGACAAAAGTGAATACCTAGCAGTCTTCAGCTACATAAATAAATCAACTGGTTAGAAATAAATCCTAACCTTAATTTATTACGAGTGCGCACTCTAAACTCATAAACGTTTATTAATTTAATATGCATTTTGCGGAATCACCCGCTATGGAATCACCCATGTACACACTAAATTAATGAAACGCCCGAAAAGGACAGGCGTCCCCATCAACTTCTCGCACAAAGAATCCTCTTTGCGTATGAGCCCCGGTTATCTAAGTTTACGGAATCCACCGTAAAACCAAGTTTACGGAATCCACCGTAAAACCTCACGGAATCCACCGTGGAATATGCCTCCTGGCATCAGGTTAACCAGAATAAGTATGTGTACGGGGAAGTGATTCAAAGAATCCCTGCCGACCGAATCAAGGTTTTGGGGCGTCGTGAGAAGAATGGATATCGAAGGAAGAGATACCCTAATCTTCCAATGAACTATCGATTCCTGAAAATCGATGACCCTAATCCGTACTACTACTCAGTTCCTGTAGCTGAATGCAATAATATCTTATTCTCCTCGAATTAATGTATTAACTTGTTCTTCGGCCCAAGGAATAATTGTACCACGAAAGGGCTATGCTGATATGAATGGAATAAAACTTTTTAATCAACGATTGTCTTGACATGAATATTGATAAAAGTAATTTGGTCTTGGCTAAAAGAATACAAGGACGTAGTTCTGAAGAGTTAACAAAACGCCCACTTCAAAGAGAAGTAGATCATGAGATCAAGCCAGTAATAGGAGCTGTCCCAATTGCGAAGAGAACCTATAGAATGTCTATATTGGAAGCAATTGAGTTGAAGGAACAACTCAAGCAACTACTAGATTAGGGCTACATCCGTCCTAACAGTTCACCTTGGGAAGCACCAGTATTAAAAGATGGGACACTTCGACTATGTATCGATTACCGTGGGGTGAATCAATCAACAGTCAAGAACAAGTATCCTATTTCTAGAATAGATGAGCTTCTTGATCGCCTTCAGGGTGCCAAAATCTTCTCCAAGATTATCTTAGGCCTGGTTGCTATCGGATAAGGATCAAGGACGAGGATATTCCTAAAACGGCCTTCAATACAAGATATGGGCACTTTGAATTCTTGGTTATGTCATTCGGACTTACAAATGCACCTGCCACTTTCAATAGGTTAATGCAGGATATTTTTAGGCCATATCTTGATGATTTCGTGCTTGTCTTCTTCGACGACATTTTAGTCTATTTTAAACAGGAAGAAGATCATGAACCCCAACTACGGATTGTGTTGGAGACAATGAGGTCTCATAAGTTGTATGCGAAAATGAAGAAGTGCGTATTCTTCAAACGTCAGATTGAAGATCTAAGATTCATAGTATCATAAGAAGGAATATCAGTAGATCTAGCCAAAGTCAGAGATGTGCTTGAATGGCCAATACCAGTATCCGTCAAAGAGATACGTAGTTTTCTTAGTTTGACAGGACGGTATAGGGTCTTTATAAAAAACTATGCTTTGATTGCAGCGCCTTTGAAAGACTTACTGAAGAAGCAAACATTGCATGATCAACTGACGAATAAACTAGCTCTGATAGGTTGAAGCAAAGTTTGGTATCAGCACCTATTCTGAAACTTCCTGATCTCAGTAAGGAGTTCGAGGTAGTAACTGATGCTAGCATTCTTGCATTAGGTTGTGTTCTTATACAGGAAGGTCATCCAGTAGCGTATTCTTCAAGGAAATTGAAGAGTCACGAAAAGAATTATGCTACTCATGATCTGGAGTTATTAGTTGTCATCCATGCTCTAAAGCTTTGGAGACACTACCTGTTGGGAAACAAGTTTACTCTAGTAACCGATCATAAGAGTCTCAAATGGATTTTACCCAGAACGAGCTCAACATGAGGCAACGTCGATAGATTGAAATATTTGAGGAATATGATTTTTAAGATCAAGTACCGACCTGGAAAGGAGAATGTAGTGTTGATGCACTCTATCGCAAGGCATTCCTTAATTCACTAATCTTGCAAAATCTATCAATAGCTAGATTTCTAGCTACAGAGGTAAACGACCTAATACTTGAGCTAGCTAGAGAGGAAGGATGCCATGATCTAGCCTATCAAAGGATGCCAAGGAAAAAATTTCTATCAAGGACCAGGAACAAAAGCTAGAGGCTAAGTATCGTGAATTCTCTGTCAGTAGTGGACTTGTCTACTATAGGATGAGAGTATATATACGAGCAAGCCAGTTATTTAAATAGAAGATATTGTGCGAAGCTCATGATTTCACTTTATCGGGACATCAAAGCTACGAAGGATAGACAGAAGGCATACACGGATTTGAAGTGTTAAGATAGAATAATTGAGGAAGGAGACATGGTCTTCACTCACGTATGCCCAAAGAAGAGTTCTCTATCCTTAGGAGATTGTAGGTATTGTGGACCATACAAGATCCTCAAAGTGCTTAAGACCTAATGTTCACAGACTGCAACTCCCTAAAAACCTAAAGGTTCATAATGTATTCATAACAGTCTATTGAATGATGAAGTATGTACCTAGCACTAATCATGTACTTGATGACCAACAACTTGTAATGCCTAGTCAAGGAGTCCTTGAACTAAGGCCGGACAAGATTTTTAATGCTAGGGTGAGACAACTGAGATCCAGAACCTTGAGAGAATGCCTCGTCCAGTGGAAAGATCATCCTAAGGAGGATGCTACCTGGATAGATGAAAGCTCTCTCAAATCTTCGATATCCCCAGTTTTTCTCGAGATGAGGACATCTCGATTCTTCTAAGGGGGAGAGATTGTAATATTTCCGCGTACTGCCACCGTAAATATTAACTTCCCGCTCTCATCGTAAACTCGTGCAAAGATTATCACCAGTGTCAGCAGCCATACGCGGGAAATGGAGACACTCCACCTTACGAAAATAAGGCCGGGGTTGAAGACCGTAAACGCCGCAGGAAAACAGCCTCTTAGGAAGAGGTCAAGAGGATAAGGTGGAATTATTGCAAATTTTTTTACTATTTTCCCCAGCCGATGTGTGGCTTGGGGAAAGGGGATGGGCTAGCATGTGAAGGGAGAGGGAGAGAGACATGCAATTGACCACGTGAGCAGTCCCCTCTCCCCTCCTTGGGCTATAAGAACCCCCTCTTGGGGGGGGAAGGAAGGACTGTGGGAAGGCCGTCGGGGTGAAGGACAATGGGGAAAAAAGGATCGTGGGAGGACCGTGCTGTATACGGGAGCTGGCCGTGCTGCAGGGGGGAGTCGCCATGTCGACGTGTTGGACAAGTGAGGAAGGGAGGAGGTGCTGGACAAGTGAGGACTGTGGGAAGGCTGCCGTGACGTGAAGGTGCTGGACGGAGGGGCCCGAAGGGGTCAGAAGACCGTGTGAAGGGCGTGAGAGGGAGGAGGGTAAGAGGAGCTGGAGGTCGCCGCCAGGTCGCCGTGTGAAGGAAGGGGTGAAGGGAGGTGGCCGTGTGGAGGAGGGCGAGCTGCCGCCGCCGTGTGGAAGGGAAGGGGGACTAGGCCGTTGCTGTCGCTGTCCACCAGCCGCCACGCTGCCGCCGAACTGCCAGCCCGCTGCCGCTTGGACGACGAACCCCCCCTCCACGTCATTGCTGCCGACCAGAAGCTCTTAAGAAGCTTCTTAAGACCCCTTAGGAAGCCCCCATTCCCGTGGGGTTCCTTAAGCCTTCTCTTGTGGGTTTTATATACCCCCTGCGGAATTTAAGAACCCTTCCTATGGGGTTCTCCCAAGTCTAATTTACCCTTCCCGTGAATTCCCCCACCCAAGTCCCTATGAAGTTCCCCCTTCTCGTGGATTTCCCACTACCTTTCCTCCACAAGCCCATTTTTACCCCGGGAACTTTGAAGAGAAGGAGGCGACACGGGAAGCCTTCATAAGCCCATTTTCATCCCGGGATTTGAAGAATAGGAGGTGACAAAAGTCCTTCCCACTACATTGCCCATCGGTCTATCCACACACACCCCGGAACTTGAAGGAAGAGGAGGCGACGAACCCTCTCACCGATTTTTCCATAAGCCTCTTGGCCAAGATCTTGTAGAGAAGAAGAGGGGTCCCTAAACACCTTTCCTCAATATCATTAACCCTCGGGATTTTGGAAGAGTAAAAGAGGAAGACTATAAAGGTCCTTCCCCACCAATCCCCCAAGGCCGGTCCTTGGATTTTTGGAAGAAGAAGAAGAATTCTAAAGCCCACTCTTGCAAGGCCCATTCGCAAGAACCCTTTTTCCGCGGACATCATCGTAAGGCCCACATAATCCTTCCTAAACCCGGTATTTCAAGGTAGATTAAAGCTCTCAAATCTCCATTGTCAAGGGGATCTCATAAGAACCCTAAGGCCTTCCCAAGGCAAATTCCGCAAGTCGGAACTTCAGACAAGGAAGCCATATATCAAAGAGAGTTGCACATACAAGGGAGGCGGGCCAAGGTCATAAGATTGCAAGCTAAGGCCAAAAGTTGAAATCCACAAAGGCTAACGGGAGATCGAATTCGCGATGGTCTCCAAAAAGATCACAAGGTGCGATGCGGAAGGTTCACCCCGAGCATACGTGGACATTTCCCGGAATTCACAAGTCCAGGTTTTATCTATTTGGATTCCACACAGAAGTATTGAATTAGTCACGATAACTTCATGGATTAGGAGGCACTCATGCATGTCAAATGCAACTAGTTAAGTTAAATGCAATTGGGACATGAATTGGCTATTTGAACATTATTAGAAATAGCTTAAGATATGGAAATTGATCATTGGAACGTCAAAGGAATGAATGAAAAGAGTATAAGGTGTCTATGCATTTGTAGGACCTTATTAGCAAGTTTCCTTTTTGTATATTCAAAAGTGATGAGCCTAGGACAACTATTGCCTCATCACAAGGTTAAAATTATTGAGGTACACCTTTTTACTAGGTATGGAAAGATTAATGGCATGTCCCATTTTTAGATAAATCTTCCTTGTATTGATTCATGAGGAAAGTTAACACCCATAAGATGTTATTCGAAAAGGGATAGAAGGGCACAAACACGAACTATGGATTTGCAAGTGGCATGTTTATTTGATGTAAATCCTAGTAGGACCTAGGAAAGTTAGTGTCCAGATTATCAGGCATTTTTACGTTGCCAAGAAAGGATGGGGTTATTGTGAACCATGTGATGCGTTGAAGCGGTGAATCGCATGTTTACTCGTATTGGTGTAGTTATAACTATTGTTCTCCATTAGATCTAGTTTATTACCTTTGGAAAAGGCTCATCCCTGTCGCATGACAAGTATATTGTGTTGTCTAAATCACATAAACCACAAGGAATTCATTTGGACATGATTGAGTCGATATGATAGGAATCCTAAGTGTTAACTAGGGTTTAGTGCAATTCGACCTAACTTTAGACAAAAACCGTGATTCTAAAGATCCTACACATGTTCACAAAATGTCGAAGCAGTGGGATGTTTATGCATGAAATGATCTAAGGTTTTATCCTAAGGATCATGATGGAACTCCGACGGAGTTGCATATTTCTAGAACCATGGGCCAACCTAATTAGGAATGGGTTGAAGGTTACCCAATAAAACCCTGTTACTCGATGGAGGTAAACTCCATGATCGGGAATCGTTAAGCAATGGATAGAAGGATTCCGTGGAATAGATGCAATACTTGTGCACAAAGCCACAATATTGTATAGACTTAGGATTTGTCCACAAAAGAGTTATTGAAAGAATTTAACTTACAAGAGGATGACTAATCATCCTGTTACTCACTTTTCTTGGGGATAATTTGCCAAGGAAAAGGAAAGTTAAGTATTTGGCTTGAAGCAAATGACCGACAATAAACTAAAGCGACATGGTCGCTGGATCCTGCCACAACAAACCTAATGTATTGGAAGGGTATGACCCTAACCCAAGAATGATAGGAATCTTGCCAAGTTGCAATTGATTCCGGATCGAATGCGGGTTGCATTCGGAGGAAAAAGGAGTTACTCCTTGACAGTTTGCCAGCCAAAACGACCATTGGAATTTGTTTGTGCTTGTAACAGTTTAGAAAGGACTGTTTGCATTGTTTGCTCAATGAACTAAAGGATGAAAATATATCTAAAGCTTCAGGTTGGTGCCTGAGAGGCAGCTTCAGTTACCCCCGACTGCCTGCCTGACCCTAACCAAGGGGGTTGTGAACCGCGCCGGGAACGTGGACCGAACCCGCCGTGAGAGGTCTCTCCGTTGAGTTCTACTTGGAGCAGGAGGACGCTTGGGTGCCAGGGGGGGCTCTGGCTGTAAATCCCTCGCCTTCCGGGCCCTGCACAAGAGACTAACGTGACTCGGGATTGGATCTCGAGGCCCGCATACTAGTCTACGGGCGGAAACTTGGGATAGTAATCACAGGAAGGATTACTGGATAGCCTTCGGGCGGACTATGAAAGCGCCTACGGGCGGGAGCTCCTTGTATTTCAAAGATAAAAGGATATAATGATAATAAAGGAGTTGTTTGGCATTGTTTTCTTTATGTCCTGTGATAAGATTACGTGAAGGAACCAGTGCTTAACAGGGTTAATCAAGGAAGCTGTTTGTATATGTCAAACTAATGTGGTAGGTAATTACATAACTAAAACAAACCGAGGAAAGTGCGGAGGATGGACCATGGGTCCGTCCTATGGATGGGTGGTCCCGGTTAGCCGGGAACTTTTCTCAAAGTCTTCAATGAACAGAGGAGGATCGTCATCACCGAAACAGGTGACGAGAACGATGACTTAGAGTTAACTATTACCCGGCTCACGCTGTTTTAGGGGAACGGAATGGGATTATGCCTTGTGGCAGAGAGGTCGAGCCTTGCTTCCCGCTCGTTTCCCATTCTCCTTGAACCAAGTGCAGCATGAATCCGCTTCGGACCGGGCGCTTCTACGTAAAGTAGTTCGCTCGGGTCTGACGCTAGTTGTTGCTAGCTAATGACCAAACAGGGAAACCCAAATTCAGGTCGATCCTAAGTGGGAACGGCCAGGATACTTCCGCTACGTGGTAGACTCGGGAAGACCTAGATTGCAAAACCCGTAACATTCCATGGGAGTGCCGGGTGGAGTTTTCTAGACATCCTTTCCGATGGACTGCTAAGACGTGTCCTGAATGGTTCTGGTGGACACGTTACACGAATGTGGTTTATGTGTACATTATACATCTTGGGGCCTATTCGCAAGGTGTAGGAGACCTATAGTGGAGCCATGACAGTCAATCTAGGGGAACTCTCTTTGTTTGTGCTTACATGTTGCATAACATCGATATGTTTAGGGACTCCCTTTGAGGAGTGTGGGAAGGCACATCCGTTGGATTACAATCCATATAAACACAAAGTTTTGTATTGGAGGTTAGGGTAGTATACCCCTTAGACGATCGTGTGGCTGCGAGGCTGTGTGGGGTGGTTTGAGGTGTGTAGTAGAGGCCCGGCTAGTGCCATAGAGCCAGTTTCGAGCCCATTCTAGGGTCCATTCCAGGTCCCAGAAGGTGATGCATTTTTTGGGAGCCGCTAATAAGTTGCAGTCTCCAAATCTTGGTCAATACGAACTAGTTTATTAGTGTATGCCAAAAGACACTGAAATAGATTCAAAAGAACGTCAAGCTGAGCTTTAGAAGCAAGAAAGAGTTGAACAATGGGCTAGACGGCATACCAAAAATATTAGGATATATTCTCCACAACAGAGTGGTTTGATATCCCTGCAAGGGAGGGACCTTAGTAATCCTAGCCCCATGCATAGTTCATTAGGAGGAGAAGGTTCTAGTACTTCCCCTCTTCCAATTCGTCAGCCCACTTCGAGTGGAGTAATAGTTCCCATAATTCAAACCCCTTTAGTGAATTCAGTTGTTACTATGGCGCAATCCATTGCAATCCCAACAAGAACACCAAACTTGCCACAACCTTAGGATTTCCTCTATCCATTTTTAATGGGTTAGAAGAGGAAGATGTGAACTTCATATTAATGAATTCCAAAAGCTAATGTTTAATTGTCGAATCCAAGATGAAGGACACTTGATGATGTTCTTTAATATAATTTTGAAAGGACGGAGCTGCAATATGGTATCACAACCTAGACGCTAGAACCATAACTATGAGTGATGTATTCTTTGCGATCTTTTGAAGATAGTTTGCCCCTGAAAGGGGAGGTCAGTATAGGCTACATGTGCTCAATGTAACACGTCAAGAATCTCACGAGAATGTTTGAGGCTATGCCAAGAAACTAAAGGTAGTGTTTTTTAATGTGCAAACCTATATCCCTATTCCAGGTGCTGCTGCTACTCAATTGCAATACTTTTTGCATGGGCTAGACTTTAATATTCAAGTGCAGCTGAGCAATGTTGCTCTCATTGATGATGATACATCTATTACACAAGCAAAGGTAGAGTCACGATTACAAGTGGTTTATACCTCTAGGGAAAAGTGGAATTCGAGTCTAGATGTTGGAAATACTTTGGCAGCATTGAAGAATGGAGTCCAAGGGACACCCATGAGTACTACCAATGGGAGAGGAAGCATGATTTCAAATGTGCCCATATTGCCACCTCCTCCCAGTGTGACCATGCCTATGGCTAGTCAAATGGCTCCACCTAGTGTTGGAGGCCCAATAATAAGTCTTAATATTATTCCATGGAATCAAAAACCAATTCCTAATCAAGTGGTTAGGCCAATGGAATGATAGGTAGATGATCGCAGCTATGAGTGAAGTGCCTTGAATGTTCTTGGTGAAGTCAAGGATATAATGAAGCACTATATTGACATGATCATCAAACAATATAAGAAAATAGCTATTGATGTCAATTTCCTTAAGAAGCAGCAAAATTTGATGGGAAGTCAATGCCCTGAAGAGGATGTCCCCTCAAGATTCAGTTGTAAGTGGTATAGTAGCCAACATTTCACTAGGAATTTTCCAAATGTTAAATGTGACATATGCGAGAAGTCTGACCACTTAGCTAGTACCTGTTTGAGCAAGGGAGTAAATAGAGAGGTCCAGTTAACCATCGAGTAAAAGGAAATAATCTCTAGCAAGATGAGAGACCAAAATAAATATTGTAGAGAGGGAAAGCTATTGTAGAGGAGTTGCCTAGTGGTAGTGGAGTTAGCCTTATTGAAATTGTTCATGTTAAGGCCACTAAATATTCTAATCTACAAGTCATTACAAGAGGTCAAAAGGGTAGAGACATTGATAAAGACAAGCTAAAACCTGTCAAGGGAAAATTTTAGCAAGATGATAAGGGGATGCAAGTCCTTAATCTTGACATGGAAGGTGGACCTCTAAAGGCTGTAGATGGTAAAAATGACCCTAATAAAGCGTCGCCAAAGAAGGAAAAAGCCAAGAAAGAGCCACAAAGCCTGTTCAAAGACCAAAGGAGAGAATGGTCTAGTGGAAAAAGAGAACTCTTGGTAGCTATCATGAATTTGATTTAGCGAGTTTTGTTTGTGAGGCTAAGCCAGATGTAAATCTCCTGCAATTGATTAAGTTGTCTCCAAGAGAACTCTTCACACTGGGTATATCATGGAGCCCTTGGGCATAGGACACGGGTAGGAGATGATTGGTTTGAACATGATGAAAAGCATTGTCCAAGGGTAGTAGCATATGTTGATGGAATATTAGTGGATCATGCTATTGTAGATACATGATTTTCTATCAACATTATGAGTTTAGAATTGATGGCAAGGTCGGGGTTAGAAATAAAAGAAGATGCCTCCATGATTCTCCAAATGGCTAGTGATAGTTTAAGAAAACCTGAAGGGTTCATTAATAAAGTCCATGTGACCATTGCTAATGTGGAATGCATCTTAGAGTTTAGGGTTATCAGGCTTGTAGGGCGGCCTAGGTATCAAGTATTGGTAGGTAGGCCATGGATCTTACAAGCCAACTATCATGTTGATATATCCATTGGTCGATTGATCTTTGGTAGAGGTGGTAGATGTATAGTAGTAGATGCCTACCCTGAATCTCCTCAAAGTGAGAGAGTTCCTTTATTCTCTATAAATATGGATACATTGGAGGATGCAGCTACTAGTGAGACATCATCAAGTGACGAATCCAATGAAGGGTACACTCTAGAGGATATCTATCAAGTAACTTTGAATGAGCCAATAGAGGCTAAGGAGAGAATAAGAGATGCAAACATAATTGAGTTAGACGTTGGTACAATGAATGATTCACGACCAATCAAATTAGGTTCCATGCTTAGTTTGGAAGAAAGGAAGGACTATATGTCCTTGATTCAGGAATTCCACGACATCTTTTCTTGGAATTACGATGAGTAGAGAGGTATTTATCCCATCCTGGTTGTTCATACAATTCCCCTAAAGGAAGCTAGCAGCCATATGCGACAAAAAGTAGGGCGTATCCCTTTCGAAATGAGGGACAAGCTATTCAAGAAATTAACAAAACTACGGAAAGCTTGCCTAATATTTCTAGTTCAACACACCAAATGGCGTTCACCAGTCATTATCAGAAAGAAGAAGAATAATTAGATTCGACTTTGAGTAGATTTTAGAGAGCTTAATAGCACACTATTACAGATTTCTATTCATTACCATTTATTGATTAGATCCTAGACTAATTAACAGATAGTAAAATATATTCATTTATAGATTCTTTGTTGGATACAACCAAATGGTTATTGTAGAGGAAGATAAACTGAAAATGACGTTTATCACTACCTTTGGTACCTTTGTGTATCATGTCATGGCCTTTGGATTATACAAAGCAACGTGCTAGGGTCTTGAAAATATAAAAATGATAATACAATTGGCGACATCTTCCCCCCACAGGAGTTAAAAGGCTTCATCGATGATCTGGGGCAGCCACCACCACAAGGGATAGACAATTAATCATTTTAAGGAAATGTTTTGAGCATTGCAGATAGTTTTGCATTGCTCTTAATCTAGGAAAGTGCGTCTTTGGGGTGCCCTATGGGTTTGTTGCCATTGATGAACATGTTATCTTTTAACTGTCTGTTTAATTGGAGCAAAGCTTGTCAAGTATACTTTGAGGATGTGAAGCTAAAACTATAGAAAGCATCAATCCTAAAAGCACCCAAAAGAGGTGAGGCCTTTTATATCTTTTCACAACAACAACACTATATAGCATTAGCTATTGTTAAGTCCAAATTTGGGAAGAGAAATGGTATCATCCAATTACCTTTACTAGTTATAAATTGGGGATATCTGAAATTAACTATACTTATATGGAGAAATTGTACCTTGGAATGGTTTTTATGACAATGAAATTTAGGCATTATATTTTCTATGTGAGAAGGTCGTATTTTTTATAAAGGCAGAAAGACTTACACTGTTGATGAACAAGTTGTAGCCACCTGATTGTTTAGCAAAGTGGATAATCACTTTACAGGAGTTCAATTATGAGATTAGGAGTAAGCCACCAAAGCTATAGGGTATTGTGGAATGTCTTGTGGATTCTAGGGAGGTAAAGGAAATTTTGGGTGAAGGAAGTGAGATCGAAGGTTTATTCAAAATCGATGCAGTTTCCACCCCTTCTTGGTATATGTAGTAATAACACATTATTTATCTATAGGGGGATTTGGGATTGCTCTCTCAAATTTTGAGAAGAGAAAGATTAAGCATCAAGCACTAGCTTTTCAATTATAGCGAGTGTCTTTGTATTGGAAAGGTGTGG
The DNA here is from genome assembly GCF_053477565.2 of Lygodium microphyllum. NCBI lineage: Eukaryota > Viridiplantae > Streptophyta > Polypodiopsida > Schizaeales > Lygodiaceae > Lygodium > Lygodium microphyllum. The sequence goes on along the minus strand of NC_141150.1, from coordinate 2,364,467 downwards.
ATGAGATTTATCCTCGATGCATAGTACTTGATGAGGTACCATTCATTCTTGAGAAATTCCATGATTCAACATGGGGGGACATTTTGTTGGACACCTTACTGCCCAGAAAGCTCTTCGTGCTAGATATTGGTGGATATTTATTTTCCAAGTTGCCTTTAGTTATGTTAAGCATTGTGATGTTTGCCAAAGACATAATGCCAAGGAGAATCATAAGTGATTGCTAAACTCTATTTTAGTTACGTTACACTTTTAAAAATGGGGAATTGATTTTGCTGAACCAATATGCCCTTCATCGACTATGCGAAAGTGTTATATTATTGTAGCAATTGACTACTTTACAAAGTGGTATGAGGCTCAAGCAACGATGAAGGATAATGCTAAGGAGATGACCAGTTTTATTATGGAGCAAAGTGTTTGCCGTTTTGGTCCACCTAAGGAGATAATGTTTGATCGAGGGACACACTTATTGAATAGGTTATAGTAGCCTTGATGGAAGCTTTGAAGAATAAAAAAAATAAAACTACCCCATATAATCTGCAAGCAAATGGTCAAGTTGCGAGTATGAATACATAGCTTGTAGGGATCTTATTCAAGATAGTATCTGAAAGCAAGTGAGATTGGGATAAGAAATTATATGTGGCGGTTTGGGCTTACAATATGACATTCAAGAGAGCTACAGGAGGCCACACCCCATTCAAGCTAGTATGTGGAAAAGAGTATGTCTTACCATTGGAAATAGAGCTACCCACTGTGCAATTTGCTCTTAATCATTCATTGGTTGGCAGAGGTAGAAGCATTGCAGGAAAGATTTATTTCTCTTGTGCATCTTGATGAAATTCAATTGCAAGCTTTATTACATCAAGAGGTGGGGAAGAAGAGAATGAAAGCACTTCACAACCTTTGGGCTAAGAAATATAAATTTGTGAAAGGTCAGTTGGTGCTGTATAAAATTGTCAATGTAGGAAAGAATGGCACTACAACCCTTTTAGCAGACTTGCAAGGGATAGAGTTTAAAAATAAAGTTAACTTTAATAAGTTGAAGCCTTACTATCTATAAGGGCTGATGTCAGACTTGGTGGCTATGCAGGTTCTTTATGATTCAGGCTTAACTTGTAGTAGGTACCAAGACGATTGGATGGGAAGAATCATTCCTTATCTTGAGCATCAGGGTTGAGTGATCTAGTGGAGTAAAGGTTATCAGGTTATTGAGTGGCAAGACGGATCTTTCACATGGGATATTAAGGTCTACTGCCACCATTGTCAAAGGATTCTTACGAGTATTCCTATCGAGTTTAGCAAGGAAGGAGGGATTGTACCTATCATGCATCCTCTCTCTTGACTCGACTTTGATTATTATAAGTACGAGTGAGCTGATCAGTATGGCGTGGCCTATCATTGAAGACTGGGTCTATACTTCGTATTTTCATGGAGCTTCTAGAGGGCCTGCTAAATATGCAAGCATTGGTGTGGTCATTAAAGATCCCCAATGTAGGGTTCTTATGAAAATGGGAGTATATTTTAGGAAACTCTTTTACTAATAATATGGTAGAATACAAGGCCTTGATTATGGGGCTGCATGTAGCCCGATGTGGTGGTATTCACCAGTTATTGGGTGAAAGGTGACTCGAAGTGGTGATTAACCAGTTGAATGGGAGACCTATAGTGTGTGGAACCCCATCCTATGAATGTATCATCATGCAGCCTTGGATATGTTGCATATTTTTGAGACACTGACTTGTCCAGCTAGTTCCTCAACAATGGAATCCCTTTGCAGATTCCCTAGCCAATTATGCTTTTGCTAAAGATGTCTTTTTCAATTGTGGTCCAGGGGATCTCTTACAATTACCTTTCTAACATTAGCCCAAGAATACTTTGGGGTCTTCTTTCTGTAGACACGCCCTATTTTGGCCACCATTGGCTAGTTTGGATTATGAGTCAGGTAGCAATTGAGCACCTTCATATTCTATCATGGATGCATGGGATTGTTTATCATCATATTCATCAGACACCCCTTTCTATTTATGTAAGGGGGTTAACCAATAACCTGATGCATTTAGTGTAGAGCATGAGAAACCCTTATTCTTAGTCGGTCTTGTGATTCAATAGAGTTGTGTCAGAACCAAGGGCTTGTTTCAACAATACACTATTGAATGTTCATTTTGTGAATCATTTTGTTGGGCTAAGAGAGCAAGTCATTCTGTAGTGAAATGCCACATTTCTTTAGGCCAAGAGGGCCATGTGTTTGTTCAATGCGGGTGTGGTTAATGGGTTTTGTTTTAGAGCTATGCTAGACAAATACAACGAAACTTGGAGGGAGCCGCTTGCTGCACAAAAGCTTCTTGTGGCAAAGTCTAGGTGATGTTCTTCCTTTATGATTACTTTCCTTTTATGCTATGTACTTGGGGAGAATTGTTTTTTGGTTGGGGATCGATAATCAAGGCATGAAGTCCTAGGGTTAGGATAGGTATATTTGGGGGAGGTTCGAGTAGTTGTCTACCTCCTGTAAAGACATTGTTAGGCATTGAAAGACCTACTTTCAGAAGGCAGTCCTAGTGACCCTATTCTACTAGTCTTCTAGGAAGCTATTCTAGGAGTCCCTACTAGTGTGAGGCAGTTAGAGAAGCTTGCCAAAATAAAAGGAAGAAACAAGCATGAATATAATTGGAATTAAAAAAAATTATAGAGGTGTGTGAAAAGGGGTTCTAACCCCTAAAATAGAAAAGACAAGAAATAAAAATCTTAAGAGCAGTTGATTATCACCTTGAAAAGGCTTGGTGGGTTCTTGGGGAGGATGAGTCAGGACTTGAGGCTTGTGCCTTGTCTTCCTAGGGATGGCATCTCGCTAGAAAAAAAATAAGTAAGGTTGGAGTGAAAATAAAAGTGAGCGGAAAAGAAAATGATTAAGTGTTGCCTTGTGAGCGCTTGGTAGGTTCTTGGATACCGAGTTAGGACCTGAGGTCGATGCCCTATTCTCCTTGGGTCACTATGCTTAGCTCCCTCCTTTTTACACTCTCTCGAGTATCGAAACCTTGAAAGAAAAATATGTTAAAAGAAAATCTATGCTGCTAGGATTTAGGAGTCCTCGCCTAGTGGAAGTTCCTGGGCCAGTTGTCCTAAGTGAAGTAGGTAGTTTAGGCCACCCCCTAGGATGACTTCTTTGCTAGTTTTTTTAAGCTAGTCTCTGTGTTGGAGTAGTTGGTTAGAGAATTGCTTTGGATTTTTGTCAAATTATGCTGGGCCTATCCCTTGAAGATTTGTATGCCTTGATTTCGTTAGGTTGTAGGGTGAGAGCTGTTGTTCTGCTTTGTTGGGTATTTTGTTTTGCAGCACCTTGATGCTTTTCATGGTTGTTGTTTATGGAAATCAATTTATGGGATTTGACAGGCTGAGTCACCCTATCCCGTGGTTGCCAATAATAGTTGTATTTTGGGACCCATTTTTGAAGTGGAAAAGTGGTTCAGGAGGCGCAAAAGATCAAATTTTCATGCTAAATGAAATGGTTGCGAATCGATGAGCTTGAGTTTTCCTAGATGGAATTCAATGCCAAGAACAAAATGCAAGTCTCAGTTCATCAATCAGATTCCGTTTGACCCCCCATTTAATCCTTGCAAGATTTCATGTTATAAAGCAGCTATGTGATCCGCGGGAGCCGGAAAGTGTATGACGGAGGCTAGGTTTATAGATTTCGACGCCAAGGAGCCACTAGCTAGATGAATCTTGAATCTGAGTTTGTTTGCCCCACCAAAGTGCAAAAATCCAATTCCCACAATGTGAAAACTCTAAACTTGAGCTAGTTGTTTTAAGGCTTAAGCTTTAAGCCTCAATTAAGAGGCAAAACCAAAAAACATGAATCATGGGTGGGGAGGGGAGGGAGAGGGGGGGCCCCTGTTTTTTTCAAAGCCTCCTCCTTGAATAAAAAATGATTTTTTTGACCCTTAACATCAAGGGGATGGAAGAAGGTAGTAAGACAGAAAAATATTTCCATGCTCACCAATGCTTCAATCCATTAAAAAAATGATGCATTCTATCAAGAGATCAGTTTTTAGTCATTCTCTCTCCTTTCCATGATTCCATGAGAGAAGGGGGTGGGTTCAGATGAGAGATTTTGATCATGGCATGATGCTAGAGCGTAAAAGGAGCATAGATCAAGGTTGAAAGGATCGTCAACAACTGTTGGAAAGCATCAACGGGTCTCCAATCATGAGATACGCGCGTCATAAAGTACAGTTTTATGAGTAAGCGATAGATTTGATCGTTTTATGATAAATTTTGGTTAGAAATGGTTGCATTTGGTTGTCAATACTCTGATCTATCAAAAAAGTTAGAGAAATCAAGAAAAAGTAGTCATCTAATAATTTCTTTATAAACACACAAAACCCACAACATTACAGTTTTAAGGAAAATCATGCGATTTTGGGGTTTTGTTGTGCATATAGTGTTTGTATGGGATGGAATATGATGCGAAAATGATTCTCAATAAGATCAATCAGTCTAAACCAGTTTTAAAAAAATCTATAATTACCAATAAATAAATAGAAAAAATAAAAAAAATGGAGAAAGTTAGGTTTTTTTGTATCTAAGAAATAGAGAAAAAGAATATTTGTGTTTGTGAATGTATGATAAGGATAAGGCATGAGTTTTGCTCAGCTCTATCTCTATGTTAACGTGGGTTTTTATTGCTTTCATAAAGGAAAATAACAAAAAATACACTCTAAATCTACCATCGAATGTACAATCTTAAGCGGTAGGGATAAGGGGGATGTTAAGTGCTTAAAATACACTGAATTCTGATATTTTTCTGATGCATGGCACATAGGATACATGTGGCTTAAAATTAAGAGGGTCTAGTAGCATGAGAATGCTTGATGCTGGCCGTCCTAAGCAATGCAACAATCTCGGTTAGAAGAAAGGCATAAAAGGACATGTTTTTGCACCTTCACAATGCTGGTTATTAATGAATAAAATTGTTTGAGCACTATAACTCATACACAATTGCATTGCACACAAAGTATGGTATCATCCTAGATGCATATAGCAATTGTTTTCATGAACGTGACGAGTGTGGGAAGGGTCATCTATTGGATTACAATCCACACAAATGCAAAGTTTTGTATTTGAGGTTAGGGTAGTATACCCCTTAGATGCTCCTGGCTGTAAGGTCGTGTGGGGTGGTTTGGGGTGTGTAGTAGAGGCTCGAGTAGTGCCATAGAGCTAGTATCGAGCCCATTTTAGGTCATGACACTACATTTATTATGTCAGATGGCCAAGACTATAATCTCACTACCCTAGCAGAGTTTAGTAATGTTGACTTAGGATGCGTATTGTGGATGAGAAAAATCTATGTATCTTGACTAATTCTATGATCAAAGATGCAAAGTTTATTATGGGCAAGCAGATATTTGAAAGCATTGAAGCTAAGGCCACGGCTTATGAGTGACAGTAATTAACTATTAAAGAAGAAGGACTTGTGATAATTGAAAGGCTCAGCCTAGCCAACATGGGAAAGCATGAGAGTCCATCAATATGGGATTACCCTCTTTGTCATAAGAGACATAAGGGTTCAAGTAGGAATCTTCCTCCAGTGGTTTCTCCACAAAGTGCATTGGAGCATTGCTTGGTGGATGGGTCACGATAGGTCTTGGAGGTCTAGGGATTCCCATCAGGTTGATGTCTATCCTCGGGCGACTGGCTTTGAATCATTAGGTGTGGCGAGAGCCAAAAGGACTTCCCTTTCGAAATATGATTGCCTAACTCATGGGTAGTATGGCTAAGTGGAAGGTTGCTGGTAAGGCAACTGTCTTGGCAACCACTAGTGCATGGTTTCATGCCTAAATCTTTCACAATCGACACAAGGCCTTGATTTGGGATCGGGACATTCAGAAGGTAGGTGGTTCCCTCCATAGTACACAAACACTGTAGGTGAGGTCTTATTGGCCTTTGTATTGACTCTTGCATCCTGGCTAGTTCTGATTTTAGGTCGGCTATCGGGTCTGGTCAATAATCTTTCCTTTTCTTGTTCACTGAGGTTACTCTATCACTCGTTGCTACAACTCTCTTAGCATTCCTAAATGCATTGCTACCTTGTTGTGCAGCTTGAGAGCTTCTCTCTCATAGCATGTCATCTACCCGTATGGCCTCCTTAGAGACTCTTTCGAGCACATCCCTTGGCATATTCGAGTTGTTTGCAAGGACCTTATAGAGCTCTTCATTGCAAATCTTGTTTATGAAAATGGTAGAGACCTGTTAGATATGATCAATGCCCCACCCTCATTAGGTGCTACCAATGATCCATGGTGCTCAAAGTTGTAAGGCCCTCATTATGAGGAGAAGACAAATGTGGGCCCAGACATTGGTTGAGTCCTGACTTGTATATCAGATGAGGTCTATGTGACCGGATGGCAAAAAGGTGACTGTTGTGGGTCTAATCTTTGGGTTAGACAAAGTGGTTAAGCTGGTAGCAACTCGAGGTGCATTGCATCGAGTTGCGGGGTAAGGGAGTTAAAGGGTATATTCCCTTTACCATCGAGTTGCGGCCTTAAGCTCTTCACCTATCTTCTGTCTAGATCGCCATCTAAGCTTCACATAGTGGAAGCGCACAGGTGGACAGAGCCATCTTTGTATCAGTTGTTTGGAGCTAAAGAATTTACTAATTCTCCTCTTATCTGTTGTGTACTCTCTATCTCTTTCTCAGATTCTGTTCGCTGCGCCGTGTAATATTTTACAAGACCGCCCTCCCATTGGATCGCTCAGTTGCTATTGCTGGTATTCTCTTGTAGAGACTCTCACATGTGTGAAGTAGTCTTGTATGTTCTCTTTGTCTTTTTGGCTAACATTCATTAGCTTAACAATGGGGTTATTAGAGTATCCTACCTCCAAGAATCTCTTGATGAAGAGACCCTTCAATCGAGTGAAGTTATTACGTTCAATGTTGTCTAGATTGGTGAACAAGTCTGAAGGACCAAATATTTGTGCTTGTTGAGCGGGCTCTAGGATGTTATTAGTCTCGTACCCCTGCTTGTTGAGCGGGGTCTGTCAAGATTGTGGGAGAGAAGGAAGGAGTCTCGCTTGAAGCTTTCTTGCTTGCACAATGGGGGAAGACACACAAGGGTGGAGGCTGAAAACAGTTTTCCTCTTCTTAGTTGTGTAAGCCAAAAGAACTCAAGTACAAAGAAATAGAAGAACCCTATATATGGGTCTCAAACCAAACTCAACTAACTAAGGTGGCATACTAACTGAGCCACAAACTAGAGTAGATAAGGATAGCTATCATGTAGCTATTATTCATGGGCGGTGTACCAACCGCGTTTGCAACTGACAAGTCGGTGACATAAATACACAACGGTCACCCTGGCGTATCACGAGTGGAGCTCGATATCTCAACACTCCCCCTCGAGCTAAATCCCAATTCCTGCACACCAAGCAGGTCTCTGAACTTGCGCAGCTTCTCTGAGCCCAATGCCTTCGTGAATATGTCAGCTACCTGATCCTCTGTGCTGACATAAACTAGATCAATAAGACCTAGTAAAACCCTCTCTCGTACATAGTGATAATGCACCTCAATGTGCTTTGTTCTAGCATGATAGACTGGGTTATTTGCCAAGTGTATACTACTCATGTTGTCACAATAAATGATAACTGGTCAATCTGTAGACTGATGCATATCATAAAGTAGCTTATGCAACCAAGCTACCTCACATGCAGCCATTGTTGCACCCCTGTACTCAGCCTCTGTGCTCGACAAGGCAACTGTAGGCTCTTTCTTACTGCTCCAAGTGACTGCAGCACTCCCAAAAGAGAACACATATCCACTGGTAGATCGTCTATCAGAAATACTACCAGCCCAATCAGCATCAGTGTATCCATGCAACTGTATCTGAACCCCAGTCTCATAAAATAGTCCATACTGCAATGTGGACTTCACATACTTGAGTATGCGTCTAGCCGCATCCAAATGTGGTTTCCTTGGAGCCTGCATAAACTGACTTACCAATCCAACAACATAGCTCAAATCTGGCCTGGTAATAGTCATATAAATCAAACTTCCTACTATGCGTCTGTACATAGTAGGGTCTTCTAGAAGCTCACCTGCATCTGTGCTCAGCTTCACATTTTGCTCCAAAGGAACTGAAATAGGCTTACAGCCTGTCATCCCATATTTGGACAGCATGTCCAATCCATACTGCCTCTGCAAGAGCTGTATCCCACTTGGTGATCTAATCACCTCAATGCCCAAGAAATAACGCAGCTCTCCCAAATCCTTCATCTCAAACTTCTGCTTCAATAGCATTTTCACATGAAGGATATCTTCATCACTGTCACCTGTCATAATCAAATCATCAACATAAATGACAAGTAGCATAATACCTTTCTCTGTTTTTCTCACATAAAGTGAGAAATCTGCCTTGGAAATCTGAAAGCCAATAGTGACAAGATACTGTCCTATCTTGTCAGACCATGCTCTAGGTGCTTGCTTCAAGCCATACAAGGCTTTCTTCAACCTGCAAACAAACTCAGGATGAACAGCATGCACATAACCTGGTGGCTGCTCCATATAGACCTCTTCTTGCAAATCACCATGCAAGAAGGCATTCTTTACATCCATCTGATGTAAAGACCATCCCTTTGATGCAGCCATAGCAATGACTGCTCTTACAGTTGCCATCCTTGCAACTGGACTGAATGTTTCTTCATAGTCAATGCCATATGTTTGTGCATACCCCTTGACTACTAATCTTGCCTTGTATCTATTCACAGAACCATCTGCATTGTGCTTCACCTTATAAACCCACTTACAGCCAATTGCATTCTTACCTTTAGGCAAAGGTACTAACTCCCATGTAGCATTTGCTTCCAAGGCATCCAATTCTTCATCCATGGCTTTCTCCCATTTTTCTTTTCCCATGGCTTGCTCAAAAGATGTGGGTTCTGGTTCCTGTATCACTTTGACCATATATGCATAGTGAATGGCTGTAAATCCATCATATTTCAGCCTATCCACAGGATACCTAGCTCTCGTAGACCTGCGCAAAGTAGGTTCACTCCCAGGTGCTCTCAAAACATCCCTGGTCTTCCTTACTCCAGGTGTAACAATAGAAGGAATACCCAACTCATCATCAATGGTCTGTTCTGAGCCACTGGATTCACCATCCACATAAGAGTGACCTGCATTCACATCAAACATGGACTGATCAACCTTCTCTTTTCCTTTTCGTGATACCTGCATACAACTATCTGCATTACTTTGAGAAGATTCTCCTGATCTCAATCTGCCTGTCCATGGTGAAGAATGTGAACCACTACTAGAGGACGCTCCAGGTCCACTAATATTTTGTGACTGCTGCTGTGAATTTTGTGCAGCATTACCATTTTGTGCATCTACATCATCAATCACATTTACTGGTTTATACCAGCTACTCATCTCATCAAAAACAACATATCTGCTCACTGTAAACTTACGAGTAGAAGGGTTATAGCATCTATACCATTTTTGCTGCAGAGAGTAACCAATAAAGATGCACTTCTCAGCTTTTGGATCCAACTTGGATCTCAACTCATCTGGCACATGTACATAGGCAATGCAACCAAAAATTTTCAAATGAGAAATATCTGGTTTCCTACCAGTATACCTCTCCTCTGGAGTCATTCCATGTATTGCTGCAGTGGGAGTCCTGTTCATTATGTAGACTGCTATAGCAACTGCTTCAGCCCAATAAAAATCTGGCAAGTCTTTTTCATTGAGCATGGCACGAGATACCTCTCCAATATGCCTGTTTTTCCTTTCTGCAATTCCATTTTGTTGTGGGGTATAACTGCATGAATATTGCTGCTTTATGCCATGCTCCTGCAAGAACTTTGCAAACTCATTTGAGAGGTACTCTCCCCCTCCATCTGACCTTAGGCATTTTATTTGCAGACCTGTTTCTTTTTCAGCCATAGCTTTAAGGGTTTTGAAATGCCCAAAAACTTCACTTTTCTTTTTCATAAAATACACCCAAACTTTTCTGCTATAGCCATCAATAAAAGTGACAAAATAATGACAGCCTCCAAGAGATGCAGCTTTAGTAGTCCACACATCAGAGTGGATTAATTCCAATGGCTTCTCACTCTCTTGAACATGTCTAGGAAATGGTTTCCTTGCCTGTTTTCCAAACTGACAGGCTTCACATACCTTATGCATTTCTGCAACCTTGAATTTGGGCAATCTTGCAACAATATTTTGGGCCTGCATTGATTTAAGTCGATGTACATTAACATGACCAATGCGTTTATGCCAGATATCAATATCTACAACTACACCGGTCCCATGTGCAAACATTGCTGCACTCAATTCAGACATGTCTGCATCCAACGTAAACATTCTGCCCTTCTTCTTTCCTTTTGCTATCAAGCGACCTTTATTTTTCATATCCTCAACAAAGCATCCATGAGGATTAAATCTGACCTGCAAGCCCTGCTCAACCATTTGATCGACAGAAACCAGATTCTTGGTGATATTCGGGACATGAAATACATCGGACATGTATTTCTTTTTCCCATCCTGCATAGACAAGGGAATTTTTCCAATCTACACAATAGGATGTGCAGTATCATCACCAGTCTCCACAAATCCTGGTTTTTCCATTTTCCTTGCATCCTCCATCCATTCTGCATGACCTGTCATGTGGTTTGATGCACCTGAGTCAACATACCATACATCATTGCTTTCTTCTGCACTTGTCACAGAATTGTTCATGTGCTACACCATGAACAAATGCTCATTTCTGTCATCACCCTGTTTGCTAGAAGATGCATAATTCCCTTGTTGCAGTTTTCCATTCATGATGTCATTCTGCTTTTTATAGCAGTCTTTAGCCATATGACCCATTTTACCACAGTAGTAGCATTCAACATTACTGTTTGCATTTTGACCTCTTTGCCATCCACCACGACCTCTTTGGCTCCCCCTGCCTCTAGAGTTACCACGTCCTCCTCCATAGGACTGGTTTTCTTGAGTTTGCTGCATATTCTGATTTCTACCACGGCCTCCAAATCGGCCTCCTCTACCTCTGCCTCTACCTCTTCCAGCATTTGAGTAGAAGACATCATCTTTTGAAGTTCCTCCTGAAGAAGATGCACCACCATTTCTCTGTTCCTCAGAAATTAGAAGAGCAATCAACTCCTCAAAATCAGGAAATCTTTCACGAACTGAAATGGATGTCCGAAACTGTGCATAATCCTTTCCTAGACCATTCAAGGTCACAGAAACTAAATCATCATCTTCCACTGGTGACCCAATGGAAGCAAGTGCATCTGCAATCTTCTTCACCTTCATGTGGTAGTCGTTGATGCTCATATTTTCTCTTTGCACATTGTGTAACTCTTGCTTGAGCTGCATTTTCCTGGCTTGCGTATTTGTGCTATACATTTTTGACAAAGTATCCCATGCCTCCTTTGGCGTACTTGCATCCTGAATATGCACAATCATAGAGTCTGAAATGCTGATAGACAGCCAATACATAACTTTCCTGGCTCTTTCATGCCATGCTTTAAATGCCTGCATTTGCTGTTGATTGGGAACATCAGGAAGAACTGGTTCTTCTTCATTTCCTGCAACAAATTCCCAATATCCTTTTCCCATAAGGAAATTCGTCATTCTAAACTTCCATGCTTGGAAGTTGTTCTTGTCAAGCTTTTCAGTGACAATCTGTGAAAGAGAATCAGATGCCATTACAGAAGATTGCAAAAAATTCTGTCACTGCAAAAACCACAGCTTCACCCTCATAAGGGAAAATCTGCAAAACTGGCGAAAGTGGTATTTGACCACACAGTCACTTCCTAGTGACGATTTTGCATCAACAGGAAATAGGGATGATTCTGTAACTCCCAATGTCTCTGCGCACAAGCATACAATGCAATTTTTACAGTAACTATTCACCGACCTGTAGAACAGTGGCTGCACAGCATAAAACTGGGCCTTTTCCTGAGTGCGTGTAGAAAACTTCCGCCTCCAAAACAGCCCCCGAAATGGCCTCAAATCAAAAAAACAAGGTCGCCGAGGGCTAAAGCCCTCGCCCGCAACATATACTACCCTCTTGCTTCACCGCGAAGGGCGTCTCAACCTGAGACAATGCACTCCTGCGCTTTCCGGCTGTGCTACCTGCAGAGATCTGCTCCCAAAACAGAAAATGAAAGCAACACTGCTCCTCTTACAAGAACACCGCGAGCTTGGCTTGCTTTCTTGACCTCCTTACCACGAACAAGGCTCTGATACCATGTCAAGATTGTGGGAGAGAAGGAAGGAGTCTCGCTTGAAGCTTTCTTGCTTGCAAAATGGGGGAAGACACACAAGGGTGGAGGCTGAAAACAGTTTTCCTCTTCTTAGTTGTGTAAGCCAAAAGAACTCAAGTACAAAGAAATAGAAGAACCCTATATATGGGTCTCAAACCAAAGTCAACTAACTAAGGTGGCATACTAACTGAGCCACGAACTAGAGTAGATAAGGATAGCTATCATGTAGCTATTATTCATGGGCGGTGTACCAACCGCGTCTGCAACTGACAAGTCGGTGACATAAATACACAACGGTCACCCTGGCGTATCACGAGTGGAGCTCGATATCTCAATAGGGTCTAGGATGTTATAAGTCTCGTACTCCTGCTCAAACTTCTCAATGAAGCTGTAGGGGCAATTTCCTACCTAGTATTTATCAAGTTGCTTTGCAATTATGGGTATTTTTGTTTGGCTCTTGTAATTTGGTGTCAGCTAGCAATGATGCTGCTAAGGCTACTCCACTTTGCTCATCATTAGTATTGTCTAGCAATCTTTTTGTGAGTAGCTCGCTCACTGAAAGGTTGTCTTCGAGGGCTCTCTCCCTATCGCAGTTGCCTCGCGTTCTGTTCCTACATGAGATGGCTAGGATCATGTGAGCTCTCTCTCTCTCTTGATGCAACCTCTGATCCCTTTGCTCCTACCTATAACTTGCAATGCCCTCCAATGCTATACTTGCCAGTCTTCTCTCTTCCTTAAGGTCCGTTATGACATCGGCTATTGGTCTTCCATGGTGCACTATCCTCATCTGCTGGTCATATTGTGTAACAAGTCATCGGATGTCGTCCGGGTACTCTGTCACATTAAGGTCAAGGTCAAGGTTGAGACTATTATCATTTGATCTGGTGCCTGTCATAATAATTTCCTCTTGATCCACTAGTGCGTCTATAAGGTCAACTGAGCCGGCTAAAGATGTATCCCTAATCTTAGTGAGCCTTTTCTTCTCTCGGGTTAATCCCCCTTAGTGTGCTCCTTTTTAATCCAACTATTTGCAAATGTGCACACTTATACACTAGGGGTGTGACTCGATGTGCGTTGTGTGAAATCAGGCTTGCTTTCACATGTGCTTAAATGCCTAGATTGTTGAATGTGTCCTTTGATGGTGTCAATCAATTTCCTGTTTTTGCTACTTTTGGAGGGTTTGATTACTCTTAATAGTTGTAATTGGGTTCTCTACGGGTCGTGACAGGTGGTTTGCAACCAAGTGAGTCAACTTGGTTTTCTATTTAGGTAACAACCAATGGTTGGTTCTTTTAGTCCCCCCATGAAGTGCTAGGTTGAGGTTTCTGAGTGTAAATAGTCCTATGGTTTCACCTACTACCAGACTTCAACTTGGTTGTTGGTTAATTGGAAATAGGCCCTAACAAGCCCCTAAAGCGTCAAAATCAATCAAAATAGGGTTCTAAATAGTTAGTCCAAGTTCCAAACTCAGTTGTCCAAGTGGACTTCTCAAGGCATTCGACCATCCAAGTGATCAATCTTGGATTCACGTTACGAAGTGTACATGTTTGAGTGCCCGAGTGATCGTCTGAGGCCCCAAGTTTGGCAGTCTGAGATTGAGTGGCTTGACCCATCCGAGTCGAAGTCCGAGTGATCACTTAAGTGGCTCGGATGTCTAGGCGGCTTCATGACTTGACCATCCGAGGCATGTGGTCTCGCTGTCCGAGCGGTACTAGAAAACCCATCGAATGGCATAAACAAGGCTACTTAATGACTTAATGCTCACTATTTAAAGCACCTAGGATTCCAAAACAATGCAACAATCAACAATAAGGATTTAGAGCATATCTAGAAGGGCTGAATGCATCAAAGGCAAGGATCATAAGTGTTGTAGCACCTGCAGACCTGTCACTCCCATTCTCTCTTTCACTAGCTCTCCCTCAATCTCTTTGAATGCAAATGAGCTCTCTCTCCCCATTTTTTCACCTTTTGTATTCTCTCTTGCTCCCCTTACACCACATAGTCATGTACGCTCTTATACGATCTATAAGTGTAGTGATCTTACCTTCATGTTCGATCGAGTTAGCTCCTCCTTCTTCAAGCTCTCCAGTAGCTCCACGATCCAAGGTGCAAGCTCAAGAAAGCTCAATCCTTAAGCTTAAAGCTCCATTGACATGCATGAGACAAGAGAAGAGAAGAGAAGACAAGATAAGAAGAAGAGAGGAGAAGATGGAGAGCCTCTCCACCAGGGTCCCTCATCCTCACACACTCACTCCCTCACACACACTCTCTCTTGAGCACAAGAAAGAGCAAGAAGAAAAAGAGAAGAAGAGAGCTAGTTTTGTCCAGACACAAGAATGAGCTTCTTCATTCACTTTTTACCTTTTTATACATACCCTACTCCTCTTGGGCACCCATCCTTTTTTTACATGACCAACCATTTTAGCCTAGGTCATCTTTCCCTATTCCATTCCTATTTACATTGTTTCTTCACCCATGCCCGTTTACATTTACAAATTGCAGAGGAGGGACCCTAGTACTCTTTTATAAGGATTTAGGGTGCACTTTCATATTTAAAATGTGCCTTTTTCCTTTTGCACTTGCCTTGGAATTTTGAGTTTACTTTTTACACTTTTGGCTCTTTTAAACCTATTTTTCCATTGGGTTGCCTTTTTTCGCTTCGTACTACATCTTTTTAATTTTCTTTGCTTTCTTTACACTGAGGTTAACATGATGTATATTGATTCTTAATGAAAATTTTCTTTTTGCTTTCTAAATTTTTTGGGTGAGTTCAGCCATTTAGCTTACATTGTCTTGTGAATGTGAGTTCGATGTTTTGTGGATGTATTTGTGTGAAATGTGTATGTGTATGTGAGTTATCCTTATCATAAGTATACAAAGTTGGAGTTGAAGCTGATCAAAGTTGCATGATGGTTGAAGGTAAAGTTATGGATTTTGAAGAAAGATGAGAAATCAAAGCTATTTTATCCTTAAATTTTTTATTGGGATTATTTTTTAGCTAAGTTAAAGGATTGATTAATGTTGGTTTATAATTTTCATTTCATATATTTGTATAGACTTCGACTATTTTGTGGCTTGGACACGATCCCAGATTAAGTGTGGGGATATGTTAAATGATTGAACTGATTTGTTTTTGGGGTTTTTTTTTGTTATTCTCTAGTGTTGAATGGTTGATTGATTGGTTTTTGGATGGTTTGTAAGTGTTTTAGAGTATAATGGGCTAGGTTGACTAGGTTTGAGAAGCTCATGATGGTTTCTGATTGAGTTATAATGCTCTGATTGATTGTGTGGTGTATTTATTTGGTTTTGATACGTTTATTTTTCTTCTATTTTGATCTGTTTTCTTTCTATTTGAAAGATTGAGATTATGGATGAGTGGTTTGACGAATGATTGAGAATGAGTAGGATGGTTTTTTATGGTTTAGATTGGTTTTGTTTTGAGCTATATGGTTTTTATGCCTTATGTAGACATTATATAGTGTACTATTGTGTTTCAGTATATCTTCTATTATGTTCTGTATGCTTCTACGGAGTATTCTGTTTGATAAATATTTAGTATGGAAAAGTTTCCTAATCTTATAAATGGAATAATATTATCTTAGAAAAGTTTGAAGAAGTGAAGATGTAGCTATTGAAGACTTGAAGTGAATTATATTGAAATGAAGATGTAGTTATTGAAGACTTAAAGTGAATTATATTGAAGTGATAGTCGCAATAGTGAGCCTTGAAAGGTCACTATAGTATCTCTGGTGTCTCTCGATATCAGACATACCTCTTGAGAGGTGCATCCACCACCAAGAGAGGATTATTGAGAGTGATTCTTAGTTATTCTCATGTATTATTGAGAGGAGAGAGCATATGTGAGAGAGAGAGTTTATGAGAGATAGCTAATTTCTATGAAGAAACATTATAGTTACATATGAGAGATTGAGAAAAAGACTATGAAGACTATGAAATATGAATACTATGTGATGAATTCCATTCAAATTTGTGTATTTTTTTTGTGTTTCTTTGGTTCTTGATGGTTTCTATGAAGAATACGTTGAAGATTTGTTGTGATAAATTAGTGAAATATTCAATATATGATACTGCATGAAGATTTGTTATTCTTGGTATTCTTTTTCTTCTTGTGGTTGATTAAAGCATGAAGAACAAGCTTGTTGGTGTGACAATATATATTTCCTTACAATAGTTTCCCTATTTTCTTGGTGTTTCTCTTGGGCCTCCAAACAAGTATCTACCATTGACTCATATGAGTATTGGATAGTTCTTTGTCGTCTCTACTAGCATCTATCATTATGACGGTTGAGAAAATGCAAAATGTCCTACTATTTTCTTTGTTGTTGCAAATGGTGAAGTAAAAGAACTTTCAAATGTGTTGTATGTTTCATATATTAAAGTAGATCTATTATGAGTGTCTTTTAGGACCGATCTTAGCCATGAACTGAGATGCACTAAGACAAGTGTTCAAATTCTCAATAGTAGGAAAACTCTAGCTCATCGATCCACAACCATTTCATTTTGCATGAAAATTTGGTCTTTTACAACCTCTCGGGCTATTTTTCGCTTCAAAAATTGTCTTTAAAATCCACTCTCACATTCTTTATAAATATGACCACAACAAGGAAAAGAACACTAGAAACAAGAAATCTCCACGCTGCTTCATAAAAACAATTCTCCCAGGGCTTTAACTTTGACAAAATTGGTTATGCTCTTCATATTCTTCATAGAATTCGTCAAGATACCGCAAAGACAAGAGAATACACCACTTTGAATGAAAATCATCACATAGTATGCTTCTTCAAAGGCTCCATAGCTTTCTCTCACAATCTCTCACTCACTCACACACACACTCTGTCTCATACATGCTCTCTCTCAATAGTACAATAGGATAATCAATAATAATAATTCATAAACCCTCTTTGGTCTTAGATACCCCTCTTAAGAGGTATATCTGATATGAAAGGTCACCAGAGCCACTACAATGTCCCTTCGTAGCTCAACAGTGTCATAGTCACTTCAGTCTTTACTTCAAGTCTTCATCAACTACTTCTTCCACTTCTTTGAGCTATTTTGAAATTGTATTCATCTCTTTCCAAGATTGGAAAACTTCCCCAAGCTTCACATTCATCCCATATCACACTTATAGAGGCATATAGAATAGAACAAAATAGAGACAGAGGCTCTTTAGAAGCTCAACAGAGGGTCTATAAAACCATATAGAAGGTTATCAGAAAGCCTTGAGCTCAACTTAAATAATTCAAAACCATCAAGAATTAACCAATAAGCTTCGAAATACTCTCAAAATTCATAAATCCTTACTCCAACCTCTCATACATAAGAAAACAAAGAAAAATAGACTCAATCAGAATCAATTAGACACTATCAAGACATCAACAAAACATAGTAGAACATCATATCTCCACTATAAACCATGATAAGCTTCTCAAACCTAATCAAACTCATCCAAAAAACTCCCAAACACTTCCAAAACAACTAATAATCATACAAAATCCATAAACAATAAAACTATATAATGACCCCTTTTACTTTACTAAACCTACATTTTTTTTCAAATTATAATTAAAAAATATTAAAAAATAATTTTTTAAATATAATTGTGTAAATTATACTAGATAAAATACAATTTCCTTTGATTTCACATGGTATCTTACATGTTCTATAAGGTAGACTCCTTGAGTAGTCTTCATAGTCTTTCTCTCAATCTCTCACATGCAGATACAATGTTTATTCATAGAAATTGAAGATCTCTCATACACTATCTCTCTTTTATATGCTATCTTTCAATAGTATATGATAATAAAAAAGAATCACACTCAATAATCTTCTCTTAGTCGTGGATACCTCTCCCAAGAGCTATGCTTGATGTAAAGAGGCACCAGAGTCACTACAATATCAGTGTTATTATCACTTCAGCCTTCACTTCAAGTCTCCATAAGCTACTTCTTTGAACTATTAATAGCTTTCATTATTCTCTTTCCAAGATTAGAAAACATCCCCAAGCTAAACATCTATCCATCAGAACACTTATACTACAGAAGCATACAGAAGGCAACAAAAGTCATATAGAAGCTCAACAATACACTAAAGAAGGTTTAGAGAAGGCATAAAAATCATATAGCTCAAACCAAAACCAGCCCAACACACTCTCAATAATTTCTCAAATCACTCATTTACAATTATAACCTCTTAAGCAGAAAGAAAATAGACCAAAATAGAGGCCAAAATAGACCTATTAGAATCAAACACACCACAGAATCAAACAACACATCATAACTCAAACTAAAAACCATCATGAGCTTCTCAAACATACTCAATCTATTCCAAAAAAAGTTGAAATACTTCCAAACCATTCAAAAACTAATTAATAAACCACAAAATCGTACAAAAAGCACTCAAAATTCCAACAAAAATAGCAAAAAATACAATCATTTCAGCATTAACACTTTTTCGTATTGCAAAGAAATCCATTACATATACCATGCATATTGTTCATATGTCTTGCTAAGTGTTCATCAATCATCTAACCTTCTCAGTGTTTTGTCAACTTTGTAGTTGGAATAGTAATAAGTGATGACTCTATCTCTATTTGTTCTATGCATTCCTTTTGTGCTTTAGGTTGAAAAGCATATTTAAGAGATTTTCAACCAATATATTTGCATTATTAGCAAAGGCATTGATGTCATCACAACACCCTTACTCAAATCATTCGTAAGTATCATTAGATACCACATCTTTAACATCAACACCCTGAATGCATGTACTATCAACAACCTTTGTCAGATACATCTATACTTAATGTATCTATAGCATTAGGAAATATATCACACAAGTCTTTTGTATATTTAGTATCCAAAACACAATCCAAAGAAGAAATTAACAAATCATGAACCTCATCTTGCTAAATTTTTATCACATCCAAAACACTATCCAAAGAAGCAATAATGAATCTTGAAGTTCATCTTGCACAATATTTATCACATGACTCGGCTAAAGTTCATTTTTCATGTTATACCAGGCTTCTCCTCCAACATCCATCTTTGTGATATTTTCAATCTACAGATCACAAGTTTTAGTTACAATAGAAATAAAAAATGTAGGTCTTACAATTATATCTTTCACCATCTTCCTCATACCAGACATTTTCCAAAATTTGTACCAAGTGGCAACCTCATTTCACATAAATGGATCTTACCATCTTTGAAGAAAATAATAAAAGTAGATCCTTCATAAGAGTTCAAGTTAAGGTATGTGCTCCATTCCCCTCCATTGGATTGTAGATCACTTCTATTGACCTATCCTTGATCAAATGACACATATCATGATATTAATTTTCAATATATTTTGTGTATGCACGAAACACTGGATTTTTGTCAATGGTAATGCAACTCTAGCTATCACATCATAGCACCTTTTGATCTTCATCTTGCACTCTCATGTGCCATAGGTTCCTCCTTAATTGTATAGCTTCACATGTAGCAAAACAAGATTCCTCATACTATGCTTTAGTAGAAGACATTGGCATTGTTGGTTACTTCTTGCTCTTGAAGAGAGGATTCTTGAATCTAAAAAGAAAAAACATTAAAAAGGCTTACTTAAAAGAATCATTTTGCCTTGCCTATTCTAAGTCATAGTGTCGGGACCTGAAATGGGCCCAACATTGGCTCTCTAGCACTAGGCGGACCTCTAAGACACACAAGACACCCTGCATGGCCTCGCGGCTAGGAGCGTCTACAACTCACACTACACTAAACTCTAATATCGATTTTGCATTTGAAATAGGACACAGTCAACGTTTACCTTCCCTTACTCCTCAAAGGGAGATCCCATAACATATAGGTATAGTACCTCGTATCGCATACATAGAAGGCAACCCCTCGGCTGAAACACCACGGCCTCACCGCAGCTCTCATACATCTCGAGGATTGGCCCCTTGATGTGTTGCCTCAACATAAAGAACAAACGTAAAAACTCCAAGACTCTTTTGTTTTATCAAACGATCTAGGAGTTGATATTTCCTCACTAAACTTATCCCCAGGAATCGCTCGTCTAACCTACAGCAAAGGCTTCCTAACACTCTTAGCGTTGGTCAATGTTTAGCATACATGTGCTATGTATCCAAGATTTTATACTATGTGACATGAAAAATGCAAAAGTGGATGCTTATTGTGCATAAACATTTTATTCTAAAACAAATCGATAGAGTGGAGTGTAAAAATCAGCCCTTCAACGATTTTCAATCTACTCGTTGTTGGTGTGTTGCTAGAGACTAGCTTCAAGTTACCTCGTGCTACTAGCCTCTTAAAACTTAAATTATTATCAAACTATATGGCATGCACAAAAAAAAGATCATACTTTACTTCATTTTTCACACTTAAACACTTCCATGAACCTTCTTTTCCCCCTACCATTTATATGTTGCATTGTTGCATAGGTGTAGGGTTTTATTTTTTTGTCATTTTTGATGTATAAAGCAAAAAAAAAAACCATATAAAAAGGGTGTCTTAACCTCATGCCTCAACCTTGCTAAACATTCACGGACATTAATCATAATTTTTCTTATTTTTTGTTGCAAAAAACCTAAAATTTTTTATCTTTAAACTATTTTTTACTATTTATTTATCAAGAAAATAGAGAATTTATTGGTTTCTTTGATTTTTCTAATTATGAAAACTGAGAATCACTCGTTTTTCACATTTCATCCCTCATGCATCATTTTTATCTAACCCAAAATGACAAAAAACTCCATTTTCTTTGTAAATTAATGCATGTTTTTCGGGTTTTAAGTAATTATTTATGGCCATAAATTATCATGGGCTCTGGATTTTTCCATGTGCATCCCTTAGACATGATGCAAGCAAGGCTCAAACAAATTTCTAGCCCATGTGCATATTTTTTCTCCACTCGAAACACACAAAATCCAAATTTTCCTTTGTAAAATGTGGTTTTCGAATTTTAGAAAATTATTTTCAGCATTATGGCATTATATATTCTGAGTTTTCTGACATAGAATCATCAAACATACAACAAACAACATTCCTACCAATTTTCATCCAATATGAACATCATTTGGCCAACCAAACCTAAAAAAGAAGGATTTTTTCATTAATAAAATAGAGTTACCGGTTTTTTTTAATGGTTGCGGGTTTCTAAAACCAGATTCAGGATAACAAAACAGTCCACCATTAATGCTCAGCCCATCTCCAATCACCCATCTCCAGCCTTAAATCGACTCGGAAGTGATCGGGTACCACACTGCCGGACAAGCATTCACCACTTGGGCTTCATCTCCCTTCACACGCAGGAAGAACTGCCCCTTGTAGGAGAGAGAGGGAGGAGAGAGAAAGACTAAGAAATCAGATTTTTCATTTCTGAATCATATGATGTGTGCTTATAACCAAAATGGAGAGCGCTCTGTGTGGATCAGTAATCCATCTTCATCTCTCTCACCGGACCAACAATGGAGAGGCACCAATCATCAGAGCGTACGCATCATGGAAAAATGTGCCCCCTATATCTCGACAATTTCATGAGTTTTTTCCCTTTTTAATCCTTCATTAAGGTTTAAAGATTAAAACAACTGGTTCAATCTTTTCTGTTCACACTGCTTGACAAATAGATTTTTTGATTTTGAAGGCCCAAACGAACTCCGATTTGCAATCTCACTGGACAGACGGCTTTGTGGTGTCAAACTCCTTCAACCTGGCCTCTCCCACGCACTATATGGCTTCCCAATCCAGTAGCTGCTTTATAATGCTGAACCTTGTGGGGATTAAATGGGGGGTCAAACAACCTCCGGTTGACAAACCGAGACTTGCGTTGGATTTCTGATGTCAAAATGCATCTAGGAAAACTCTAGCTCATAACTCGGCCATCTACTACTGTTTTGATTTTTCATAAAAATTGACTATTTCGGGCACTTTTTGGCTTCAAAACGGGCTCTAGTGCTTCAAGAATGGGTCCAAATCATGTCCTAAAATCTAGCTCTCACACAATTCCCCACAAAAGAACTTCTTGAACTATATGTGATATCATAATCAAGAGTTTTCTTCAAGTAGCTCAGTAGCCCCATCCCAACCCTCCAAAGACTTTGATGTGGTTTGTTTGAGAACATGTTGACAACACTAACAATAAAATTGATATCTGGGTTGGTGTTTTGTTAATAGATGAGATTGTTGACTAATCACTTGTACCTCCCAATGTTTGGAATGAGTTTTGATGTATCCTCAATGGATAACTTTGCATTGACCTCCATGAGTATAGTTATCTCCTTGCATTTGATCATGCCAAATGCTTTCAAGATCTTCCACGTATACTTCTTTGAGATATACAAATCTTTCCTAGCTCTTACCACACTTCAATCCCCAAAAACTAGTGCAGTAAGTCCAAGTTTATCATTTCAATCAAAGCTCAAAGCCAATCAAGTTTGATGGATCATATATTCATAGTCACTTGTATATAAGAAGGTCATCCATATATAGGACAATCACTACAAACTTTTCACCACCCCTCTAAATATACAAAGTTAGCAGTTGATGCATATTTATAAAAGTTTTAAGCTTAGTAAAAACTTACCTATCCATTGGTACCACACTCTAGGAGCTTATTTCTGTAGAGAGAGAGAGTACAAGAGATACACAAGACATGCTCCCAAAGAATGATTCATATTGATGTAGAGTTAGTATATATAGGTGAGACCCAAGTCAAGTGAGAGATGATATATATAGTTGTAACATCCCCACTCAAACAAAGGTCTCTGGCTGTAAGTGAAAAAACCCTTGGGGAGAACAAGGGAAAAACCCGAGCCCCTACACATACCTATGCTACAAAAAAGATTTACTATAAAGTTTTCTTGAATACAATGATACATGCCTCAATCAGTGGTGAGAGAGAGAGAGTACGAGAGAGATACACAAGACATGCTCCCAAAGAATGATTCATATTGATGTAGAGTTAGTATATAGGTGAGACCCAAGTCAAGTGAGAGATGATATATATAGTTGTAACATCCCCACTCGAACAAAGGTCTCTAGTTGCGAGTGAAAAAACCCTTGGGGAGAACAAGGGAAAAACCGGAGCCCCTACACATACCTACGATACAAAAATGATTTACTATAAAATTTTCTTGAATACAATGACACATGCCTCAATCAGTGAGACAAGAACTTGGAACAATACCAAGTGCATGTCTTAATGAACTAAAGCGAGCTTTAGTAAGAGCTTTTGTGAAGATTTCTGCAACCATTTGATCACTGGGACAATGCTCCACCATAATGGAACCTTTCTTGACTTCATGTCGAACATAATGATAATGAATAGCAATATGCTTTGATTTACTATGTTCTATATAGTCTTTGGTAAGACTAATAGCATTTTGCTTATCGCATCGAAGAGGTGTACTAGATGATGAAGGATGTCCCAAATCTGCAAGTAGTTGTCGAAGCCAAACTAGCTCGCGAGCTGCTAATGATGCAGCAACATATTCGGCCTCAATTGTAGAAACCGCAACACATCGTTGTTTCTTGCTGGACCAAGAAACCAAACATCCATTTACAAAGAAACAATTCCCACTTGTAGATCGCATGGATAAGTGTGAACTTGCCCAATCAGCATCTATATATCCAATAAGGTCAAGAGAAGTTGAAGAAGATAAAGAAGGAATCCTCTCGACAACGATAAATAAGACCAAATTCCTTAGTACCCTTGAGGTACTTAAGAATATATTTTGCAGCACTCCAATGAATAGTGGAAGGGGAAGAAAGATATTGTCCCAAAAAGCTAGCTGCAAATAAAATATCTGGTCTTGTGTTTAAACCAATAAATTAAAGACAACCAACAAGATTAGCAAAAGGTTGATGAATGGCTGATTCTTCATTGCGTGTTGTAGATGTACCCTTGGTAGAGCTCGAAAGAATGGGACTATTGGAAGAGTGTGCATTTGTCAACCCAAACTTCTTAACAATATCATTAATAAACTTTGTCTGGCGAAGAAGAAGAATGCCTTGTTGTCGGTGTCGTTGAACTTGAATACCCAAACAAGAATGTATCTCACCAAGATCCACCATTTCAAATGCAGTCGAAAAAGCTTCTTCATAGCATCCAAGAAAGCAATATTATTTGACACAAGAATAGTATCATCAACATATAGAGCAAGAATAATAAAACATTTGTCCTCCCTTTTGATGTAAAGATTTGGGTCAGCAAAACATGCTTCATGTTCATGATGGTTCTCTATTCATCGTTGATTCAGGTGCCATTGGAAACATGACATACCAATTGGAGTGGCTTCACAATTATCATTCTCTTTCTGTCAAGAAGTTTGTTTACCTTGCGGATGATACGACTTGCCAAGTCAAAGGAGTGGGTGATTTATATTTGGGGACTGTTTCATCCATTAGAATATTAAGAGGAGTTCTTCATTGAACGATACAGTTGCAAATGTTGTTAGTGCCCCTGGAGATGCAGATTGCAAATTATGGCATCAACGATTTGCACACTCCAGTTTTGCCAAAATTCTTGATCTTCATCGTCATGGTCTTGTGCAAGGTATGGATCTTAAACCTCATCCACGTATGGGAATATGTGAGTACTATGCACTTGGAAAACACCATCGTTCACCTTTCCACACTTCTACTTCATCACATTCCTGTGCTCTCTTGGATTTGGTTCATACCGATATTTGCGGTCCTTTTCCTACCTCAAAGTCTCAATATCGATATTTATAACTTTCATTGATGATTTCTCACGGTACACACATGTCTATCTTCTTCGACATAAGTCTGAGGCTTTATCTATATTTAAACAATACAAGATAAGTGTGGAGCTTCAAACTGGATTCTCTATAAAGACGCTTCGCAGTGACAATGGTGGTGAATATGTATCCAATCTATTTGATGACTTCTGTAAGGATCAAGGTATTCATCATGAGTTTACAGCTCCTTATTCTCCTTAGCAAAATGGTGTTGCTGAGCGCAAAAATTGCACTATTCTTAATGCTATACGTTGCATGCTTATACACTTTGGTTTGTCTCGAAAGTTTTGGACTGAAGCACTTCTAACAACCATTTTTATTCAAAATCATCTTCCAACAACTGCACCTACTGGTAAAATTCCTATAACAATCTGGACAGGGAAGACACCTTCAGTCTCTCACTTTCGCACATTTGGTTGCATTGCTTATATTCATGTGCCCAAGGACACTCGACATAAGTTGGATCCTCCAAGTTTGAAGGTTATTTTTCTTGGTTGTTTAGATTATTCCAAAGGTTACAAATTTTATGATCCTTCTACTCAAAAGGTTATCATTAGTTGTGATGCTATATTTGATAAGAAGACTATGGGTGGCACATGATCGTCAGATATTTCAGATGATACACAGTCTTTGCTTAGTGCATTTCCTTACTTGCTTTGTGAGTCTACTAATTCTAATGATCATAAACCTCCTTCACCTCCAAAGAAGATTGATGAAAATTTGGAGATCTATGTCAATCTTCCTATTGAGATAGAGTATGGATTCTATTCTATTGAATATGATGTCTTTGATGATGCTATGTCTGTCCAAGAGGATCCAATATCGTATATGGAAGCTATCAATTTGTCTCAAAGGGATCAATGGCAAGAAGCTATGCAAGCTGAGTACGATTCTTTAATCTCCAAAGGTACATGGATTCTTATTGAACTCCCCCCAAATCGTGTTCCTATCAAATGTAAATGGGTTTATAAAACCAAGACCAAAGTTGATGGATCGTTTGATAAGTTTAAAGCACGACTTGTTGCAAAAGGTTACTCGCAGATTGCAGGAGTAGATTATCAAGAAACATTTTCTCCCACTGTGCGCTCCAAAACTGTTTGTATGATTTTGGCTTTTGCAACACTATTTGATCTAGAAATTCACCAAATGGATGCTAAAACTGCTTTTCTCAATGGAGATCTTAAAGAAGAAATCTATATGGAGCAACCTAAAGGTTTTATGATTGCAGGAAAGGAGCATCTTGTATGCCAGCTTCATCGTGCATTATATGGATTGAAGCAAGCCTCTCATACTTGGTATATTAAGATTGATCTTTTCCTCACATCTAAAGGTTTTGTTGCATGTTTTGCTGACCCAAATCTTTACATCAAAATGGAGGACAAATGCTTTATTATTCTTGCTCTATATGTTGATGATACTATTCTTGTGTCAAATAATATTGCTTTCTTGGATGCTATGAAGAAGCTTTTTCGACTGCATTTGTCAACCCAAACTTCTTAACAATATCATTAATAAACTTTGTCTGGCGAAGAAGAAGAATGCCTTGTTGTCGGTGTCGTTGAACTTGAGTACCCAAACAAGAATGTATCTCACCAAGATCCACTCTGTCTCAACAGTCCCATTCTTTCGAGCTCTACCAAGGGTACATCTACAACACGCAATGAAGAATCAGCCATTCATTAACCTTTTGCTAATCTTGTTTGTTGTCTTCAATTTATTGGTTTAAACACAAGACCAGATATTTTATTTGCAGCTAACTTTTTGGGATAATATCTTTCTTCCCCTTCCACTATTCATTGGAGTGCTGCAAAACGTATTCTTAAGTACCTCAAGGGTATTAAGGAATTTGGTCTTATTTATCATCGTCAAGAGGATTCTTCTTTATCTTCTTCAACTTCTCTTGACCTTATTGGATATACAGATACTGATTGGGCAAGTTCACACTTATCCATGCAATCTATAAGTGGGAATTGTTTCTTTGTAAATGGATGTTTGGTTTCTTGGTCCAGTAAGAAACAACGATGTGTTGTGGTTTCTACAACTGAGGCTGAATATGTTGCTGCATCATTAGAAGCTCGTGAGCTAGTTTGGCTTCAACAACTACTTGCATATTTGGGACATCCTTCATCATCTAGTACACCTCTTCGATGCGATAACCAAAAGGCTATTAGTCTTACCAAAGACTATATAGAACATAGTAAATCAAAGCATATTGCTATTCATTATCATTATGTTCGACATGAAGTCAAGAAAGGTTCCATTATGGTGGAGCATTGTCCCAGTGATCAAATGGTTGCAGACATCTTCACAAAAGCTCTTAGTGAAGCTCGCTTTAGTTCATTAAGACATGCACTTGGTATTGTTTCAAGTTATTGTCTCACTGATTGAGGCATGTATAATTGTATTCAAGAAAACTTTATAGTAAATCATTTTTGTATCATAGGTATGTGTAGGGGCTCGGGTATTTCCCTTGTTCTCTCCAAGGGTTTTTTCACTCGCTAGCCAGAGACCTTTGTTTGAGTGGGGATGTTACAACTATATATATCATCTCTCACTTGACTTGGGTCTCACCTATATATACTAACTCTACATCAATACGAATCATTCTTTGGGAGCATATCTTATGTATCTCTCTCGTACTCTCTCTCTCTCTCTCTCTCAACAATTTCTACCCATAAGATGTCTTTCTTAGCTTATAGACTTTATTCTCAGAAATAAGGGACCTGAAACCTTCGTGGCTTAGCCACGTACATCTATTCTTTGAGGTCATGTTGAGTGTGGAAATGATTGGTTTTTGGGTTGATTTTTTGTTGTTTTTGTTGCTAAATGGTTGTTTGTGGTGGTTGATTGTTTGAGTTTAAAGATGTTTTGAAGTGTTTGGAGTGGTTTGAGTATGTTTGGAAGGGTTTATGTTAGTTTTTGACGAAATATGTTGTTCTGAAGAGTTCTGTAATTCTCTCTGTATGGTTCTGTAAGGCCTGATTTTCTTCTTTTTTGTTATGTTTTGGTTCTGTTTTGGTAGTAGATATGGTTGAATAGATGTTTTGAGAGATGATTGAAGTTGTGTGAAGAGGTTTATGAAAGATTGAATTGGTTTTTTTTGGTTTTTATGATTTTTATGGGTTCTGTAGATCTTCTGTAAAGTTCTATAGCTTCTGTGCTTCTGTAGCTTTGTAGTTCTATTGCTCTGTTGTTCTGTGGTTCTGTTCTGTTGTTTCTGTTGAGTGTTATGATGGATGTATGGATGTTTTGGGAAGTGTTTTCTTCTTAGGAAAAGGATGAATGGAAGCCCTATTCAAGGTAAAAGAAGTGAAGAAGTAATTGCTGAAGATTTATAGAAGATTCACAGAAGGTTACAGAAGACAGTGACAGAAGACAGATCTCACAGGACACTATGATGTCTATGGTGACTCTTCATATCAGACATACCTTTTGGGAGGTGTATCCACGACCTAATGAGGATTATTGTGAGTGATTGTAGTGAGGATATGATGTAGTATTGAGAGCATACTATTGTGAGAGAGATCATATGCAAGAGATAGTCGGTTCTATGTAAAACATTGTATCTTTCTATGAGGGAGAAGACTATGAAGATATTCAAGATAAATACTATGTGATTTTCTTTCCATCAAAAGTTGTGTTCTCTTTGTCTATTAATGAAGAATATGAAGAACATGATCAATTTTGTTAAAGATAAATCTGTGGGAGATATCTACTATGATGCTGCGTGAAGAATTGCTGTTTTCTTTGTTTTGATGATCAAAAGAATGAAATAAAAGCTTGTTGATGTTAAAAGATAGATTTTCTTGCAAGAGAATTCCCTTTTCCTTGGTGTTCCTCCTGGGGCTCCATGTTTTTAGTGCACAGCTGGGGAAACTTGCCATCAACAAGCACCAGAAGAGGTTGAAAATGAAGGAAATGGCATTGCCAAGAAGAGAAGAATTCAATGGATGTTTGTAAAGTTCCTTCTTCCACTAAAGAGTTGGAATTTCTCATAATCAAAGCCATTTTCCACAAGAAGTTCATCCCACAATGGTGGAAACACATCACCATCATGATGCATGCTCTATGTGGTGGATTGTTTCCTCTTCCTGTTGAAGCAGCAGAAACTTGCATCTTGGTGGCAAACTGTTTGGGAACAAACTGAAGAGCAGAAACAGAGAGAATGACCATCCATGGAAGATTTGGAATTCATTGAGAAGTTTCCAGACATCATCAAGTGGGAGATTGTGAAGAAGCTTTAGCAGTCTTGGTATGTGGAGGTTCACAAAAATAAGAAGGAACAGATTTGGAATTTGTTTGTAGACGCTCAACAGCAAGATACGTGGGATGCTTGGTGTTCTGACAATCTTTTGTTTGTCCAATTGGCAACCCACTGGAAGTTGGTAGACAGAGTGTTCTTTACAACGTACACTGTTGAAACCATCAGAAGCTGGCATTACTATGATGATGGCACCACCACAATGCTTAGACGTATGCATTTTGACACCTTCAGAACCGAATAACTTCCTCTGTGCACTGGCATGAAAGCAAAATTCAGAGACATTGAAAAGGAAGAAGTAGAAGAAATGTTGGCAAGAGAGTCTTCTAGAGATTGAAGCCTTCTGTTATCCCTCTATGGAGTGTTGAGATATCGAGCTCCACTCGTGATACGCCAGGGTGACCGTTGTGTATTTATGTCACCGACTTGTCAGTTGCAGATGCGGTTGGTACACCGCCCCTGAATAATAGCTACATGATAGCTATCCTTATCTATTCTAGTTCGTGGCTCAGTTAGTATGCCACCTTAGTTAGTTGAGTTTGGTTTGAGACCCATATCTAGGGTTCTTCTTTTTCTTTGTACAAGTGTTCTTTTTGGCTTACACAACTAAGAAGAGAAAAACAGTTTTCAGCCTCCACCCTTGTGTGTATTCCCCCATTGTGCAAGCAAGAAAGCTACAAGTGAGACTCCTTCCTTCTCTCCCACAATCTTGACATGGTATCATAGCCTTGTTCGTGGTAAGGAGCTCAAGAAAGCAAGCCAAGCTCGCGGTGTTCTGGTAAGAGGAGCAGTGTTGCTTTCATTTTCTGTTTTGGGAGCAGATCTCTGCAGGTAGCACAGCCGGAAAGTGCAGGAGTGCATTGTCTTAGGTTGAGACGCCCTTCGCGGTGAAGCAAGAGGGCAGTATATGCTGCGGGTAAGAGCTTTAGCTCTTGGCGACCCTATTTTTTTGATTTGAGGCCATTTCAGGGCCTGTTTTGGAGGCGGAAGTTTTCTACACGCACTCAGGAAAAGGCTCAGTTTTATGCTGTTCAGCCACTATTCTACAGGTCGATGAATAGTTACTGTAAAAATTGCATTGTATGCTTGTGCGCAGAGACATTGGGAGTTACAGAATCATCCCTGTTGCCTGTTGATGCAAAATCGTCACTAGGAAGTGACTGTGTGGTCAAATACCACTTTCGCCAGTTTTGCTGATTTTCCCTTGTGAGGGTGAAGCTGTGGTTTTTGCAGTGACAGAATTTTTTGCAGTCTTCTGTAATGGCATCTGATTCTCTTTCACAGATTGTCACTGAAAAGCTTGACAAGAACAACTTCCAAGCATGGAAGTTTAGAATGACGAATTTCCTTATGGGAAAAGGATATTGGGAATTTGTTGCAGGAAATGAAGAAGAACCAGTTCTTCCTGATGTTCCCAATCAACAGCAAATGCAGGCATTTAAAGCATGGCATGAGAGAGCCAGGAAAGTTATGTATTGGCTGTCTATCAGCATTTCAGACTCTATGATTGTGCATATTCAGGATGCAAGTACGCCAAAGGAGGCATGGGATACTTTGTCAAAAATGTATAGCACAAATACGCAAGCCAGGAAAATGCAGCTCAAGCAAGAGTTGCACAATGTGCAAAGAGAAAATATGAGCATCAACGACTACCACATGAAGGTGAAGAAGATTGCAGATGCACTTGCTTCCATTGGGTCACCAGTGGAAGATGATGATTTAGTTTCTGTGACCTTGAATGGTCTAGGAAAGGATTATGCACAGTTTCGGACATCCATTTCAGTTCGTGAAAGATTTCCTGATTTTGAGGAGTTGATTGCTCTTCTAATTTCTGAGGAACAGAGAAATGGTGGTGCATCTTCTTCAGGAGGAACTTCAAAAGAAGCTGTCTTCTACTCAAATGCTGGAAGAGGTAGAGGCAGAGGTAGAGGAGGCCGATTTGGAGGCCGTGGTAGAAATCAGAATATGCAGCAAGCTCAAGAAAACCAGTCCTATGGAGGAGGACGTGGTAACTCTAGAGGCAGGGGGAGCCAAAGAGGTCGTGGTGGATGGCAAAGAGGCCAAAATGCAAACAGTAATGTTGAATGCTACTACTGTGGTAAAATGGGTCATATGGCTAAAGACTGCTATAAAAAGCAGAATGACATCATGAATGGAAAACTGCAACAAGGAAATTATGCATCTTCTAGTAGACAGGGTGATGACAGAAATGAGCATTTGTTCATGGTGCAGCACATGAACAATTCTGTGACAAGTGCAGAAGAAAGCAATGATGTATGGTATGTTGACTCAGGTGCATCAAACCACATGACAGGTCATGCAGAATGGATGGAGGATGCAAGGAAAATGGAAAAACCAGGATTTGTGGAGACTGGTGATGATACTGCACATCCTATTGTGCAGATTGGAAAAATTCCCTTGTCTATGCAGGATGGGAAAAAGAAATACCTGTCCGATGTATTTCATGTCTCGAATATCACCAAGAATCTGGTTTCTGTCGGTCAAATGGTTGAGCAGGGCTTGCAGGTCAGATTCAATCCTCATAGATGCTTTGTTGAGGATATGAAAAATAAAGGTCGCTTGATAGCAAAAGGAAAGAAGAAGGGCAGAATGTTTACGTTGGATGCAGACATGTCTGAATTGAGTGCAGCAATGTTTGCACATGGGACCGGTGTAGTTGTAGATATTGATATCTGGCATAAACGCATTGGTCATGTTAATGTACAGTGACTTAAATCAATGCAGGCCCAAAATATTGTTGCAGGATTGCCCAAATTCAAGGTTGCAGAAATGCATAAGGTATGTGAAGCCTGTCAGTTTGGAAAACAGGCAAGGAAACCATTTCCTAGACATGTTCAAGAGAGTGAGAAGCCATTGGAATTAATCCACTCTGATGTGTGGACTACTAAAGCTGCATCTCTTGGAGGCTGTCATTATTTTGTCACTTTTATTGATGACTATAGCAGAAAAGTTTGGGTGTATTTTATGAAAAAGAAAAGTGAAGTTTTTGGGCATTTCAAAACTCTTAAAGCTATGGTTGAAAAAGAAACAGGCATGCAGATAAAATGCCTAAGGTCAGATGGAGGGGGAGAGTACCTCTCAAATGAGTTTGCAAAGTTCTTGCAGGAGCATGGCATAAAGCAGCAATATTCATGCAGTTATACCCCACAACAAAATGGAATTGCAGAAAGGAAAAACAGGCATATTGGAGAGGTATCTCGTGCCATGCTCAATGAAAAAGACTTGCCAGATTTTTATTGGGCTGAAGCAGTTGCTACAGCAGTCTACATAATGAACAGGACTCCCACTGCAGCAATACATGGAATGACTCCAGAGGAGAGGTATACTGGTAGGAAACCAGATATTTCTCATTTGAAAATTTTTGGTTGCATTGCCTATGTACATGTGCTAGATGAGCTGAGATCCAAGTTGGATCCAAAAGCTGAGAAGTGCATCTTTATTGGTTACTCTCTGCAGCAAAAAGGGTATAGATGCTATAACCCTTCTACTCGTAAGTTTACAGTGAGCAGAGATGTTGTTTTTGATGAGATGAGTAGCTGGTATAAACCAGTAAATGTGATTGATGATGTAGATGCACAAAATGGTAATGCTGCACAGAATTCACAACAGCAGTCACAAAACATTAGTGGACCTGGAGCGTCCTCTAGCACTGGTTCACATTCTTCGCCATGGACAGGCAGATTGAGATCAGGAGATTCTTCTCAAAGCAATGCAGATAGTGGTATGCAGGTATCACGAAAAGGAAAAGAGAAGGTTGATCAGCCCATGTTTGATGTGAATGTAGGTCACTCTTATGTGGATGGTGAATCCAGTGGCTCAGAACAGAGCATTGATGATGAGTTGGGTATTCCTTCTATTGTTACACCTGGAGTAAGGAAGACCAGGGATGTTTTGAGAGCACCTGGGAGTGAACCTACTTTGCGCAGGTCTACCAGAGCTAGGTATCCTGTGGATAGGCTGAAATATGATGGATTTACAGCCATTCACTATGCATATATGGTCAAAGTGATACAGGAACCAGAACCCACATCTTTTGAGCAAGCCATGGGAAAAGAAAAATGGGAGAAAGCCATGGATGAAGAAATGGATGCCTTGGAAGCAAATGCTACATGGGAATTGGTACCTTTGCCTAAAGGTAAAAATGCAATTGGCTGTAAGTGGGTTTATAAGGTGAAGCACAATGCAGATGGTTCTGTGAACAGATACAAGGCAAGATTAGTAGTCAAGGGGTATGCACAAACATATGGCATTGACTATGAAGAAACATTCAGTCCGATTGCAAGGATGGCAACCGTAAGAGCAGTCATTGCTATGGCTGCATCAAAGGGATGGTCTTTACATCAGATGGATGTAAAGAATGCCTTCTTGCATGGTGATTTGCAAGAAGAGGTATATATGGAGCAGCCACCAGGTTATGTGCATGCTGTTCATCCTGAGTTTGTTTGCAGGTTGAAGAAAGCCTTGTATGGCTTGAAGCAAGCACCTAGAGCATGACTGACAAGATAGGACAGTATCTTGTCACTATTGGCTTTCAGATTTCCAAGGCAGATTTCTCACTTTATGTGAGGAAAACAGAGAAAGGTATTATGCTACTTGTCATTTATGTTGATGATTTGATTATGACAGGTGACAGTGATGAAGATATCCTTCATGTGAAAATGCTATTGAAGCAGAAGTTTGAGATGAAGGATTTGGGAGAGCTGCGTTATTTCTTGGGCATTGAGGTGATTAGATCACCAAGTGGGATACAGCTCTTGCAGAGGCAGTATGGATTGGACATGCTGTCCAAATATGGGATGACAGGCTGTAAGCCTATTTCAGTTCCTTTGGAGCAGAATGTGAAGCTGAGCACAGATGCAGGTGAGCTTCTAGAAGACCCTACTATGTACAGACGCATAGTAGGAAGTTTGATTTATATGACTATTACCAGGCCAGATTTGAGCTATGCTGTTGGATTGGTAAGTCAGTTTATGCAGGCTCCAAGGAAACCACATTTGGATGCGGCTAGACGCATACTCAGGTATGTGAAGTCCACATTGCAGTATGGACTATTTTATGAGACTGGGGTTCAGATACAGTTGCATGGATACACTGATGCTGATTGGGCTGGTAGTATTTCTGATAGACGATCTACCAGTGGATATGTGTTCTCTTTTGGGAGTGCTGCAGTCACTTGGAGCAGCAAGAAACAGCCTATAGTTGCCTTGTCGAGCACAGAGGCTGAGTACAGGGGTGCAGCAATGGCTGCATGTGAGGTAGCTTGGTTGCATAAGCTACTTTATGATATGCATCAGTCTACAGATGGGCCAGTTGTCATTTATTGTGACAACATGAGTAGTATACACTTGGCAAATAACCCAGTCTATCATGCTAGAACAAAGCACGTTGAGGTGCATTATCACTATGTGCGAGAGAGGGTTTTACTAGGTCTTATTGATCTAGTTTATGTTAGCACAGAGGATCAGGTAGCTGACATATTCACGAAGGCATTGGGCGTAGAGAAGCTGCGCAAGTTCAGAGACGTGCTTGGTGTGCAGGAATTGGGATTGAGCTCGAGGGGGAGTGTTGAGATATCGAGCTCCACTCGTGATATGCCAGGGTGACCGTTGTGTATTTATGTCATCGACTTGTCAGTTGCAGATGCGGTTGGTACACCGCCCCTGAATAATAGCTACATGATAGCTATCCTTATCTACTCTAGTTCGTGGCTCAGTTAGTATGCCACCTTAGTTAGTTGAGTTTGGTTTGAGACCCATATCTAGGGTTCTTCTTTTTCTTTGTACAAGTGTTCTTTTTGGCTTACACAACTAAGAA
Source organism: Lygodium microphyllum (assembly GCF_053477565.2). Taxonomy (NCBI): domain Eukaryota; kingdom Viridiplantae; phylum Streptophyta; class Polypodiopsida; order Schizaeales; family Lygodiaceae; genus Lygodium; species Lygodium microphyllum. Next base: position 2,329,332 of record NC_141150.1, on the reverse strand, counting down.
GAGAAAAACAGTTTTCAGCCTCCACCCTTGTGTGTATTCCCCCATTGTGCAAGCAAGAAAGCTACAAGTGAGACTCCTTCCTTCTCTCCCACAATCTTGACATGGAGCACTAACAACATAGTGGAGTCAACCCCCTGATGAATGACGCAATAAAGAGGCAAGCGTTAGAACGAGTCCAGAGGTACGTGAGAAGAGAGAAAGCAAGAATCAAAACCGAGAACGAGCTAGCAGGAGAAGCTGCCTTTGATGCCCTTGGGGAACTCTTTACAGAAGTCCCAATGGCACATCAAGCCCTTCCTCCTCCTGCTGGAGGTCCACTTCCAGAGCTAGATCCATCTTGGAAATATTGATGATAGGCCAGCAAATGTAGTCCCGTTGCCAATTTTTAAGGGAGAGTACAATGAAGACCCTGATCTTCATGTAGCAAAGTTTATGATAGCATGTGTGGCTAACAATGCCAGAACCTAAGCATTGGTTAGCAATATTCCCCGCCACTTTCAAGGGCGTGGCATTTCAGTGGTATGAGAGACAAGCAGCAGGAACTTTTGGCACATGGGATGAGACCTGAAGTTGGCCTTCCTCACTAAATTCAGGCGTGAAGGTTTTGAAGAGCGGATGCGAGAGGAGTTCATGAATTTAAGTTAGTCCTCTGGAGAAAGAGTAGAAGCTTATGTCTCATGAATGGAATCCATCCTAAAGAGATGGACTAACCATGATCTAGATGATGGCATTCAAAAGGGAGTGTTTCTCAGAGGATTACAACCAGAAGTTCGTAAGTTTGTGGAGCTGCAAAGACCAGCCACACTGCAAGCTACAATAGAAGGTGCGAGACTGTACGATGAAGTGGAAGCTAGATTGGCGATGAATCCAGGAAGAGGGTCCTACCTCCTCTGATGTCAGGATTGACGTACCCACCAAATGCAATCCCAGGGACTGTCCCCTACCCCTACAAAGAGATACCCCCAGTATCATAGGTACAGTGCACCAAATCCACAGTGGCCACAATCAATGCCTCAAATGATGGTTCAACCACAACAACAATGGTCCCAACCAATTTCCCCAATGCCAAATCAGTAGCAATAGTGGAACCCTACCAACTGGAGCCAACAGCCAACAGTTCAAACAGGAGCTCTGAATCAGAATCAGAACAGAGACCCCTCTGCACCAGCCCAACCTGTTTATGCAGTGATTACACAGACTCCTCAAAACCCTACTGCCAGTGCCTTAGGAGGAGAAAGCTTGAAGGATTATTTATCCAACTCAGTTGCAAATATAAAAAAGGAGTTGATGGATGTGATTACAGAGCAGCTACAGACGCTGAAAGTGAATACCGCTAGTATATCCAACGTTGCAAGAGCAGGAAGAGATGTGATGTGGTCAAATACTTGGTGTGGTAAGTGTCATCAAGCAGGCCCTTTAGCCACTGAATGTACACGAAAACCAACCATTCCTAGAGCTTTCTGTTCCTATTGTTTGCGGGAGAACCATACAGAGGATATTTGCTCCCTGAAGGAGATGCATGATAGGAGAAGGAAGGAAGAAGACACAAGATTCAACTTGCTGGAATCCAAAATGACAACACAGGATATTGGACCAAAGCCTAGGGAGTTTGGTCCTAATTTCAGACCCAGAAGATTTCCATCCCAAAGTTACAGATGAAGACAGTCTGGTGGTGGTCAGAGATGAGAAGTGGCGTGTTATAGATGCAGAGAAAAGGGACACATTTCACCAAATTGTCCAAATCCCAGATGGTCAGTGGATTATAAGCCCTTATGTAGTCGATGCAAAGGAGAAGGCCACACTGCAAAAGACTATCCAAGCCTAGAACCAGGGAAAAACAGTGCTACTCATAATCCGTCCAAGGCCCAAGAGCTTATCTCCAATTTAGTGGAATTGGAAGTTGCTGCCATCATGCGTGCAAAGAAGAAGGAACCACCTATCCAGAAAGAAAATAATCCTCCTGCCAGAACAATGAAGTTCAATCTTCCAATAGAAGAACAGAACAAAACAGAGACTTACAGTGCCGTAGAGAGCACTACAGTGCCACAGAGAGTCACAAAGACAGTTCCAGAGATAGGACCAGAGGTCTAGGAGATAGAAGGGGAGGAAGTGCCACAAGTGGCAGAAGAAGTCCCCATGATGCCCCAGTTGGAAGAAAAAAGGAAAATGAAGATGGGTGTCACCCCATTCCCTAACGGATTAGAGAAGCCAGTGGATCCTATTAAGGAATATGATCTGGTCAGAGATCTAGATACCTTCAAACCAAACCTCACATTCCAACAATTGTTGATGTTGTCTCCCAGTTGCCGAAAAAGGTTCAAAAGTATACTGATAAGAAGACGTGGCTTAAGGATTGCTCCCTCAACAGCAACAAAGTCCAACAAAGCTCCAGAGCTTGTAAAAGAAGTGGATGTGGCTAACGCCTTCCTAGATCCTGGTACCCCAAAGACTGGCGTGTGGATAGAAGGCTGCTTTATTGCAAATGCACTGATTGATGGTGGCTCATCAGTGAACATTATGATGGATGTGACAATGAAGGATCTAGGCCTACAAGGTATGCAACCAACTCAATGGCTCATCAAACTGGCGGATCAAAGTAGAATTAAGCCTTTGGGCATTCTCCCATATGTGAAGACTATAGTGGCTGGGAAAGATTATTGGCTAACCTATCTAGTGGTGAAGCCAAACTATTATGGTACATCCTACCCCCTGTTAGTGAGAAGACCATGGCTTTTTGAAGCCCAAGCAAGGACGGATTGGTTCAAAGGAACCTTGACCTTGGGTAGAGGACCCAATAAAGTAGTGCTGAAGCTATATGGTGCTAAAAAAGGACATGGATCCACCTCCTTGGAATTATCTTCTGACTCCCCCAATGAGGCTACAGATGGAACATCAGCAGAAGAAGATGTTGTCAAATAAATCCTTCCCAAGAAAATAGAGCCACGTTCCTTAACAGTGGGTACTGTAAGCCAACTCCCAAAAGATGCAAAGCTATTATCAATGGGTGAATACTTCCTGCTTGAACTAGGAACGATTTCCGAAATCACTTCTGACAGTGAGATAGAAGCATGGATGTACTGCTCTCCCTGTTACATGGCCATAGCAAAGCCAGAGACAGAGGCAGAAGGCAAAGCAGAGGACATGTTCTTCTCTTACAGGGTGCCTACAAAGGCAAAGCCGGAGTCTGAAGAGGATGATGATGAATTTGAAGAAGGAGACTTTGAAAGCGAGGCAGAAAAAATTATTGGAGACTTTGAAAGCGAGATAGAAGAAACCACTCCACCCATAGGCATAGATGAGGAGGGAGTTCCAGAAGCTTCAGAAGCAGAAGAATCCATGTTGTGGGACAGAATGGTAATGGTACCCTTTGAATTGGTAAATGGATCTTTCCATAGGCAGAGCCTATATAAGAAGTGGATCAAGCAAAATAAGCCGTCTTTTATCAGTGGTTCTTGTCGCACCCATCCACACTTGTCAAGAAAGGATGATGATGATGCTCCTTATCAACAAGTACCAATCCCAAGGCCACAACAGAATTCCGAGAGCCCTTGTTTTGTAACATTCTTGGATGCATCCTCTGAAGGGGAGTCCTCAAGCTCTAAGATAATTAACATTCAAACCAAAACCAAGACAACGCTGATCCCATTTCAATATCTCAAGGAGCAACCTAAGTCTCCAACAAAAGAAGAAGTTGGTTCCAGTGGAACATCAGATGAGGACACCACTCCCTTGAAGGAGTCAGATTTGTATCCAGAAGCAGTCCGTGGGACCTTCATCCGTGAAGTAGAAGGTGAAAGGCAGTTAACCTTGGTGGATGGAAATGGCACTGAACGCCACTTGAAGGTGGGTAGCGGCCTATTAGGAGAGGAGTTGTCAACCTTGTACAACTTGTTGAAAGAGAATTTGGACATGTTTGCATGGTTCTACAAAGACCTAAAGGGGATTGATCCCACAATATGTCAGCATCATATTGACTTGGAGTCTGATGCCAAAGCCAGTACGGCAACGACAGAGGCGAATGAACCCGAATTATTCCACATTGGTGAAAGCAGAGCTACTGAAGCTTTTGGAAGCGCAATTCATCTATCCAGTGGCTAACAGTGAATGGGTCTCACCCATCATGGTATACCCCAGAGCCAACAGTGAATGTGGCCCACTCCTTATTACCCCAGAGCCAATGGCCAAGTCGAAGTCACCAATCGCATCCTCTACTCAATTCTGACGAGGACGATTGCTGCACATTGTCGTGATTGGGATGATCGACTTACAGAGGCCCTCTGGGCGTACAGAACCTCCCATAAAGCAGCTACAGGATAGACACCCTTCCAGATGGTGTATGGTATAGAAGCTGTTTTCCCTGTTAAACTGGAATTTCCCTCTTTGGAAGTGGCTATTAAAGAGCGTTTGGGGGATGATGATTCACTGCAACGCCGTCTCCTGCAGTTGGAATGTTTGGATGAAACTCGCAGGATGGCTCTACAGTGCATGGAAGCCACTCAAGCTCGCCGTGAGGCTTACCATGACAGCTTCATCAAGCACAAGGAGTTCAAAGAAGGTGATTTGGTGTTAGCCTATGATTCACGATTTGGCAAGTTTCCTGGCAAGCTTCAATAGTGGTGGATGGGCCCATATAAGGTACTTGCTGTCAATCCTAATGGCTCTGTCCAAGTGCAGACCGTTGATGCCTCTGATGATGCCTTCCTGATCAATGGATATCGCCTCAAAAAGTACTTCCCTCCTTGGGGATCTTGACAATCACGGTCACCTGATCGTTTCCCCCATTGGCATGGCACTGTAACTCTTATGATGCTACTTTTGATAGCTGTTCTTTAGCCACTCCTGATGAGGTGGACGCAACCCTCTGTCCCCTCAGCCCCACCTTCTAGCCCTGATCTCTTATCCTCTATTTTTCACCAGCGATAGTGGCGAGGATGGTTCTGAAAAATGGTATTTCTACCATTCCCTTGCTTAATTCGAAAAAAGAAAAAAATATACATATCGGTCATGGGAGAAAAGGACTTCGGTCCCTGTCATGCCGACCTATTCTTCAAGAAAAGGTGGAGACACCCTCGAGAATAGGTAAAAACAAGAAAAAAGAAAAAAAACAAGAAAAAAAAAAGAAAATAAAAAAAACCAAGAAAACAAGAAAAGGAAAAAAACTGTTATGGGAGAAAAGGAAGAAATTCCCTGTCATAGCAGGCCTCATTCCAAGAAAAGGTGGTTAAAACCCTTGGGTGGGAAGCTGGCTGTGGAAAAGGTGGCAACACCCAGCAGTCCAGAAAGTGGATTCATCAATTGACATCCCCAGGATCCAGTTCCAAAGCTGCTTACCTTGGTATGCTGTGTCCTATGCCTTTCTGCAGAGCATTTGACAGTCCTCTAGCAGACGCCATGTCCTATGTAACACAATGTTTGATCTGATGGCTACCTCCCTGGGTATGCCTCTTCAACAACTGACGACGCGATCTTCATCGACAAACAATCGAATGACGCGAGCTTTCATCCTAACTGGATGGGGAAGTGAGTATGGTTTGCCCTCTATAACTATCAAACAGAGAGTGAGACAGAGGGTGGGGCGAGTGACCAGTCTTTTCCCTTCAAATCAAATGAGAGGTGAGAAGTGTGAATGAAGTGTTGCACGCATGGGATGGGCCTCGCAATGCACAAAGCACGATTTATTTCTGTATACTGCACCATAAGGTTCCCTGGCCTTCCTTCTTGCACAGTATGTTGGCACAGGGTGGGATGCACAGTTGCACCATCAAATGCGCACAAGGCATACAACCTTTGCACATGTGACCGTGAGGATTACATCAATGGGTTTCAAGACAAGGGCTGCCCTCTGTATCTTTCAGCAGAGCGTGAGACAGAGGGTGGGCTGAGTGTGACTAGAGTTTCTTCGATCAATTACCGAGAGGTGCGATTGAGGGATGTTACGACCTTTGGAGTCAGGTACGTTTCCATTTCCCTATGCACCCATGGGCTGGGTTTCTGCCATCATCACATGATAAGTCACCCTGTTTTGTACACTGCACTGTAAGGCTCCCTTGCCTTCCTCCTTGCACCTATGCCAGACGGGTTGGACGCACTAATGCACCATCAATTGTGCACCCTGGCATACTCCCTCTGCACCATTTTTTTGTCGCTTCCTAAACCGGGTGTGAGATATAGGTTTTCATCCTACTTTCCTCAAGTGAAATTAGTCATGGGGCGAGTGACTGCTCTTTCATTCCATATGAGTGATTGTGCGTTGAGTGCAACATTACTTATCATCGACAAATTTCCTGCGATTCCTTCAACCAGCTACCTCCCTGGGTGCTACTGTGTGGTCCCTGCCACGAAGGACGTGTGCTGTGAAGATATCTTGGTACCTCCTACAGCCGACAACGACAGTGGACGTGCCATCGACAGTCAACCTTGATTCTCGACAACATGGGCCAAGTTTTTCTAACCCTACACCTTGTTTTGTCAGTGATGTTCATGTTTTAAGTGGGGGGACGTTAGCGGATGGTCTATCGTGTGGTATTAGGTCCCTGTTACTCCGTCAACCCTATCCGTTAAGGTTTTAAGTGTCACCCCACGTCCCTGCGCGTCTACCTTGCATACCGCCTTGCATATGCCTCACTTTGATCATGCATGTATGCCATGACTTTCTTTTACCCTCCTAGGGTCCCTTCCCCACCCACCCGTCCATTGTCTCCCCTCCCTTAGGGCTATTCCTCCTCCATTTCCCTTTCTCCTTTATTTTGTTGTGTTTCTATGTGAACGCACCCTATGTTTCCCCAAATTCCAATCTAAACTTATAGCCTTGTTCATCCCTTTGAATTGTCCAATTTTTCTATTTACCCACCCCTGTTCTGATGCACAGTTTTTGAGTTATTAATTTTTGAGGGATTTTGCAAAAATTAGACCGTTTCCCTTGTGAACGCATCTTGCTTGCTTTGGAACCGTGATCTGCCATGCCCTGTCCTACCCTTTCCCCCTGACATTTTTCCTTTTTACTCCATGTCCTTTTGATGCACTGTTTGTCCCATATTAATTTTGCAAATTTTCGAGACCTTTTCATGCGTCTTTTTGACATTTTTCCATGTGAACTTGCCTTGTTTGCATCGGAATTCTAGTTTGACTTGACACCCATGTCCAATGCGCCTTTCCCTATATTTTTCCTTTTTTCTCCCCCTTATTTCGACTTCTGGATTTCTTATTATTAATTTTTAAAAGTGTTTTTGAGTGTCTTTTTGGTATTTTTTGCATGTGAACGCCTTCGACCCCTATCAGAACTGCATTTTAACATGACAAGCCTCTGAAACTCCATCCCCCGCACATTTTTCATTTTTCGTGCACTTCGTTCCGATGTACGGATCTTCCGATATTAATTTTCGTTTGCGTTTTTTGGACCCTTTTTGCGTTTTTTGCATGTGAACGCCATGTCTTCCCCTCGGAACCCCCGTTGCACTTTTTCCTTGTCTTCCCCCTGCCGTCCTACACATTTTTTATTTTTACGCTATTTCATTTCGATGCCCGGATTGTGAGACATTAATTTTTCCTTGTTTTGACGTGTCTCGCGCGACTCGTCTTGCGCGTGAATGCGCCGTTTTCAATTTTACGCGTCTCCACACGCCCCGATCGCGCATGCGCACCCCGTGTCGACATCCTGGTGCCGTTCCAATCACGCCACGGTAAATTTTTTTACCCCGCCCCGTGCCTGCGTGCGGGACGGGGGCATGCCTTTCGTCTTTTTCTCTATTTCTTAATTAATTAATTAATTAATTAAAAAAATTATTACCCCCCTCCCGTGTCCGTTATCCTCTCTCTCCCCCTTCCCTCCTCTCTCTCCTCTCTCCTCTTCTTTTCTTTCTTTTCTTTCTTTCTTTCTTTCTTTCTTTCTTTTCTCTCTCCTCCCCCTCCCTCTCTCTCCCCGTAACCTCCACCTTCCCTCCCCTCCTCCTTCCCCCATCTGCTTCCCTCCTCCTTTTCCCTCCTTCCTCCTCCCTTCATCACCCTCTTCCTCTTCCTCTTCCTCCTTCCTCCCTTCTCTCCCCCCTCCACCCTTTGCTTGGTGCTGCGCCCCTCCCTGGGCCCCGCCACTTGACGCCTCCTCTGTCGCCCGCCCCTTTGGCGCTGTGCCCCTCCTTGGGCCCTGCCACCTGACGCCTCCTCTGCTGCCCGTCCGCCTGGCGCTGCATCCCTCCCTAGGCCCGATCGCCATATACCCTCTCACCTCCCACCAACCCCCCCTCCAAACCCCCATTCCCCCCATCCCTCCCAATCCCCCCCCCCCCCCCCCCCCCCCCCCCCCCTCCAAGCCCCCATTCCCACACCCACACACAAACCCCCTAGTTACCTCTCCCTAAACCCCCCTTTCCCCTATCCTCTTCCTAAGCCCCCTTCCCCATCCTAGCCATGTTCCCGCAGGAAACAACACACACCCAAAAAACCCTCAGCGCCTCCCCCACGTGGTTCACACGTAGCAATCGGTTGATGTGCATTTTTGCGGGTCTGCAAGCAGCTGTTCACGTGCAGCTGCGTTGTCGTAGATTTCTTGTAAGGGCTGCTGAACACGGAGTTCAAGTTGCAACAAGTGAAGAGACTAACAAGAAGAAATCAAATTTTTGATGCCAAAGTTCACTATATTCCTTGTCAAGTGAGTTACATGAAGTTCATGTTCAGAAAAAAATCTGAAGTATCTCATAAACTATTTTGCATTCAGGTGTATGATGACAGTTACATTGAACAGAATAATGGGCATTAACTAATAATCCAGTCAAGCATGTCCCTTAGTGCAGAGAACCAGCTGTTGTACAACACTTCTGATTTCTGATGCTCTTAGAGGTTTCTATCAAATACGAAAAACCAGTAATTTATGGGATCTCAAAGCAGTACAGTCCCGTTCTTAAACAGGTATCAGGAGGTTGGAAGAATCAATCAAGGGCCGTCAACTGCATCAAGTGAGTACAGTCGCTTTCCCTTAGCAAGATCCCACAGCATTGCTACACCATCCTTGTCACCACTAGCACAGAGTGAACCATCAGGAGAGACAGTATCACTGTTGACATAACCAGTATAACCAGTTTGTCCCAAGAGATTTGAGCGCAGCTTGCATTGGTGTGTAGAAGAAATCTTGTACTGATCTTATCGTTGCAATTGTCATGCTTTTAGACAGAAATCATCTGAAAACCACTGAAGCTTAACCATTCTCCTTGATCATGCTTGTGAAGGTATAAAGCTGTTCCTCTTATCGATAGGACTAGCAGCTGTTGCAGATGAAGATTTCGCTCTTCTTATCGATAAGGAACTGGATTTAATAGAAGCAAAGCGGAAGCATCTCAATCTTTGTGTCTCTACAATTCCTGTGTTCCTGCGTCCTCCAACTCTTAGCTTAATGGAAAAAGGGAGTTTCTCTGTCCTACTAGAGACGTCTCTCTTTCGATCCCGTTTTCCCCGTCCTGGATGGTTTACTTGCACTCACCAAGCGTGTTCCAGAGCTTAATGGTGCGATCATGAGAGGTAGTCACAATCTGGCGGTTGTCAACAGAGAAGGAGACCGAGAGGACGTCCTTGCTGTGGCCAACAAAGCGACGGGTTGTGGTGCCAGCATTGAGGTCCTAGAGGTGGAGCTTGCCGTCCCAAGATCCTGAGAGCGCAAACTGGCCGTCGGAGGAGATGACGACGTCCTGGACGAAGTCTTCCTTCAGCTCCTCTGTGTTTCATGGGCGAAGCCTCACAACTACACGAACCCTACCAGATACTCTACTACTGGCTTTGCCACCACCTCATAGACACGTTTTTGAGATGCATGCTCAGTTAGAACCTCGTAAAATTGGAATGTATCAGAATCCCAATTGTTTTTTCGTAGCTTCAATCTACGAAGTTCGAGTTCAAGTTCCACACAATCGGAAAAATCTGCATCTTCCTTTCCCCTTGCCATCATCTTCCACAGTTACAAGCTTGTTTTCATCCATCTGAGGAACAACTATTCGTTTTAAATTGGCAGCGTAAGGCATCGGTTCATCTGCACTTGTTATTCGCTCAACAGGTGCTTCCCAAAAAAATCAAAGCTCTCTTTCCCAACACTCGTGTATATCTTCGCCCCCAATTCCTTGTTGTCCATCCTTCTTCCACGACTCCCCCTCTTTTTCCAGCAGCATCCCCCAAATTAGATTCCAAGTACCCCTAAAAGAGAGCACACCAGTTATAGCGGATTCCCCTCAAAACAGGGCAAGTCGCTATATCCCCTTTACTTCAGACTTTGTCAGCTGCCAAGACATGTGGATATTGTTCTCATGAACCTTCTTTTTAATTGGTAAATTCTGGAATTTGCTGGATTGACACGTCCTATGGGGATGCAGTCTTTGAGACAACTGCAGAAATTCCTCTCATCAAAGGCAAAGACATATGGACCCTTCTTCTCCATGACATGTAGTGATATTGTATCTTCTTCAAAAATGATTTGTCCCGCATATTATGTCTACATTGTTCTCGTGTAACCTCTATCATCATAGCTTAAATGTCGGCTTCAACAAAGCTTCCTTTGATTCCACAATTCCCTGCACTTTTCTTAGAGATCATCATTGAAATTATCAGCTTGATAATGTCCTTTGGCATCAGTTTTTCATATTTTTCTAACACACACACATCATGCATCCAAACAGAATCACACACACACACTAACGGAATATATACATTGGATGCGGGTTATCGTAATGCATCTCACACACAATGAATCACACGCGGAAAAATAACACAAATGCACAACAAAAAAAATGGAGGTGTATACGGCTCGGATGCGCAGCAGCACGACATCCACCCCCTCTAAACCTGCGCATCCTCTGGATGAGCCAACGATCCAGGATCATTCAAGTCCACAAACAGGTCGAGTCCTTCATCAGTTTCTAGTGGACCTGTTTCTCCATCAGCTTCATCATCCATATTCTCTGCTTCTTTTGCTTGACTTTCTTCTACCTGCTCTTCTTCTGCCAATGCTTCAAGTGAATATTCTTTATCTTCTCTTCTCTTAAAAATCTTGACTCGTTTTCCAGCAATGGGCACCCTCAATACTGTTCCATCTAATTCAGCCAACTATAGGTACCATTGTCAAAAACTTGTTTCACCTCATACGGTCCAAACCATCTTTGAACCATTTTTCTCATGCTACTATGCTGATTCTCTAGACTACTGTCGTAGACTAGAACCCAATCTCCTTCTTTTATGGCTCTAGGCCTCAAGCGATGCCTCAAATCAAACCTGTCCTTGTTTCTGAGTCGGGCTGCCTTCAAACGATCAACTGCTAGCTGCACATCTTCTGTCCTTCTCTCTAGTTGACGAATCCGAAGAGCTAGAAGCTCCTCCCTTGATAAATTCTCATGCCATGGAAGAACACTCCACGTGAGAGCACAGATTTCTGTAGGCATGACAGGTTTTTGCCCATACATCAACTCTGTAGGCATATATCCAGTAGTCACGCTATGTGTAGAGCGGTCTGCCCACAATGCAAAAGGTAGTAATCTCGGCCAATCTCCAATCCGAGCTTTACAAGCTTTTGCCAATGCTTTAACTATCGGCGGATGTCCTCTTTCGCTCTTGCCATTTCCCTCTGGATTATAGGCAGTAGTAAGAGCCAACTTAATGCCAAGCCGTGAGAAAAATTCTCTAGCTTCGTCTGCATCTAGCTCTCCACGATCAGCTGTAATCTTGCCTATACATCCATACCTACAAAATATTTCTTCCAACAAGAATTTACATATTGTAGTGGTGGTCTTCATCCGCAAAGATCTTCCTTCAACATAGTTTGTAAGATCCTCCCTAGCCAAGACAAGATATCTCATCTGCCAAAGTCCCACTGGCAAAGTAACCATCTACCACCCACTTATAATGCATACATAGTGGATAGGTCGGATGCAACTCATCACGATGCCGCACTAAAGAGTAAAGCTGGTAGTCCCTGCAAGTCTCCACAAAGTGGGAAACATCTTTATACATCCCTTTCCACCAGTATCTTTTTTTGATTTTCTCATAGGTAGCCCACACACCTCTATGTCCAGCCCATGAGCTCTCATGAAACTCTCGCATAATCTGTATCTGCATCGCTACATCACAAACTACTCTCAAGGGCAAGCCGCCTCTCTTCTTTGGATGCTTTCAAAGAAAACCATCTTTCAAGAAATATCCATAAGCCTTCCTTCTGATTTTCTTGAATTCATCATCTGTCCAATCAGCTCTTCGAGTCAATGAACTTAGATACTGTCCAATTTGCAGCCACTCGTCAACATAAAGTTCTTCAATAAAGGCTTCAACAGTAGATACATGACAATCATGAACAAGGACAGAAGCTGCAAACTCTGTCTCATCATCTTCTGCAAGCATTGACTCCTCATCCTCATATCTCGCTCTAGATAGCATGTCAGCAACAACTGGATTATCTTTCCCTGCTATGTGTCGAAATTCTGGATTCAATGATTTGATATAGGCAATCCACCGAAGCATCACTATATCTGGAGTCGAGCAGCTAGTAATCATGCCAAGCAAAGGCAAACAATCTGTTTCCACAACAATTGAAGCTCCAATAAAATACCCTTTGTCACACTTCAGTGCAGTGACTACTCCCCACAACTCTCTTTTAATCTGCGGATATCTCCTCTGCCGCTCATTAAGAACTTTAGCTCCAAAGCGAATTGCATATCTGTTTCCATCAGCATCATCCTGTCCCACTGCCCAACCTATGCCAATAGGGCTAGTATCAACTGTCAACATGATTGGCTGTCCACACTGATAATCCGCCTTGCGAAGAGTAGGAGCTGACTACAACAGCTTCTTGAGTTTACGCATGGCTTTTGAATGCTTCCCCAATGAAATTTCTGCCCCTTTTGAAGCAGGTGATAGAGAACATCTGCTATGTGAGCAAAATGAGGAATCAAAATCATGTAAAATATGCAAGCTCCCACAAATCTCTGCACCTCTGAAGTAGTCGAGAAATACTCTGCAATCCTGCTTATGGCATCCACCTTTGCAGGTGAAGGCTTCCTGCCATAATATCCAACCATATGCCCAACTATGATGACTTCATTTACACCAAAGACAGATTTCAGCCCTGAAAGAGTCAAGTTTACCTCCTCTAATCGTGTCAATATTAGCTCACAAGCAACCAAGTGTTCAGCCACAAACTGTCTACATCCTCACAAATCAAGACTTTCATTCTTTTCTTCTTCTGCACAACCCTTAATAGGCACATCATCTAGGAAAGGCATGGTATACTGCGGAATATAGTCTCGTAGAACTCTATGCATAGCATTCATCATATGAGCAACTGAGTTGGTGACACCTTGAGGCAAGGTACACATCCTCACAAGACCAATAGGTGTCCGCATAGTAGTAATATCCCTGCTTTCCAAGGCAAGCTGAAACTGATTATAACCTGAATACAAGTCACCTAGAGAATAGATGGCTCGTCCTGCAAAAGCCTCAGCAAATTCATCCACAACTGGACCTGTTCCCACATTCCTGATTGTCACTTTGTTCACGGGCTGCATATCCTGAATAAATCTCAAAGTACCATTCTTCTTTGGTACAATAAACCACCTGTTAGAATAGGGCGCAGAAGAGGGTTCCAAAATCCCCAACTTAATCTTCTCATTCAGCAACTCTATCAGCTTTGGCAAGTGTGCTTTAGGCACAGGTATAGGACGTATATTCCATGGTACATGAGGGACAGTGAAGATGACCATAGGGGGCAACCAATTCGGGACTAATGCAGCCAATTTCATGTGGAAAGAAAGCAAATGCCTTACCATGACGTCCAAGCATCTCTCTAAAACATTCTTTTTCCACTGGAAGCAAGAAATCATCATTTCCAATCTTCAATTTTGCAAGAGTTTCAGCTGTAAATTTATGTCCAATATTTGCAGGATCTCTCAACATAGGCTGCTTCATAGCTTTTTCTATCTGCTCATCACTATCAGGAGGAAGCGGCCCTGCAGCCGGCTTAACCTTCTTATCAATTGTTTTATACTTCCTGTCAACCTTGGCATCAGTTAGGCACTCTTTTCTTTGCTGCAATTTCTGCAAATTTTCAGCAACTCTCAACTCTGTTGGCTGAAAGATTTCAACCCTTTGCTCTATGGACTGCATGGGTGCAACCTGAAATTCTATATGCTGAAATTTTTCAGCATTAAACTCTGTTGGCTGAATGAATTCAGCCCTCGGCTCTATGGACTGCATGGGTGCAGCCTCATACTCCATATGCTGAATTTTTCCAGCATTTAACTCTGTTGGCTGAAAGGTTTCAGCCCTATGCAACTCTGTAAGCTGATCAAGATCAGCCATAAATTCAGTTTGCTGAGTTTTCTCAGCCTCTAACTCTGTTTTCAGCATAAAATCAGAAATTTCCTGAAACATATCCAAGGTTTGCACAGGTATAATCTTTGAACCCTTACATACATCAGTTTTCAGCATTGTTCCCATCTCAAACAATGTATCTGCATAAGACATCCCTTCATACAATCCATCTACATGCTCTTCTGCTTGCAAAATACCTGCAATCTTCAACTCTTTCTCCTTACGACCAATGTACTGCCTGGCAGCTCTAGGCAAATCTGAAATTTTCTGATAACTCACTGAACTATCTGAAGAAAAACCAACAAAATTAGTGGAGTAATACAGGCTGCCAGGAGGCGAGATCTCCTCTTTTCTCCGCTCCGTACCACTGGCGTCTCGCAAGACAGCGGTACCTAATGAAAATCCAATTCCTTCGCAGGTAGTGGTGCCTCATGCAAGGAGTCCCTGTTTCTTGGATGATTTACCCCAACAGTCATAAACTGAACAGCTTGCATACCATCCTTACTGCGTATCCGTGCATAGGCTGAGCCGTCATCCATCACTTTCATCTCCATTCTTGCTTCTGTAATGAAAGGCTTTCCAAGAATAATCGGATAAGAGCAAGAATCCTGAACAAAGCAATGATAATCCTCTTCAAGATTACCAATAGAAATTCTGATGCTCGGACAAGCAGCATACATATCACCAGAAGTATTATTTGCGGCTCTCATGCGCCAGCCATGCTCTGCATCCATAGGCCACTTGCCACTCTCATAAACACCTCGAGCAATAAGATTAATCTTGGAACCATGATCGACTAAAGCGACCAAAGGAATCTGTTTCTCTCCAATCCTTACCACCGTCTCAGTGGTTGCTCTAGCCCAATGACTACGTGAAAAATGGCTACGAGGTATGAGGATAGGGGTATCATCATCTTCATACTACATAGGTTGAACTATTTTCTCCAATTGCGGATTAACAGAAGCATTCTCAACCATCATTGCATCATCATGCTCTTCCCCAAGAGCTCCATGCCACAATCCCTGTAAAGCAGGTCCTTCCATCGCATGTCGTTTCCTCTGCAAAAGATCCTGCATCTGATCCTGTATTTCTCTTCTAGCAATCCCAAGAGCTTCTCCAACAGTAAAAGTGACTTCACTATTCAAAATTCTTTCATGAAAAATCTTACTCATATCCGTCTGCATATCAAGGTCTGACAAGAGCTTGAATCTTGGCTCCTTTCTTAGTTGCCTCTTCTCTTTCATCTGCTTGTCTCTTATAGGTTGTTCAGGACCTGATTGAGCTGGAGAACTTGACATAGGTGGAGCTGTAACAGGTGGTGAAACAAAGTCACCCCCTCTAGTCTTTTTGGAGGTGCTGAGACCCTCCTCATCTCTTCTTCTCTTTTCCTCAACCATGGCATCTAAACCCTGTGTTTTTGCCATATAAGCAAAAATAGAATACCTGTCAACTGGAGAATCCCATCCCGTTTCTCCTCGAATTCTGGAGCCCACACAAGTCATAGTAGATGCCTGAACTTTCCCTCTTCTCGCTATCTCCAAGGCAGAGGACCATAAAGCAGAGTCTCCATCTGATTTCTGCTCACGCTAGACTTCATAAGCTGAAGCATCTTCTCTAACACTCACATAAACTGATCACGTAGCCATATCATCAATGAGCTTCTTCATGCCTCCCTTACCAAAGTTCGTGTCAAGAGGAGCAACAGTCACTGTCAGCCATATCTTCCCATCTTGTCCCTAGAACACTACATTCTTCTTACGCGCTTCCTGAAAAGCATCACAATCTCTGCAGTGTTGGTGCTCTGCACTATCGCACCAAATACATCGTCTCCCTTTTCTTTGTCCAGCTGGAAAAGCAGTTGCTGGAGCAGGTGCTACAGCAGGTACTGACATAAGTTGCTCTTTTAACTTACCAACTTCAGCTTTGACTCCTTCAATCGTCAAATCTGCCAAGCCTTTAATAACATCATCTACAGATAAGGGCACTGGAGCAGCAGGAACTGGTGGATTTACAACAGGAAGAGTAGGCTTAGGCAAAGAACTTGCAGCAGGGGTAGAAGAAGAAGTCTCCAAGGTTTTTTCAGAAGCAGATCCTGTATTACGATGCAATCGTACTCTCCTGCGCTGCTTCTTAACAAGAGCATTCACAGTATCAATGACATGTCTCCACTTGGTCTTTAAACCTGAATCGGTAGCTTGATCTTCCAAAAGATCATCCAACTTTTCCTGTAAATCAGCATCAGCGGCCTGTAAAAATAATTCCACTTTCTGCATCTCCAAAGCTTGCTCCTCAGTTCCATCCAACTGATCATAGCGGCTCTCAAACTCTCGCAGAAGGGCGGTAACTGAAAGTCCTTTATTAGGCATAGAAACCCATGCTAAGAAATTCTTGCGGTTCATAAGACCTGTATCCTCCAGGAAATATTCATCTTTTAATGCCTTCTTAAACTCTGCCCAACCAGCATGTGTTTCTTGAATTTTTGAAATTCGGACTTCAAGAGCGCGCACCACGATCCGCAAGAAGTAGCGGCTCTAAACATATTGAGAAACCCCAAAAAACTTCATATTTTCTTCATACAAATGCAGGTAAGTTGACACTTGTTGGCCATTGAACCGTTTCATCTCCTGTTGGACAGCTTTCAAGGCATCCATGGCATCACTATCATGTTTCGCGTGAGCTTGCTGCTGCATATAGGTTGTAAATGACTGAAACAGGTTCTTCATGACATTCACATTTGTCATCTCTTCTTGTGAGTCTCCCATCTTGCTGAAAAGTGACGCAGCACTTTCACATCGGGTTCACCAGAAATGTCGTAGATTTCGTGTAAGGGCTGCTGAACACGGAGTTCAAGTTGCAACAAGTGAAGAGACTAACAAGAAGAAATCGAATTTTTGATGCCAAAGTTCACTATATTCCTTGTCAAGTGAGTTACATGAAGTTCATGTTTAGAAAAAAATCTGAAGTATCTCATAAACTATTTTGCATTCAGGTGTATGATGACAGTTACATTGAACAGAATAATGGGCATTAACTAATAATCCAGTCAAGCATGTCCCTTAGTGCAGAGAACCAGCTGTTGTACAACACTTCTGATTTCTGATGCTCTTAGAGGTTTCTATCAAATACGAAAAACCAGTAATTTATGGGATCTCAAAGCAGTACAGTCCCGTTCTTAAACAGGTATCAGGAGGTTGGAAGAATCAATCAAGGGCCGTCAACTGCATCAAGTGAGTACAGTCGCTTTCCCTTAGCAAGATCCCACAGCATTGCTACACCATCCTTGTCACCACTAGCACAGAGTGAACCATCAGGAGAGACAGTATCACTGTTGACATAACCAGTATAACCAGTTTGTCCCAGGAGATTTGAGCGCAGCTTGCATTGGTGTGTAGAAGAAATCTTGTACTGATCTTATCGTTGCAATTGTCATGCTTTTAGACAGAAATCATCTGAAAACCACTGAAGCTTAACCATTCTCCTTGATCATGCTTGTGAAGGTATAAAGCTGTTCCTCTTATCGATAGGACTAGCAGCTGTTGCAGATGAAGATTTCG
Source organism: Lygodium microphyllum (assembly GCF_053477565.2). Classification (NCBI taxonomy): domain Eukaryota; kingdom Viridiplantae; phylum Streptophyta; class Polypodiopsida; order Schizaeales; family Lygodiaceae; genus Lygodium; species Lygodium microphyllum. Next base: position 2,311,447 of record NC_141150.1, on the reverse strand, counting down.
CTCTTCTTATCGATAAGGAACTGGATTTAATAGAAGCAAAGCGGAAGCATCTCAATCTTTGTGTCTCTACAATTCCTGTGTTCCTGCGTCCTCCAACTCTTAGCTTAATGAAAAAAGGGAGTTTCTCTGTCCTGCTAGAGACGTCTCTCTTTTGATCCCATTTTCCCCGTCCTGGATGGTTTACTTGCACTCACCAAGCATGTTCCAGAGCTTAATGGTGCGATCACGAGAGGTTGTCAACAGAGAAGGCAACCGAGAGGACGTCCTTGCTGTGGCCAACAAAGCGGCGGGTTGTGGTGCCAGCATTGAGGTCCTAGAGGCGGAGCTTGCCGTCCCAGGATCCTGAGAGCGCAAACTGGCTGTCGGAGGAGATGACGACGTCCTGGACGAAGTCTTCCTTCAGCTCCTCTGTGTTTCATGGGCGAAGCCTCACAACTACACGAACCCTACCAGATACTCTACTACTGGCTTTGCCACCACCTCATAGACACGTTTTTGAGATGCATGCTCAGTTAGAACCTCGTAAAACTGGAATGTATTAGAATCCCAATTGTTTTTCCGTAGCTTCAATCTACGAAGTTCGAGTTCAAGTTCCACACAATCAGCAAAATCTGCATCTTCCTTTCCCCTTGCCATCATCTTCCACAGTTACAAGCTTGTTTTCATCCATCTGAGGAACAACTATTCGTTCTAAATTGGCAGCGTAAGGCATCGGTTCATCTGCACTTGTTATTCGCTCAACAGGTGCTTCCCAAAAAAATCAAAGCTCTCTTTCCCAACACTCGTGTATATCTTTGCCCCCAATTCCTTGTTGTCCATCCTTCTTCCATGACTCCCCCTCTTTTTCCAGCAGCATCCCCCAAATTAGATTCCAAGTACCCCTAAAAGAGAGCACACTAGTTATAGCGGATTCCCCTCAAAACAGGGCAAGTCGCTATATCCCCTTTACTTCAGACTTTGTCAGCTGCCAAGACATGTGGATATTGTTCTCATGAACCTTCTTTTTAATTGGTAAATTCTGGAATTTGCTAGATTGACACGTCCTATGGGGATGCAGTCTTTGAGACAACTGCAGAAATTCCTCTCATCAAAGGCAAAGACATATGGACCCTTCTTCTCCATGACATGTAGTGATATTGTATCTTCTTCAAAAACGATTTGTCCCGCACATTATGTCTACCTTGTTCTCGTGTAACCTCTATCTTCATAGCTTAAATGTCGGCTTCAACAAAGCTTCCTTTGATTCCACAATTCCCTGCACTTTTCTTAGAGATCATCATTGAAATTATCAGCTTGATAATGTCCTTTGGCATCAGTTTTTCATATTTTTCTAACACACACACATCATGCATCCAAACAGAATCACACACACACACTAACGTAATATATACATTGGATGCGGGTTATCGTAATGCATCTCACACACAATGAATCACACGCGGAAAAATAACACAAATGCACAACAAAAAAAATGGAGGTGTATACGGCTTGGATGCGCAGCAGCACGACAGCGTGCGCATGGCTGTTCGCGTACGTGTGCATGGGAGACTGTCTGTTAGCGACTGTTCACGCGCGAGGACGCGCTTTCGCCTTATCCGTGCGGTGGTGTGCTGCAGCCAGCCGTTCACACGCAGTCCTTATCAGGTGTTCACACGTAGCTGGGTACTGTCCTTTTAATTTAAAATCCTGAAAAACCCTAAAAACACATTTAAAAATTTAAAAATTTCTTAAAAATCAATTAAAAATAAAAAAAATTATAGAAAAAATTCTAAAAAATTCCCAATATTTTTGAAAACAATTGACATATTTTTCCAAACTAAAATATTTAAAAAAATCAACAAAAAATTTGAAATTTGAAATTCTTTTCAAAACCATGAAAAAATGAAAAAAATTCCTTTAAAATTCATAAAAATACCGAAATAATGTCAAAAAATTTTTTCTAAAAATTCTACAAATTCTTTTGTACATTTTGCCAATATTTTCTCATTGAAAATGCTTTTCTTAATTGGCAAAAGTATTAATTGGACCCAAAACCTTATTTTTTAAAAAAATCAATGAAAAAATCATTTTTTATCCCACAAATGAGCTGAAAAAAATGAATTAAATCCGATCACCTTCTTTACACTTGATGCTCATGATTGGTTGTTGAAATTTCATGTCCACATCATTAAAAAAAAAAACAAACAAACACATCAAAACACACTTTAAAAAAACAAAACAAACAAACGATACAACCGAACCAAACTAAAAAAAACAAAAACAAAAATATTTCACAAAACCAAACAATCATAATCTTGAATCCCAATAAATCCAAACCCCCAACATCTTCATTTTTTTCTTTGGTCACACATCGCATTTGTTTTATTATTTCTTTTTGGTCAATGTGTTAGTTGTTTTTCCGTTTTCCTATACGACAGGATGACTAGTCTTAGTCGGCCATTATCGGTGGATTGCGACTCTTCCTTTTCGAGGCCGTCGTCTCAGACTTTGCAGACAGACCCACACATTGCGAGGTTTTTTCTCTTTTTCCCTCTCTCACGTTGCACCATAACACACATTTAAATTGTAATTAAAATCAATTGACCATTGCACATACACAAAATTAACAGACTGCACTTCATAAAATTGTAATAAAACGAACTCGAACGTTAATTGTAAAAGGAACCCTGTTGTTGCACGAGAACCTTTGCACCATAACCCATTTAATTTTTGTAAATTAAAACCCATTCACCAATGCACACGCACACGCGTTACAGACACCTTTCACTTGTAATAAAATGAACCCCCCGACATCACGCATGCATGCACTCAAGTGCCACAGATCATGTAATTATAACAATGAACTGCATTAGTAGAGACCCAGTCAAGTAAAGTCGTGTCAAGTTTGAGAGGGGTTGGGCTACGTTTTCGACTCACCATGCATTAACGGATTAAACATTAATAATGAACTATGCTTAATTGATTATTTAAACAAAATGAGTCGCTAGTTTCACCCATCCACTTCATTGCACTATAGGACCATGAACGTTTACGGGGATTGGGTTTTCTTGGTCAAAGATGTCGGTCATATTTGTTCATGTCTATTTTACTAGTCCGAGTCTGTGATTCTGTTTGGAGTCTGGTCAGTGTCTGGGTTATGGTATGTGTGACACTTTTGTTTTATTTTGTGTGCTTGATTACGGGGTTTTGGGTGCCTGTTTGTACTGCATATTCACCAAGCTTTCGGTCGCATATGTGCGTAGGTCATGTCGAATTTTCGGTAGGATGTGGTTTGCTTGGGGTGGTTTAGTCCAGTTAGTCTTGTCCTAAATCTTTCTCCTGTCGATGGTCTTAGTGATGGTTTTGTTTGTGGGTTTTGCAGGTTTTCTCTTTGATTCCTGGTTTTTTGAGTGTGGTTTTTGCTACAGTCTGAATGGCATCATCATCATCTTCTTCCCCTCCGATTGTGGTACAGCATGTTCCCCTCGCAGTTCATGATTATTCTCTCCTTCTAGAGGCGGATTGCATCCGCCGTGCAGGCCTCAGACCATTTGTTGCCCTTATATTGCCGTCGGTAGATGAGAAGCTTTGTTACTCCTTCTTGGCTTCTTATAAAAACCAGTCTGGCCTGGTTTATAACTGTACCTTCTGCTTATCTATAGCTAATATCCATGAAGCGCTGTGCTTGCCCCTTTCTGCTTCCTTTGTGCCCAGCGGTAACCAATTACTTACTACTGAAGAGATAGTTACGCTCTTGAAGAAGGAAACTTCTACCCCCTTGCTTCTCAATCAACTTATTAACAGTTTAGGGGTCTCTATTGCTCCTATCTATTCTCCAGTATGGAAGCAGTTATGTCAGTTCCTCCAGGACCCCGAGTAAGTCAGCTTCTAAGTATCTTTCCAAGGAACTGTTCACAGCTTCTGTGAAGATCCTAGTAGAGGGTGTTAAGTTCAACTGGGCAAGCTTCTTACTCTCCAATATGAATCAACATTTCCAGCTTGTACGGAAGGGTCAGATCATTAATGTTTCCTATGGTGCTTTCTTACAGCGCATTATCACTTTTGCACCTCCTCCTGGTGGTGTGCCAGTGCCTAATTTTGTTCCTTTACCACCGCAGCCTCCACCATCAGTGTGTTCCCCTCCACCTATGCAACCAAATTCAGAAGATGAGGAGTCCCCTGTTATTTTCTCGCAAGAAATGCCTTCATACAAAGGGTCCTTCCAGCCCTCTTGTACTTGCTTCCCTTGTACCCGCACCTGTTTTTGCTGTGTCTGATAGTGCCCTTCCTTCTTTCCTCTCCTGTCCTAATTTATTTTCAGTCCAAAAGGAAGGACAAATTGATCAGCAAATGACTTCATCCTTACATACTATATTATCTGGACCTATGCTTTCACAGCTAGTTTCAAATGTCCAGTCCACTCTGGAAACCTCCCTTACCTCTTGTCTTCGGACAATGTATACCAGTGTTTATACTTCCTTGCAAGACAAGGTGGATTCCTTGACTAGTCAATTGAGTAAGGCACTAGAGGATTTGTCTGCAGAAAGGGCTACACTAATGCTCAAATGACTACTGCCACATCCTTAATGGATTCCCAAAAGGCAACTATCTAAGAGTTAGAATTTAAGGTTGCTAAGTTGGAAGAGGAGAATGCATCCTTGCAGCTTGAGAAAAATTCTGCCCTTGAGGAAATGGTCACTTTGGCTAGTAAACTTGGCACTATTGAAGGTCAGTTGCAGCACTCTCAGGACATTGTAGAGTCCCAACAGAAAGTTATTGAAGAACTTAACCAAAAAGTGGCTGTTCTTTCTGTTCCTCCTCCAAATCCTATTGTCTCTTTAGTCATATCTTCCAAAGGAGAGCTTGATCAGTTGCACCATAAAGCTAAATTATGTGATGGGTTCTCCGCTAAAGTGGAACACCTTCAGCAGAGGATGAACTGTGTGCATGAAGATTTTACCCGCTATACTGAATTGGTGTCACCTCCTCCATCCTTTTGGATCAAATATAATTAGCAGAGGTTTGCCTTATATATCTCTTTGAGCAATGTGGATTTGGAACCTCCAGAGGATGGGTGGTCAAATCTTTGGTCTGCGGGTCTCTTGAGAGCAGTTTTTGATAGATTTGTGGATGAGTTGGTTTCCCATGAGGTTCAGTTATTATCTTCATATATCTTGTCGGACATTTGCAAATTCCTGATGAAGAGGACTTGAATGTTTATGTGGGGGATGTGATCTTGCAAGCAGTCATGTATGTGCACTCAGTTGAGCTCTTGCTATAGCAGATAGTTTGAAGTATTATCATGAGCAAACGTCTTGGTGTAAGGGACATGCTTGGCATCCACCTTTGGAGGCTGACGCTTTGGAACCTCGTCGTCTTCGGAGTGTTTTCCATAAATCTGATATCCAGCCATTACAATCTCAGTTGTTGAGCTTTATTGTTGATCATCCGTTATTTACTGATTCCTTTTTCTAGGACCTTAATTGCCGTTGTTCTATCTATCCTTTGGATCCTGGTGATATCCTTTCTTATTCTCTTATGGCGTATCATTTCCCTTTTTATATTTCCCTTCCTTCCTCAAGTCCTGATACCATTCCACTTTTATCTTTTACCCCTTCTGGATTTCCTCATATCCTTGTTTTTACTACATGTCCTTTTATTGCTGATCCTACATCATCACCTACTCCTTCTGACCCTCCATCTTTTGTTCCTCCTATTCCTTCTATTTTCTCAGTGGATTCCCTTCGTACCTTTTTGTTGAATTCTCCATCTTTGCCATCTTCCTTATCCCTTCATTTGCCTTCCTTTTATGATTTATCTTATCCTCCTTTACAATGTTCTCCTCTTATTCCATTGCCCCCTTCATCTGATTATATCAATCTTCCTCCCCAGTTAGTGGTGGATACTCCAGGATATGACAGTGACATACTCCGTCGAAGACAATGGACGCTACATGATTGTGTGACGGGACCGGTATTCAACTGGCCTCTCATTCCAGGGTCTTGGGATCATCTGCAGCATGTTCGAACTCTCACCTTCATTTTGCCAAAGTGCATGCTACTTCTGAGGATACCACTGTTCGCCTTGCAGCTCATTTTTGTTGGTATCTTGCTTTCATGCATCAGCAGCAATCAAAGCTAAATACTCGAAAGAGTATCCCTTAGTTGCTCATGAATCCAAATTTAGATGTGACTGTTGCTCAGATGGATGTTCTATACTACTTTGCACAGGCCTTCCCCACGAGGTTCCTCATCTTATTGGAAAGGATGTGTTGCTTATAGTTCCTCCAGAATGTGCCTCAGCATTTTGTTGATGCGAGTAAAGCTTTGGAGCGTTTAAAGTTTAGTATGCAGTTTAAGAAGAAATACCTTCATCCTACTTAGCAATGGAGCTTTTTCCTCATTGTATCATTCCTCCTTTATTAATGGAAAATGTCTTTTTGCTCTCCAATTTTTGGGGATCCATGCCATTCAGACTATATTTGTATATGGATATTTTTTGTATTGGGTGATGTTTTTTTCAATTGTGTGGAGCTGATGAAGATGAAGCTGTGAAGATTGATGCAGTTGGTTATCACCTGGTTGCAGCTACAGATTTGGATGCAGAACTCTTATATCCTTTAATAGTTTGAGTTATTTTGGTTTTTATAATATTGGAATGGTTTTTTTTTGTGTTATTGGTTTTCCTTTCATATGTGTTTCAGATCTAGGTTATGAAGCTGATATGTTAGGGTCGTAATCAAAGTGGGTGATTTGTGCTGAATTGAAGATTATTTTTAGCAGATCATAGAGCTTTTATTCTTCCATTTTCTTAGGTCGTGAGGACGCTTCCTTTCTAAGTGTGGGGATATGTTGAGTGTGGAAATGATTGGTTTTTGGGATGATTTTTTTGTTGTTTTTGTTGCTGAATGGTTGTTTGTGGTGGTTGATTGTTTGAGTTTGAAGATGTTTTGAAGTGTTGAAGATTTACAGAAGATTCACTGAAGGTTACAGAAGACAGTGACAGAAGACAGATCTCACAGGACACTATGATGTCTCTGGTGACTCTTCATATTAGACATACCTTTTGGGAGGTGTATCCACAACCTAATGAGGATTATTGTGAGTGATTATTGAGTGATTGTAGTGAGGATATGATGTAGTATTGAGAGCATACTATTGTGAGGGAGATCATATGCAAGAGATAGTCAATTCTATGTAAAACATTGTATCTTTCTATGAGGGAGAAGACTATGAAGATATTGAAGATAAATACTATGTGATTTTCTTTCCATCAAAAGTTGTGTTCTCTTTGTCTATTAATGAAGAATATGAAGAACATGATCAAGTTTGTTAAAGATAAATCCGTGGGAGATATCTACTATGATGCTGCGTGAAGAATTGCTGTTTTCTTTGTTTTGATGATCAAAAGAATGAAATAAAAGCTTGTTGATGTTACAAGATAGATTTTCTTGCAAGAGAATTCCCTTTTCCTTGGTGTTCCTCCTGGGGCTCCAGGTAACCATTCAAGAATGCTAATTTAAATATGGATTTGGTAAACTGGTCAGTTCTTGTGAGTGGCCAATGCAAGTAGTGTGTAAATAGTAGTCATTTTTGTAGTTGCTAGAAATGGTTTTTAAAAATAAAGCCCTTCAACTTGTGAAAATACCTTTGCAACCAATCTAGTTTTATAATTTTCTAGGCTATCATTGGCCTTATACTTTGTCTTCCAAAGTCACCTAGTGCTAATAACCTTGCTCTTCTCTGGCCCTAAGTGTCATTCTTAATTCATTATGTTTTCATACTCATCTTGCATAGTTGCTCCTCACCATGCTATATTTGCAAGTGGTTCTTCCAAGTTAGATTATTCCTTTACTTTTCTCATAATTTCAGCCATCAAGGTCATGTTGACTATGTGAGTAGAAGCCTTTCTTTGCTCCTCTATTCTTTGAGATTGCCTTGGTCCATTTAACTTTTCCTCAACAAATGTAGACATAGGATTATTTTGATCATACAACTACTTCACCCATTGGGTGATGTTATGGCACATTGGTGAACTTTATCTATATAATCCAAAGATGATGTTTCTCCTTAAGAATAGGGAAAGATTCAACCCATACCCAGGGTCTTCTCTTTCCCCTTTGGCTATTTCTCTATTTTTCTCATCTTTCCATGTGAATATACCCTTGCTTCACTGGAACTGCACTTTAATATCATAGTTGCCTTCAAAATGCACATTTTTTCCTTTTATAGCCTCCTATTTTGACTTATGGTTCATCCATTATTTGGTTTTGACCATTTTTACGCTCTTTGGATGTATTTCCATGGTCACGTCCCCTATCATCTTGGAATTAAAATCTAACCTTAATAGGCCTTTTCGTCCCTTTGAACTAGATGCTTTTCGCTTGTCATTGCCATTGCCGCCACCATCATTATTGCAGCTACTACCACCTCCACCATCGCCACGACCGTTAATTGTGTGGCTGTCACCTCTACATGATTGCCCACTTCCTCCTCCTCCTCCTCTTCCTCCTCCTCCTCCTTCCTCTCCTCCTCCCTTTTCTTCCTCTCCTTCCCTCCTCCTCCCTACCACCTCCTCCTTTTCCACGCCCCACCACCTCTCCCATAAACCCCATTTCCCTCCCACCCTCCAAATTCCCCCCGTCCCCCCCTCTACCCCCTAGTTTTTCCCCTCTACCCCCTCCCAAAAAACCCCATTTCAACCCTCCCCCACCAAATTCCCCCTCTGCCCCTGGTTTCCCCTCTTGAGCCCGTGTTCCTACCCCCCATAGCTGCATTCAACCCACTACTACTAAAAAAACACCAATTATCGCCATCAACGACCCTACCACCACACTCTCTTCTTCTCATGGCACCATCTTTATGATCGGTGCTCACACATTCACTTTTTCATGGGTTTTGCAAGTCAATGGTTCATGCGTGCGTGTTCATGGTTCTTTTGCTACCATTCATGCACAAGGACATGCGTGGGGTTTTGTCTGTGCTGTTGCAGGGCTCATTGTTGATGTTCATGAGCAGCATGGTGAATTGTGGTACTTGTCTTCTCATTAATTTTAAATTGTTGAAAACCTTTAAACACAAAAATAAATTTTAAAAAACTCACAATAAAATAAAAACAAAAAAACACACAAAAAATAAAATAAAATAGTGAAAAGAAAAAAAACCCATAAATCTTTGGATATAAAAAATCATCAAGAAGTTTTTTAAAAAATGAAACAAATAAAAAACCTATTAAAATTCTAAAAAATTAATTAAAAATCCTTTAAAATTCACAAAAATGACAAAAATACGAAAAAAAAATTAAAAACCCCCAAAATCCCATTTCAAATTTCACACTTTTCATTACTATTTGCCTTTCTAAATTGGTTTATTTTAAACCAAAAAATAAAAATAAATTCATAAATTTCTAAAAAATTCATAAAAATACCAAAATAAACTATAAAAAAAATACATGTGGTGTTTTTGGTCTCTTTCCTCATGTGATCAACTTTTAAAGTGCCTCGATTGTATTTTGGTTTTCTTCATAGACATGGCCATTCCTTTTTAGTATGTGCATTCAAATTAGGGTGCATACATACACCCTGCATGTATTGATTTTTTTTTTTTTGCGCTCGATAAACCACATTTAATTCTTAAAATGAAGCCAGCTAATCATATTTTTCCACATGCATCCATGCCCAATATACTATTAAAATAAAAAAAATAAACTTGCCATTCACATTGTACACACTTCATATGCCAAACACACACATCGTAATTTGTAATAAAAGGAATCAATGGTTGCTCATACATGCACTGGCCAAAAAGTGCTAAACACATGATAATTTCTACGAATGAATTTGCATTTAGAGACCTTAAGAGTTGGGATCATCGTTGTGGGGTATGATTATTGCACTGCTTAATTTCATAAGGATTGTAAATGATAGTTAAGGAACCACCATTTAAATTTTTTACCTAAACACTTGAGATTAAAATTTAATAAGGCTAAACACTTGACATTAAAATTTAATCCATTCACACTGCACATTTTTTACCTAATTAAGAAACACGTTGTGGGATTTGTGGGTGACGCAATGCGCCAGTGAGGCTTTGTCGAGGTCTAATCTAGTCCATGGTATTCTTTTTGTTATGATATTTTGTAAGTCATGACTAGGAAACACTTTGTATTCTTTTTTTTTTTAACTTCCTGATATAGGAATCATGGTGGTTGTCTATTGTATCTTGTAAAGCTTTCGGTCGCATGTGTGCATAGGTCATTGTGGGAGCTTTCGCTCAACAACCAAGACCCTCGGACTGCTTATTGTTTCAAGCATTCCAAGCCGAGCACTAATGGCTACCTCTCACATAGCCGACGTGCCATGCCTACCTTATAGGATGTAGTGAGCTTAGCTCCATGCCGATCGAGTTACCTCCTCTCCTGCGCACTCCGGTAGCTCCATGATCCAAGTGCAAGCCTCAAGTAAGCTCCATCCTCAAGCTCCACGCTCTAAGCTCCATTGCCGCAAGCAAGAGAAGAGAAGAAGAGAGGAGACGATGGAGAGCTTCTCCTCCCCGGTCCCTCACCCTCACACACTCACTCCCTCACACTCTCACACTCCCTCTCTCAAGCATAAGCTCAAGCAAGCAAGAATGAGAAGAAGAAGAAGAAGAAGAAGAGGAGAGCCACTTTTGGCCACACACAAGAATGAGTTTCTCATTCACTTGTCAACTTTATATAAAAAACCCTAAATCCCTTTTTGGGCGGTCATCCTCTTATCCCCTTTTTTACATGGCCGGCCGTGGCCTAGGTCCTTTTCCCCATTGTCCTTCTATCTTCCTAGCTTCCTTTCCACCACCCGTCTACATTTACCAATTTCATGGGTGAGAGCCCGGTGCCCCTTGAATTAAACCATGATGCGCTTGTGCTTTTTTACTAAAGTATTGACTTGCGCTTTTCCTTGCGCGCCTTTCTCCCTTATTTAGGACTTTTCTCCTTGTGCGTGTTTGTCTTCCGTTTCTCTTTGCCTTAGCCTTTATCTTTTGCTTTAGCTTTTCTGGATTTTCCACATTCGTTCGTTTGAGGGTTAACATTACCCCCCTCCTAGACAAGTGCCAGTTCCATGGCACTCACTGTCATTAGGTAGCAGGTTTTAGCATGCATCGAAGACGTGGGTTAACAAGGACATCTGTGGTTGCCATGGCGGAGTGTTGGTAGTGGTGGGGAGGAAGGTGGTTGGGGGCACGTTGGTGGTTTAGATGGCTGGTGGTAGGGCTGTTCTTTGGGGGGGTTGCACTGATGGAGTGCAAGTGGTGGTTTGTTGGGGATTCTGCACATGATGATTCTTGGTGGGCTTGCAGGGTGATAAGGATAGGAATTCAGAGTTGAGTATTGATGAAGAGCGAACGACACCTTTGTTGGAGTCTTCAATACCTGCAATTGAAAACCTCTCATAGGTGGTCTCTCCCTAGGGGTAGTGCTAGTCTTCTCTATTGTGTACAAGACATAGTTTAATTAGCTTGGGAGACAGGTTGAACTCTACACAAGCGGAGAGTATTGTCATGCACTTGAGGACCCAAACTATGTATATACTTCGGTGCAGATATTATGTGAGTGCTCCTGCATACTTAGATATTAGGTAGGTAGAAGACCGCGGGATGGTTTCTCATAATGATGGGTGGATGAAGCAAAGTTGTCCATGTTGAGCAGAAGTACACGTGAAGGTGTAGGCAACATCCTTTGCATTGTGACTGCACAATGTAACATAATTGAATACAGGGACACTGCACTATTGGAGCTGGTAGCCATTGGACATGTGTGATGAGGACAGTGTACTTTTCATGGCCATTCGTACAATGCTTACCACAATTGATTGCAATGGTATTAAGGCAATGTGCAAGCGGGAATCGTGTGAATGGGTCAGGGTGACAGGTCTAACCATAGGCGAGACCAGTGCCCTAGGTATGTCCTACCCTTGATGTGCCCTGAACTATTGTGGGTGATGCTAGGGGGACTAGGGACAGAGCAGCCGACTAAGGTCACTGGATGCACCTAATTTGAGGACCCCTAGGTGCTGTGCTGTGCCCGTGGGTGCTTCTTATTGTTTCGTTCTTTTTTTTTTCTTCTTTGTTTCTTTTGTCTTATGCTTTTTTCTTTCCTTTTTTTTTTTGACTTGCTTGAGTACAACCATTACAATATGTTGAGGCTATCAGCCTTTCAATGGGTTGGGAAATGTAAAGCTTTGAAGGCTTAGGAAATGGATATTATAGTGATGATTGTGCCCTAGCCTCATTGTTAGAGAAGCAGTTATTGAGATGGGGAGATACACTTGAGATAATGCAAACCTCTTTGTGACACGTGATGTTGGTACAATTGAGGTAACAACCGTTGTGAGCCCACTGTAGAGCATGACCTAGGAAGAGAGCATAGCCCATGACTATGTTTTGGTTTGTGCGATGTGGGCACTTGCAAGGGTGATTTTTCGCATTTGGCAGCGTGGATTTGTCGTAGTTCTTTCTGAGGTTGGTGGTCCTGCGGTGACTTGGGCATTGAACACGTTTGCATGAAGACCTCTATGATCCTGCATCCACTTGTCACTTCATGAGAGTATATGCAAGTCGCATGCGTCAAGTACAACAAACAAATGCAATCATGTCAAGATATAACTTTTTCAAAATCCTATGATGCTGATTGCAATGCCTATTCCAATGCTTGTTAAAGACGTGGCATATATTAACGATAAGTAAGGGAAGTGTGTACAAGTGGGGAGCCTGCCCCTTTAATCATCAAAAGACAAAAAGTTATGGCAGGATGGCTTGTTAAGTTGCTTGTATATCATAGGGGCTACTCAATTTGCACGAGGCGGGGTGAGTCCGGGTGGTTAGGCAACTGAGGTTTTGCTGGTGAGGGGCTCCTGTGAGGTTGGGCAGGGAAGATGTCAGCCGGGACCTGAATGGTGTAGTCTCTTGGCCACAACCGTTTCCAAGATGCTTTGAACAATGCATCAAATTCTTCCTTGTCTCGAGCTGCCCTTTCTGCCTTTGAGCACCTGGTGCCCGAGCGTCTATTGGGGGCTTGCACAACCGGTGTTGCCACACCTTGTGTGCTTCTTTGAGCTTCTACTTCCCTAGCCTAGGGATTATTTGGCCTATGTCCGGGGCGGTGTCGCTGCTTGGGACCTCGTTTCTTTGCATACCTTTTGAGGGTAGGCACGTAGCGCACCAGCGAAGGAGCTTGTGCTACATGTTCCCTTCGACAACGGAGAGCGTCTTTGCAAGCCAGCTGCCCTAGGTGCTCCATGTCTTCCACGTAGGGGGACCTGCAAAATGCGAACCAAGGACTAGGCCTTGATACAAGATAAAACCATTCACATGGGGGGGTTTATAGTGTGGGTCATCAAGCGCATATGACGAGGAGGGGAGAGATGAGGCATACAATGTTTGTTGTAGAGGGATGTCCCCCCATGATGATGTTCATTTTGCCTCCATCCATTAGCATATCTTGGCTTCTGCTAAGCTGCATGGACTGGTTGTCATGGAGTGGGGCAGGGCGGCTTGTCCTCAAAAGGATAGACCAGAAAGGGGAAAAGGTGTACAGAAAGGGACGGTACCCTATCTACACCCTCAGAGATGTTGGTCAAGGCATCCTATGGTGGTAATGAGGGTTGCATGCTCTCCACCTAGAGGTGGGAACGGTCACCCAACTTCTAAATGTGTGGTGAGAGGAGGACCCGCCTATTGAACCCAACTCTTCTCCCTGCGCTTAACTATCATTACTTGTGTGTGTTGATATTGTCTATACATGGTCACAAATTTTATTGTTTATTAATGTACATATTTACAAATCCTTGTCACATCACGAGGGTAAAAGCCAATTGTAGAACTCCGGATTGTACTGGAGCGTGCCACACGCATTTAGTATACGTGGCAGCTTACTCAATACCGATAGATATTTTGCAACATCGAGGAGCATGGAACCTTGTCCAAGTCTTTTGGCAACATGTAACTCCTTCTCAGTGAGAACCTTATCAAACAGAGAGTTCACTTGGCTAGTTTCAGCTAAGTCCGTACCCCGAATGGCAGTTAGCACTCGAAGGGAAGTTGGTTCCACATAGGTTGGGTCTCTTTGAGACCGCCATTTGGCCAATCGCTCCTTTGAGACTATCATGATCTGGGCTCCTAGTTCAGCCATTGCAACACGGTTTTCACACCAATGTTGTTCAAATTGGCTTCGACCCTCTGACAATCGCTTTAGTTTCTTGATCTCTAAGAGATTTGGTTGGCAGGGCACATAATTGAATGTTACAGTTAAGCGTAGTTCGTCGGCTTTCTCGTCAGAGATGAGTCGCATGTGTTCATACAGGAGCCTATTATAGTGCTCATCAAGATGTTCTTGCTCTTCCCAGGACAAGGGAAATGGCAAGTAATCTTCAAGCTGCTCCTTAGGGAATGCGCCCATGTCTGCTAGGACATAAATACGTGCGAAGACTTTGAGCTTAGCATCCAACTCGGTTAAGCATTCTATGACACTTTTATGTTCAATGAGGGCTTGCTCGGTTGCTATCTCATGCAAGGTTCTAGGAGTTTGCCTGGGCTTTAGCATAGCTGGGGGCTCAGATGTAGACGAGCAAGTTTGGCCAGCACTAGGATTTCTTATGCTCTTGGGGTTTCCATGTTTCTCCTGAGGCTTTGTTATTGCATCATGGTTCTCCTTGGCTGTGACTGGTATAGATTTGTCACCCTGTTGTGACAATGTTGTGTCCACTCTTGATTTGTCAATGCGAGTTCTATTGTCGGTGGATTGAGTGCTGCAAGTAGTTGTTGATGGTAATGACTGCTTTGATTTTTTAGAGCACACGGATGTGTCTGAGGTTTCACCGCTATTAGGAGAGGCATCAATGGGGTCATTGGTGGATGGACTTGATGCTTTATTCCTAAGCTCTCCAGCGCTCTTGGTGTCAATGTTCTTGGGGTCCACAACCACCTGTAACTACTGTTGATTTCACTATTTTCTCCTCTTTTTCTTGGTCAGTGAAGGTGCATCTCTCAACGACTCAGGACCTTGGACTAGGTCAACCGTTGATGTGCTTGGTTGGGCCTCAACATTCTCTTTCTCTAGTGTGTCCCCATGGGACAAGGCCTGCTGAATAGCCTCACTAGGTTGTGGGGATACAGCTGCCTCCCTTTTTGGAGAGTCTAGCTCTTCAGCCAATTCCCTTGTGTTTAACTCCTCCAGCCTAGGCTTTAGGAACTTTGGAAGTGCTAGAGTTGTCAAGGTAGTTGGTTGCAACACCTCCTCCACAGGTAAACTACTAAGGACACATTTCGCAAGGGCCATTGTCACGGCCTAGGGCAGTGACTGCTGTGATCCTTGATTGGAAGTAGTAGCGGCTAGTCCACTGGGCCAGCCATTATTCATAAATTGCGGTGTCAAGTCCTTAGGTTGATTGGAAGTGGTCATGTCTTTTGTTGCCCTTTGAGCATTCATCTGTGTAGATCGAGATCTAGTCACATTGGGTTGCACAGGCATATCCTTGGGCCGAGAGCTACGGCTAGTGACATGTCTCTCCTCTTGGACATTTGGAAGCTTAGATGGAGATAGAGATTAGGAGTGAGCAGTAGCCCTTGATGACCACTGCTATACTTCCTCTGTCCGCTTGGAAAAAGAGGGTGTAGGAGATCTAGGACTTTTAGGTGGACTTGGCACTGGCTGAATGATTTGCTCGAGGCTTTCAGATGATTGTGCCATTTGCTTTGTTGAGCGATCAGCCTTGCCATGAGCAATGTTGTACCCATGATACCTATTATCCTCTTGGGAGATCAAAGGCTTTTTGGGCATTAATGGCTTTTGTGCATGCTCAATGGCTACATATGAGATCTGCTTATTAAGCATGCTAGGCTGAGGTTCTTTCTTTTGAACACTCATGTTTGGTTTCTTGCCTCGAGACCTAGAGTTTCTCTTAGATTTCCTCATGTTCTTTGTTGCTTCTGATGCAACCTGGCCTTCAGTTGATAGAGGTGGTTTAGCAGGGGATTTTGGTACCCAAATCCATCGGTTACCTACGTAATACCCTTGAGCACGCAGCAACGCTTTGGATATCCATTGTGGCATTGTGCTAACCGTCCATCGATGCCTTCATCTCTATAAGGCTTGGGCTTCTTTTGAGGTCTTCTACGATATTTTAAGTCCAAATCCCATCCTTGGCCTTGTCTCTTGACCTTCTTGTTTCAGGCATGGCCTCAGTCACTGTCCATGGCTAACTATGGAAGATTCGTAATATGGTCGAACAAGTCGACTAGACCCTTCCCACGCTATGAAAGAAAGACCCCTCCAAAGCCATTGTCAATCTATCTTTCACCTAGTTAGAGTTCTTCTAGCTACCCTTAAGCTTGTTGTATCCATTCATTTGAAATTAAAGTAAGTTTTGTTCTCATATTTTCTATGTGTTCTTCACTCCTTGCTTAGATTCTATTCGCTATGCCGTGTAATTTCTAAGCAAATGAAGTATCCAGGAGGGGCTTAGCTAGAACAGAGGAGGTAAATAAACTAAAACACTTGGCAATAGAAACCTCTCACTCCCAAGCACTAGAAAGACCATCAAAGATGATAAGAGAAAGGTTCCAAGTCCAACAACTAGCTATACTTAAAGCGTAATGGCAATAGTAGGAAGCACAACCAAAGATATTAGTATTATCCACCTTTGACAAAGGAAAGGAGAAGAAAACTCATTAATAAATTTCCAACTAAATAGGGGAAGGATGCATCCAAGGATGAGAAGGCCATATAAAAAGATGAATCAAAAAATGAAGAGGAGGAATAGAAGCAAAAATAGCAAGAGATAGGGATCATGAAATAAGAAGAAGTAACCATCGAACGTTCAATCAAGTAGCCTTCTAACTAAGGAATTGGTTGTAATATTTCCGTTAAAAAAATATTACTAGTCCGACTTTCCACAACCCGCGTGAAACTCACACAAAGGTCAATTCCGGCATTGGAGTTACCGATAGTGCAATCTTTAAATTGTACGCAAGGTATCATGACTCTCCACTAGCAAAACGGGTCCGAGGTTTAAAACCCGCATAACCATAGGTGAACTCCCTCTTGGGAGGAGGTCAAGAGGATAATAATAGGTTTATTGCAAAAAAATTTAATTACCTTTCCCCAACCAAAGCGTGGCTGAGGGAAGGGGATGGGGCTATGATGGGAAACCGAGGAGATGGAAGGGAGGATAGCATGTAGGGGGCCACGTAGGGGAGGGGACCCTCTCCCCCCTTGTCCTATATAAACACCCTCTAAGGGGGAAGGTAGGGAGAAGGAGGTAGAGCTATGTCGCTGCCATTGTGCCATGCTGCACTGTGAGGAGGGAGGAGTTGCTACAGAAGAGCCGCTGTTGAGGCTTGTTAGCCCGCCAATCTGCCAGCTCCGCCTTCATTACACCACGGCTGGCTGTTGCTGACGCCGCCCCTTTCCTCATCCACAAATCGCCTTTGTCCTTTTCCACGTGGGTGTAGCAGCCTAGAAGCTCCTTAGAAGCTTCTTCTAAGGGGGCTCTCTAAATCCCCCTTTCCCATTGCATCCGCCACAAGCCATCTTTATCTCCGAATTTAAAGGCCCTTTCCATTGGAATCCCCATAAGCCCATATTAGCTCGATTCTTGTAAGAAGAAGGGGGGATTCTCCAAACCCTTCCCACTCAAATTTCCCCATAAACCCATCTCTAATTTTTCCCCCCACACTCCCTCTCCACAAAGTTCTTTATCCCCGGAACTTCTATGAAAGGAAGGAGAAGTTCATAAGTCCCCATTTCCGCAAAGCCCATAAAACCATTCCTAGCCAAAATTTCAAGGAGAAGAACCTCTCAAGCCTCCATTTCCGCAAGGCTTTTGTAAGAACCCTCTCACGAATCCCTCTTTTTCGAAAGAAAGAAGGCCCAAGCTCCGAACCCTAAGGCCTTCCAAAGCCAAATTCCGCAAGTCAAGGAGCCGTACCTCAAAGGGATTTGCGCGTACAAGGGAGACGATTTGGAAAGACTCCTTTCTAGCCCTACTGAGCACCATGCATGCAACCCTTGAAAGAATCATTGCCTCCCTTCAAAACCTCCAACAACAAATTCAAGACTTGTATGAATGAAAAGTATAACTTCAAATAGAACACTCTATGTATCTAGGTCCCTATGTTTCAAGAGATGCAAGACCAAATCCAAGACTTGCAGGAACAACAAAGAAAGTGATCAGATGATTCTATGTCTTTATCAACCCCCAACAAGAGAACCCAAGATCAGCATGCCAGAGAAGTTCAATGGTGACCATTCAACTTTCAGGGGATTCCTACAACAAGTAAAGCTCTATATCGGCATGCAACCGAATAAGTATCCGAATGATGCTTCCAAGTTGGGATTCATTGGGACTTTGCTTTGTGATTAAGATTTATCATGGTTTGCCCCAATCTTGGAAATGAATATGCTAGTACTTCATAACTATGAGGGATTTCTTTGCCTACTCACTTCCACATTTGGAGATGCAAACACTGGTCGAGTAGTAGAAACCAAACTTTAAAAGTTACTATAAGGTGATTGCCCTGCCTCTGCTTATGCATCTGAATTTAGGCAATTAATCTAGAACCTCACTTGGCATGAGGGGTATTATATCAGTCAATTCACATGCGCTCTTTGAGATGACATCAAGGATCTCATGCTCACTATGCCTGAGGCAAAAGCACTCAACGATTATATCATGAAAGCCATCCAATGTGATAATAGATTGTTCAAGAGGAATCACGAAATCAAGAAGCATTGAGGCCTTGTCAATGGAACCTAGTTGAAATCAAAGACCCAATTAGAGAAGAAACCAAGATCAAACCAATGCAAATAGATAATACAAAATTCTAGCCGTTGACCCCACAATAAAAGCAAAGACAATGAGAAAATCATCTATGTCTATATTGTGAAAACCTAGGACAGATCACCCTAAGTTTCCCAAATAAGAGGGCAAGAACCTCAAGAGTTTCTACAGCCATCCTTGGGTAGAAAATTAAAGATGTTGTTGAGATGACAAGCTCAACACATGCGGACATTGATGATGGACCGCCTGGTTAGATGGGTCCACACATCTACACTTAGCACGTTGGTGGTCATTATGACTCTCACATGGCCACTGACTCATTACTTATTATATTCAGGTTGTTACACCTATTTACAATTGGCGTAGTTATAGCACCCATCGACTAGTGTTGTTGGTTATGCATTGTTTGACTTAGTAGGCCACTTTCCTTTATGTTGTATTTTATCTATACTTTGTGTACATTGTAAAGTGTGTGGAAAAAGAAGAAGAAACTAGCAAGAAAACGTTTTGGCCTCCATCTCTCTTCTTGTCTCTTGAGTGAGCTTCTCCTTGTGCATTCTATGTGTGTTCGACGCAGCATCTTGAGCAAGTTCCCCCCACCACTCGATTCTTGACATGGTATCAGAGCCGCGCCACTAAGAGAGGCTAATTTTGAAGGCTGAAGTGAAGGAGAAGAAGAAAGGTTCGAGCAAGTAAGCCATGGGTAAGAATCTCTCCCATCCTTCCACTCTTTCTCTTGGATAGTGCCTGTGGAGACACCGAAAGCAGGGCAGAGCAAAAATCTTAGATTACAGTGAGATTTGGTGTGCACAAAGAGCATTGTGTATTCTGTAGATGGCTCTTTAGGGCTTTCCCACAGTTATTTTGGGTGTTTAAGGCCGTTTCAGGCCCCGTTTTAGAGCCACAAGGTTGCGGACATCAATTTCAGGGTACACTGTGATTTCGACTGTTTTGACCAAAAGTGGGTGCGCAGGTTATAGATTGTGAATCTGTAATTCTTAAGGTGTTTGTAGAAAGCAAACATAAGGTTTATCTGCAAACAGGTTGCAGATTGCATGTATTGTTGAGTAGACAGTGAAAAAGGTTGTCTGGTATATTGATGTGTACTACAGGTTGAGGGTTGCAGAAGATTTGCTTGCTGTTGGTATTAATTTTGTGATAATGGTAGAGAACAGTGGAAGCCCCATCATTGAGAAGCTCGACAAGAACAACTACCCTTCATGGAAGTTTCATGTCACGAACTTCCTTATTGGAAAAGGCCTCTACGAGTTTGTTTGAGGTGAAGAAAAGGAGCTGGAGGTGAGTGATCCTCCAATGGCAGAAGAGACAAAGGCACGGAAGGAATGGAATGCAAAAGACAAGAAGGTCATGTATTGGCTCTCAGCAATAATTGACAATAATATGCTGGGATATATAAAAAATGCATAGAATTTATATGCAGCTTGGACCATACTTGAAAGTTTGTTTTTCGTAAATACAAAGGCACAAAAGATTCAACTCAAGCAAGATTTGAATTATGCATTGAAGGTAAGGATCATTGCAGATGCATTGGCAGCGATTGATGCAATGCCCGATGATGATGATTTGGTGTCGTCTACCTTGGGTGGACTTAACAATGAAAAGGCTTGGAAGTCTTTTGTAACTTTCGTATATGTCAGAAAGCCATTTCCAGATTTTGATGAGTTGGTCTCTCTTAGGATCACTAAAGAGATCAATATGTAGAGTGAGACATCTAAAAGAAGTGGTGAACAGGTCCAAGCTTTCTACTCCAGTTCAGGAAGGGGACGTGGCAGGTTCTCTTCAAGAGGCCATGGTACAGGACGTGGTAGTGACAACCAGCAAAACAAATTGAATCAGCAATTTGGCGATATGCAGGTTTCAAGAGGTCGTGGTAACTTTAGAGGCAGGGGTAGCTTTAGAGGAAGAGGTGGATGGCAGAATAGAGGCTCTAACAACTCTGGTATTGTGTGTCACTACTGTGGCAAAACAGGTCATATTGTAGCCCAATGTTATACTAAGAAAGATGATATTCGCAGTGGTAAGTTGCAGCAAGGAAACTATGCATCGTCTTTACAACAGAATGAAGACAAAAATGAACATGTGTTTGTTATGCAGCATATGCTGAATGCTGTTAGAGGAAAGAGAACACATGATGATGCTTGGTATGTTGATTCAGGTGCATCCAATCATATGGCCAGCCATACAGAATGGTTTAGAGAGATGCGGGATTTGCAAAATGCAAGTTATGTGCAGACGGGTGATGATTCATGCCACCCCATTTCACATATTGGAAAAGTTTCCTTGTCCTTGCATGATGGTAAGACAAAGAGTCTTTCAAATGTATTACATGTGCCATCTATTACAAAGAACTTGGTGTCAGTCGATCAAATGGTAGAGCAAGGGCTACAAGTCAGATCTAATACAAAGGGCTGCTTTGTAGATGACTTAATGACAAGTGTAGGTTGATAGCAAAGGGAAGTAGAGTTGGACGTATGTTTACTCTGGATGCTAGAATTCTTACTATGAATGCTACTATGTATGCTAAAGGAAAATGTGTTGTTGTTGCAGATATTGAAATTTGGCACAAACTCATTGGACATGCAAATGTACAAAGGCTAAAATTAATGCAGTCCAAAGGGTTTGCCTACATTTAGAGTTGCAGAATTTCATAAGGTATGCGAAGCATGTCAGTTTGGTAAGTAGGCAAGACAACCCTTTTCACATGACAGAGATGTATGCAGAAATATCCTTGATGTTGTGCATACACAAAATGTATCTCTTGGAGGCAGTTCATACTTTGTCACATTCATTGATGATTGTTCTAGAAAGCTGTGGGTATATTTTATGAAGGAAAACAGTGAAGCGTTTGAGCACTTTAGAACTTTCAAGGCTGTAGTTGAAAGAGAAACAGGCTTGAAAGTAAAGTGCTTGAGGTCAGATGGAGGGGGAGAGTACCTCTCGAATGAGTTCAGTGATTTTTTGAGATCTCATGGGATAAAGAGACAGTTCACATGCAGATATAACCCATAGTAAAATGGGGTTGTAGAAAGGAAAAACAGGCATATTGCAGAAGTTGCATATGCCTTGATGGTTGAAAAGAATATACCTAAGCATTTTTGGTTTGAGGCTGTTCATACTGTTGTTTATATTATGAACACAACTCCCACAGCTGTAGTTCATGGTGTGACCCCCAAAGAATGTTTTGCAGGTAAGAAGCCTGATGTCTCACACTTGAAAGTGTTTGGCTGCATTGCATATGTTCATGTGCCAGATGAGTTGTGGAAGAAACTGGATCCCAATGCTGAAAAGTTTGTCTTTATTGGATACTCTTTAGAGCACAAAGGGTATCGCTATTATAACCCTGTCACATGTAAGTTCAGAGTGAGCAGAGATGTCATCTTTGATGAAATGAGCAGTTGGTATGCATCTAGTAGTGATGCATTGGATGATGATGATGATCATGACACTCATGTGCAGGCTGAAAAGCAAGAATCACGGACTCTTAGTGGACTAGAGACATCATCTGGTAGTCCTTGGTCTAAGAGACTAAGGAGTAGCTCTACATCTTCAAGTGCATCTAGTAGCACTACAGGTAAAGACAAAAGAAAGAGTAAAGTATCAGAAGGCATTGATGCAGTTATTGATGGAGACTCTAGTGGCTTAGAGAGCTTGGATGATGAGCTTGGCATTCCTTCAGTGAGGACACCAGGTGTACAGAGAGCTCATAATAATGTAAAGGCTCATTGAGTGATCCGGTGGTACGCAAATCTAGAAGGGTCAGATACCCTGTTAAAAGATTTGGTTTTAAAGGTTATGCAGCTCACCATTATGCTTATATGGTGAAACTAGTTGAGGATGTTGAGCCCACTTGTTTTGAGGATGCTGTTGGTCATACTCATTGGGATGCAGTAATGGATGAGGAGATGGCTGCATTAGAGGCCAATAAGACTTGGGATCTAGTATCATTGCTGAAGGGCAAGAAAGCTATTGGATGTAAGTGGGTTTATAAGATTAAGAACAATATAGATGGTTCTATTAGTAGGTACAAAGCTAGGCTGGTTGCAAAAGGCTATGCCCAGACATATGGCATAGATTATGATGAAACCTTCAGTCCAATTGCTAGGATGGAAACTATCAGATATGTGATTACTTTGGCAGCACCCAAAGGTTGGAGGTTGCAGCAAATGGATGTGAAGAATGCCTTCTTGCATGGTGATTTGCAAGAAGAAGTGTATATGGATCAGCCAGCAGGTTATGAAGATTTAGAGCATTCCACGTATGTGTGCAGGTTGAAGAAGGCGCTCTATGGGCTCAAGCAAGCACCTAGAGCATGGTCTGACAAGATCAAAGAGTATCTTGTCAATATTGGCTTTTATGTTTCTAATGCTGATCACTCACTTTATGTGAGAAAGGAAGATGCAGGTTTGGTCATCATAGTCATCTATGTGGATGACTTGATTATTACAGGTGATAGTGATAGTGGGATTGCTGAAGTCAAGGACTTTTTGAAGAAGATGTTTGAGATGAAGGATTTAGGTGAGCTAAGGTACTTCCTTGGCATTGAGATGATTAGATGTGATGATGGTATATGGCTGTCCCAAAGACAGTATGGCTTGGATATGTTGTCTAAGTATGGTACGACACCATGCAAACCACTTTTTGTCCCGTTGGAGCAGAATGTAAAGTTGAGTGCTGATGTTGGGGATAAGATAGCGGACCCTACTATGTTCAGGAGGATAGTGGGAGTTTGATCTACATGACCATTACAAGGCTAGACTTGGGCTACGTTGTTGGTCTTGTGAGTCAGTTTATGCAAGTACCTAGAAAGCCACATTTGGATGCAGTCAGACGCATATTGAGATATGTGAAGTCCACATTACATTATGAACTTTTCTATGAGGTAAGTATAGATGTACATGTGTTTGGATACACAGATGCAGATTGGGCTGGTAATAGAATATCTACCAGCGAATACATGTTCTCACTTGGTAGTGCAGCACTTGCTTGGAGCAGCAAAAAGCAATCTGCAGTTGCTTTGTCGAGTACAGAGGCTGAGTATAGAGGTGTTGCTGTTGCAGCATGTGAGGTAGTATGGCTACAAAAGTTAATGGTTGATTTAGATGTGCAGGTGGAAGGTCCAGTTGTCATTTATTGTGACCCTCTGTTCCATGCCATGACAAAATATATTGAGGTACACTATCACTTTGTGAGACAGAAGGTACTAGCAAGTGAGATTGACTTAGTGTCAGCACACATGATTAGATAGCTGACATCTTCACAAAGGCATTGGGTACAGAGAAGCTTCAAAAGTTTCGAAGCTTACTTGGAGTTGCAGAGATGCAGTTGAGAGGGGGAGTGTTGAGATGACAAGCTCAACACATGCAGACATTGATGATGGACCGCCTGGTTAGATGGGTCCACACGTCTACACTTAGCACTCGGTGGTCATTATGACCCTCACATGGCCACTGACTCATTACTTATTATATTCAGGTTGTTACACCTATTTATAGTTGGCATAGTTATAGCGTCAGTCGACTAGTGTAGTCGGTTATGCATTGTTTGACTTAGTAGGCCACTTTCCTTTATGTTGTATCTTATCTATACTTTGTGTACATTGTAAAGTGTGTGGAAGAAGAAGAAGAAACCAGCAAGAAAATGTTTTGGCCTCCATCTCTCTTCTTGTCTCTTGAGTGAGCTTCTCCTTGTGCATTATGTGTTGTGTGTTCGGTACAGCATCTTGAGCAAGTCCCCCCACCACGCGATTCTTGACAGATGTCTAGTTGTAAATGATACCATCCAATTGAACCTTGATATAAGAATGGGTCTCTTGATTTCACCATCACCCCCATGGAAACTTTCCTTGTCACATCATCTAGATTATCCTTGCTCCGAGAAAGACCTGTTTTCTCAAAGCCATGGTTGACTCCGAGGCCTCTGCATGTTTCATTGATAATGAATTTGTGAATAGATACCACATTCCAATACTCCAAAAGACCAATCTTACACTAGCTAAAGTCATAAATGGAAGACCTCTAGCATCTAGAGATATTAACAAGAAAAACCAACCACGCATGGTGACTCTTGGCAATCAAAAATCTCATGTACACTTTAATGTCATATCCAATCCCACATATCCAATCATTCTTGGGATGCCTTGGCCAAAGAAACACAACCAAGAAATTAATTGGGTTATTACACATCATGAAAATCAAGGAAAGTTAGTATATCTAGGAGCCAAAGACTTTATGCACATAACAAGGCAGGATCAACCTACATGGTATATTATATACTAGCTCAAGAATCTAGTAAGGATGAGTCAATCAATCTTGTCAAGAATTGTGTGGTGGGGGGACTTGCTTGAGCTATTGCACCAAATACACACTCTATACATAATAGGAAGCTCACTCAAGAACACAAGAAGAGAGATGGAGGCCAAAATGTTTTCTTGTTGATTTCTTCTTCTTCTTCCACACACTATACCATATACACAAAGTATAGATAAGATACAACATAAAGAAAAGTGTCCTACTAAGTTAAATAGTGCATAATAGACTACACTAATTGACTAGCGCTATATCTTTGCTAGCTGTGTAGGTAGGTGTAACAAACTAAATATAATAATTGATAAGTCAGTGGCCATGTGAGTATCATAATGATCACCAATGTGCTAAGTGTAAATGTGCAGACTCATCTAGCTAAGCAGTCCATCATCAATGGCCCCACGTGTTGAGCTTGCCATCGTAGCACTCCCCCTCAAGCTCAACTCTATCTCTGTAACTCCAAGAAAGATTTGGAACTTTCAAATCTTCTTTGCATCTAATGCCTTTGTGAAAATGTCAACTATCTGATCTTGTGTGGTGACATATACCAAGTCAATCTCTCCTGCAAGTACCTTCTCTCTCACAAAGTGGTAGTGCACCTCAATATGTTTTGTCTTAGAATGAAATAATGGATTCCTAGCTAGCTATATGCTACTCATGTTGTCACAATGAATCACAATTGGACCATCTCCGTGCACATCAAAATCACCTAATAACTTTTGCTACCATACCACCTCACATGTTGCCATAGCAACACCTCTATACTCAGCCTCTGTACTCGATAAAGAAACTTTAGGTTGCTTTTTGCTGCTCCATGTAATTGCTGCACTACCAAGGGAAAACATGAATCCATTGGTAGATATTTTTTCTAACATGCTACCAGCCGAATATGCATTTGTATATCCAAAGACATGTACATCCTTACCTACCTCATAAAAAATTCCATAATGTAAAGTGGACTTCACATACCCCAATATACATCTAATTGCATCCAAATGAGACTTTCTAGGCATCTGCATAAAGTGACTGACATGACCAACATCATAGCTCAAGTCTAGCCTTGTGATAGTTATCTAAATCAAACTCCCTACTATCCTCTTGAACATAGTAGTGTCTTCTATCTCATCTCCAATGTTAGTACTCAACTTCACATTTTGCTCCAATCATACTAAAAGACGCTTACATGATGTCATACCATACTTGGATAACATATCCAAGCCATAATGCTTTTGGGATAGCCATATACCATTATCACATCTAATCACCTCAATACCAAGAAAGTATCTTAGCTCACCCAAATCCTTCATCTCAAACTTCTTCTTCAAGAAGTCATTAACTTCAGCAATCCCATTATTACTGTCACATGTAATAATCTAGTCATCCACATAGATGATTACGATGATCAAATGTGCATCTCCCCGTCTCACATAAAGTGAGTGATAGAAATTGAAAATACAAAATCCAATATTGACAATATACTCTCTGATATTCTTAGACCATGCTCTAAGTACTTGCTTCAGCCCATAGAGCGCCTTTTTTAACCTGCACCCATATGTGGGATGCTCTAAATCCACATAGCCTGTTGGTTGCTCAATATAAACTTCTTCTTGCAATTCACCATGCAAGAAGGCATTCTAAACATCCATTTGCTACAAAATCCAACCTTTGGTTGCTGCCAAGGCAATCACGCATCTAATAGTTGCCATCCTAGAAATTAGACTGCATGTCTCTTCATAATCTATGCTATATGTTTGAGTATAGCCTTTTGCAACCATCCTATTTTATACCTACTAACGGAACCATCTACATTATTCTTGACTTTGTAAACCCATATATAGCCAATATCTTTCTTACCCCTAGGCAAGGATACCAAATCGCAAGTCTTATTGGCTTCTAACGCAGCCATGTCCTCATCCATTGCTACATCCCAATGAGCATGACCATCAATATCCTTAAAACAAGTGGGCTCCACATCCTCAACTACCTTCACCATACAAGAATAATGGTAAGCTATATATCCTTCAAAACTTTATCTTTTAATAGAGTATCTGACCTTGCTAGGCATGTGTACCACTCGATCACTCACTGGAGTCTTTACGTTACTATGTGATCTCTATACACCTAGTATCTTGACTGAGGAATACCAAGCTTATTATCTAAACTCTTTGAACCGCTAGAATCACCATCAAGTCCAAAATGACTAGTAGATGCATCCTTACCATCCAACATTTTCTTCTTTCCTTTGTCTTTTCGTGCAACATTTATAGATCCAGCTGAAGATGTGGGGCTACTCCTTAGTCTCCTAGACCAAGGTCTCACTGTAGGTGTAGTACCAAATGATATTTCTTGTCTACTAAGACTTTGTGATTCTTTCTTTTCTTTATGCACATAGCTATCATGATCATTATCATCATCTAATACATCACGAAAGGTGCATACCAACTGCTCATCTCATAAAAAATAACATCCCTGCTTACTCTAAACTTGCCTATGATAGAGTTATAACAATGATACCATTTTTTCTCTAAAGAGTATCCAATAAAAATACATTTTTCAGCCTAACACAATATTAGTGAGTTTGGGAATCTCCCAATTCCCATTTTTTAAATACTAAAAAGGTGGCACCCAGATTGTCCTTATGCCAGATAGACTAGGAATACACATAAGAAGTGAGTACAAATATACTTGATGTAGTGCATACAAATGCTTGGGGGCCTACACAGAATGTATCTCTTGGTGGCAGCAAATAATTTTTCTCAATGTTGAAGGAAGATATGGGTATATTTCATGAAGGAAAAGAGTGATGTATTTGAGCACTTCAAATCTTTCAAGGTAGCTATTGAAATAGAAAGATTTGAGCACTTCAAATCTTTCAAGGTAGCTATTGAAATAGAAACATGCTTGAAAGTTAAGTGTTTGAGATCATATGGAGCAACAAAATGGGATTGCAAAAAGAAAGAATAGGTATATTGCAAAAGTTACACGGGCATTGATGGTTGAAAAGAATATACGAAAACATTTTTTGTCTGAAGCGGTTCATATTATTGTATATATTATGAACAAAACTCCCATAGCTGGCAGTTAATGGGATGACCCTCAAAGAATGCTTCACAGGAAAGAAGCCTGATGTACAACACTTGAAGGTATTTGGCCATGTTGCATATGTCTTTATAGCACGTAGACTAGGAATACACATAAAAATTCTGGTAGGAAATGCATGAGTGAGTCCTTGGCATTGGTACATTCGGATGTCTATGGGCCTATGCTTTGTTAATCTATGGGTGGTGCAAAGTATTTTGTGATGTTCATTGATAATTTTTCGCGTAAAGTCTAGGCTTACCCCATTAAGCTTAAGTAAGATGTCTTGCCTGTGTTTTAGAGATGGCTTGCATTGGTTGAGAACCAGAGTGGGCATAGGCTCAAATGCCTTAGGACTGACAATGGGGGAGAATATGTGTCACGAGCCTTTGAGCAACTCTGTGATGAGAAGAGTATTAAGCGTTAGTTGACCGCCCCCTATACCCCACCCCAGAATGGTTTGGCTAAGCATATGAATAGAACCATCTAAGACCGTGTACGGAGTATGCTTAGCCATGCAAGCCTACCACAAAGATTTTGGACTGAGGCAATCAATACAGCTATGCATGCAATCAATACATCACCTTCCCATGGGTTTGGATTTCCAGGTTGCAGAGGAGGTATGGACTATCTTATGCACATCTATGTGTCTTTGGATGTGAGGCATTCGACCATGTGCCCAACGACAAGCGCACTAAGTTGGATCCTAAGAGTGTCAAATGCATTTTCCTTGGCTATGGAGATGCAAGGAAGATAGGTAACCGCCTCTGGGATCCGCAGGTGTGGAAAGTCATCCGCAGCCATGATGTAGTCTTTCATAAAGACAAGATGCATAGATAGCCTAAGAAGGTGGTAGAGATACATAGGGTTATATTCCAGGATGAGCCACATGCTCCTACACAACGAGTTGGACAACTTGCACTGGCAGTTGGTACACATGGCCAGGGTGTTGGATAGGATGCTAGACATGCAATAGAGCTTGCAGTGAGGCATCCTATCCATGCAATAGAGCTTGCAGTGAGACAGTCTACTAAAGCTAGATTTCCACCTGATTGATTTGAGCCATCGATGCATTATTTCTTGGTTACAAATGCAAGAGAACCTCTCACGTATGATGATGAGGCTATACATAAGGGTGATAATCACTCTAAAAGAGGGCTATGTAGTCTGAGATAGACTCCTTGCATAAGAATATGACTTGAGATTTGGTTTCCTTGCCTGTTGGCAAGAAGACTCTACCATGCAAATGGGTGCACAAGTTGAAAAGTACCCCTCGACATCCCAAGCCGGCTTATAATTCAAGACTTGTTGCTAAGGGTTTTAAATAGAAGCATGGAGTTGACTTTGATGAAGTATTTTCTTGTGTGGTCAAGATGACCACCCTATGCTTCGTTTTGGCCTTAGTTGCGTAGCTTCACTTGGACATGTATCATATGGTTGTCAAGAGAGCATTCTTGCATGGGGATTTGCATGATGAGATTTACATGGAGCCGCCTAAGGGCTTTGCAGAACCTGGCAAGGAGCACCTAGTGTGTAAGTTGAAGAAAAGACTTTATGGCTTGAAGCAGGCACCTAGGGAGTGGTATCATAAGTTTGATGCCTTTATGCAGTCACAGGGCTATAGCACAAGCACTATGGATCCATGTCTTTACACTAAGACAGCGCGTGATGGCTCATTGCTTATTTTAGTACTTTATGTGGATGGTATACTGATAGCAAGGAAAGCTCATGATGATTTGGATGCTCTTAAATCTCAACTGAAGAGGAGCTTTGAGATGAAGGATTTGGGATAGGCCTCTCACATTCTTGGTATGAACATTAAGCGTGATAGGCATTAGGGACTACTCTATCTCTCATAGAGAGAGTACATTCATAAAGTCCTTGAGTGTTTTTGCATGTAGGATGTGAAGCCTATTGATTGTCCATTACCTTCTTTTGTGAAGGTTTCACAGGCCCATTGTCCACAGATAGATGAGCAGAGGGCTGAGATGGCCAAGATCCCTTATACATCTATTGTGGGCAGTTTGATGTATGCCATGATAGCCACTCGACCAAATATTGCCTTTGCAGTTGGTGTTGTGGTGGCACGCTGTCATGCCACTATGCGCACACCATGTTAAAAAAAATCTAGAGTATGGCTTTCTTATTGATTGAGAGAGCCAATGACATTTTAGACATTAGTGTTAGTGTCCACAGTTCAAAAATATTAGATTTTAGCCAATTTTTTATATTTTAGATATTATCTTTTGTAAAAATCCATAAAACTGTAGACAAATTCTAGATGACATGTAAAAGAAAGCATATAGCTTTCAACCAATTTCAGAGGATTTTATGTAAAAAGAGAGATTGACAAAATCGTGCAACGTGCGATCACTGTTTTTAGGCAGTGAACAACACTTCTAAAGTGGGAGATGAAGGAATGATATGGCACAATTCTGGTCAGGTGTGATGGTATTTTACCCCCCTTTTGGAGCCAATGGAGGCATCAGATTGGTGATCTGAGCAGCATAGACAAAGGTATTATTTTATACATTTTTTTTCTTTAAAGTTTTATCTTCTCATGATGCAAGAATAAACTGGCACGCTTTATCTCTGTTAGTATTCTTCTACATTTTCTAATTTTGTTTGGGAGTATTCTTTTATGTCTTCAATTTCTTTGAACCCCTTCTCTTACTCCTCTCCCTGAATCTACCTTCACCCTGCTGTCTCTTAACCTCATGGTGGACATTCGACACCAAACGCTTCAACGCCATGTTAGGGGAAGTTTATGCTATCATCAGAGGTGAATTCCAGAGGATATTTGGGTTGATCTGAGGCTGAAATCTTCAGTCATATTCAGAGAATTAGCTACAGTATTGTTTTTTTAATTCATTTCTTACTCTACAAAAGTCATCTTGTCAAAATTTGTAAGTTTTATGTTCCCCTATGGCAAGGCAATGTTTGTAGATCATTCATAGATGCTTTGAGTTGAATTAAGAGGAGATTTTTCTCTTATTTCTTGGATGTTGTAACTTATCATTATCAGAAACTCAATTTCAAGCTCTCTTGAAGCAAGTCTCTTTGCCCTACAAGCCTTGTAATTGACTCGTAAGCTTTTGTTCCTAACAATCTATATTGAATGTAATCATGCAAAGTTGATTCATGCTATGGCATCATGTATGAATGATGTGATGCAGAGTTATTTATAATACATGACATTAAATTGTACTTAATTTTATAATTGATGATTGCTCTTACAGTCAAGAAAATAAGCTTGATTTGAGTTAGAACTTATGAGATAATACTCTTTTGATCTTTGCTAAGAACGTGCTATTGGAAGGTCTATTAACATCTTCAAGAACTTGGCTTGAAACCTTCAACCCTTCTCTTATCTCCACCATCTCGAGAGTCGAAGCTCTTGAACCCCCATACATTCTTCTCTCTCAAACTCGTGTAATTGAGCATGAAGTACCTCTTGAACCTTTAAACATTCACTATAATCTAGTTATCTCTTCAAGACACATCTCCATTGAGAAGAAGTACACGTGAAGGTATATGAGACATCCTTTGCATTGTGACTGCACGACATAGCATAATTGAACACAGGGATACCGCACTTTTGGTAAGCTGGGAGCTATTGGACTTGCTTGATGAGGACCGTGTACTTTTCATGGCCATTTGTACCGTGCTTACCACAATTGATTGTAATGGTATTAAGGCATAGTACAAGAGGGAATTGTGCAAATGGGTCAGGGTGACAGGTCTATCCATAGTAGGAGAGACAAGCTCCCTAGGTATATTGTCATGCCATTGATGTGCCCTAAACAATTGTGGGTGATGCTAACGGGCTAGGGGACTAGGGACAGAACCAGCCAACCAAGGTCACTGGACGTGCCTAATTTGAGGACCCCTAGGTGTTGTGCTGTGATCGTGGGTGCTTCATATCTTTTTCTTCTTTTCTTTTCTTTTTTCCTTTTTCTTGTGCTTTTTTTTCTTTCTTTCTTTCTTTCTTTTTTCTCTTTTTTTTGTTTTTGTTTTTGTTTTTTTTAGGACTTGCTTGAGTACAACCATTGCAATATGTTGAGGCTATCATCCTTTCAATGGGTTGGAAAATGTCAAGCTTCGAAGGCTCAGGAAATGGATATTACAGTGATGATTGTGCCCTAGCCTCGTTGTTAGAGAAGCAGTCGTTGAGATGGGGAGATGCACTTGAGATATTGCAACCCTCTTTGGAACGTGCGATGTTGGTACAATTGGGATAATAGCTGCCATGAGTTCCTGGAGCAGAGTGCAACCCAGAAAGAGGAAGTGGTTAAGATTATGCTTTGGGCCATGCAATGTGGGCACTCGCACGGGTGATTTTTGCTTTCGGCAGCGTGGCTTTTTCGCGGCTCTTTGTGGGGTCGGTGGTCTTGTGGTGACTTGGGCATTGAATACTTTCGCACAAAGACCTGTGTCATCCTGCATCCACTTGTCACTTCATGAGAGTACATACACGACATATGCCGCAACTAGAATAAACCACTGCAATGCAAGGAGACATCACTTATCTGAACTCCATGGTGTTGGCTTAGATACTTATCACCTATGCTTGATTAGCTTTTTCTTTTGCTAAAGACGTGAAATATATTAAACGCAAACATGAAAAGTTTATACAATTGGGAAACATGTCAGCACTTAACCATTTAAAGATAAAAAGTCATGGCCAGGTAGCATTTGATAAGCCTTTTATACAACATGAGGCTACTCTATTTGTATGAGGCGGGGTGAGTTTGGGTGGTCAGGTGACTAAGGCTATGCTGGTGAGGGGCTCCTGTGAAGCTGGGAAAGGAAAATGTCAGTCGAGACCTGAATGGTATAGTCCTTGGTGGCAAATGTTTCCAAAATGCTTTTATACAATGCGTCAAATTCATGCTTGTCTCAAGTGCCCTCTCCTCTTTTAAGCACTTGGTGCCCGAGCATCTGGTGGGAGCCTGCACGATCGGTGTTGCCATGCCCCATGTGCTCCCTTGAGCTTCTATTCCCCTGGCTTGGGGATTTTTTGGCCTACGTTCTGGCCGATGTTGCTTGGGGCCTCGTTTCTTTGCATACCTTTGAAGGGTAGGTACGTAGTGTTCCGACGAAGGATCTTGTGCTACATGCTCCCTTCAACAATGGATAGCAAGCCAACTGCACTAGGTGCTCCATGTCGGCTACCGTAGGGGGACCTGCAAAATGCGAACTAAGGATTAGGCCTTGAGGTAGGATAAAACTATTCGCATGGAAGAGATTATACAGTGGGTTATCGAGTGCATATGATGAGGAGGGGAGAGGTGAGGCATGCAATGTTTGTTGTAGAGGGACGGCCCCCATGATGATGTTCATTTTGCCTCCATCCATTAGCAAATCTTGGCTTATGCTAAGTTACATGGACTGGTTCTCATGGAGTGGGGCAAGGCTCATCTTGAGAAGGATAGATCGGAAAGGGGGAAAGGTGTATAGAGAGGGACGGTCCTTGTCTACACCATTAGAGATGTTGGTCAGGGCTTCCTATGGTGGTTATGTGGGTTGCATGCCCTCCACCTGGAGGCGGGAGTTGTCACGCAACTTCTAAATGTGTGGTGAGAGGAGGACCTGAGGAGCTTAGCCTGTTGAACCCAACTCTTCTCCCTACGCTTGACTATCATTGCTTGTGTGTGTTGATATTGTCTATACATGGTCACAAAATTCATTGTTTATTTATGTACATATTTACAAATCCATGTCAATTCACGAGGATAAAAGCCAATTGTAGAACTCCGGATTGTATTGGAGTGTGGCACACGCATTTAGTACTCGTGGCAGCTTACTCAATACCGATAGATATTTTGCAACATCGAGTAGCATGGAACCTTGTCCGAGTCTATTGGCAACATGTAACTCCTCCTCAGTGAGAACCTTATCAGACAGAGAGTTCTCTTGGCTAGTTTCAGCTAAGTCCATACCCCGAATGGCAGTCAGTACTTGAAAGAAAGTTGGTGCCACATAGGTTGGGTCTCTTTGAGACCACCATTTGGCCTATCGCTCCTCTGAGACTCCCATGATTTAGGCTCCTAGTTTGGCCATTGCAAGACGGTTTTCAAACCAACGTTGTTCAAATTGACTTCAACCCTCTGATTGTCGCTTTAGTTGCTCTATCTCTAAGAGATTTGGTGGGCAGAGCACATCATTGAATGTTACAGTTAAGCGTAGTTTGTTGGCTTCCTCGTCAGAGGTGAGTCGCATGCGTTCATGCAGGAGCCTGTTATAGTGATCATCAAGATGTTCTTGCTCTTCCCAGGATAAGGAAAATGGCAAGTATTCTTCAAGCTGCTCTTTAGGAAATGCACCCATGTTTGACAAGGCATAGACACGTGCGAACATGTTGAGCTTAGCATCCAACTTGGTTAAGCATTCTGTGACACTTCTATGTTCAACGAGGACTTGCTTAGTTGCTATCTCATGCAAGGTTCTCGGAGTTTGCCTAGGCTTTAGCATAGCTGGGGGCTCAGATCTAGACGAGCAAGATTGGTCAACGCTAGGATTTCTTATGCTCTTGGGGTTTCCATGTTTCTTCGGAGGCTTTTTTATTGTGTCATGGTTCTCCTTGGATGTGACTGGTATAAATTTGTCACCCTGTTGTGATAGCGTTGTATCCACTCTTGATTGGTCAATGTGAGTTCTGTTGTCGGTGGATTGAGTGTTGCAAGCAAACGTTGATGGTAATGATTGCTTTGATTTTTTAGAGTACACGAATGTGTCTAAGGTTTCACCGCTATTAGGAGAGGCATCAATGGGGTCATTGGTGGATCCACTCAATGCTTTATTCCTTAGCTCTCCAGCACTCTTGGTGTCAATGTTCTTGGGGTCCATAACCACCTGTAGCTGTTGTTGTTTTCGTAGTTTTCTTCTCTTTTTCTTGGTCAGTGAAGGTGCATCTCTCAACAACTCAGGACCTTGGACTAGGTCAACCGTTCATGTGCTTGGTTGGGCCTCAGCATTCTCTTTCTCTAGTGTGCCCTTATGGGACATAGCCGTGGCTTGCTAAATAGCCTTGCTAGGTTGTGAGGGTACAACTGCCTCCCTTTTTGCAGAGTCTAGCTCTTCCATTCTATTTAACTCCTCCAGCCTAGACTTTAGGCACTTTGGAAGTGTTGGAGTTGTCAATGAAGTTGGTTGCAACACCTCCTCCACAAGTAAACTACTAAGGACACATTCTGCAAGGGGCATTGTCACGGCCAAGGGCTATGACTACTATGATCCCTGATTGGAAGTAGTAGCAGCTAGTTCAATGGACTTGCTACTATTGGTGGATTGCGGTGTCAAGTCCTTAGGTTGATTGGAAGTGGTTGTGTCTTTTGTTGCCCTTAGAGCATTCACTTGCGTAGATCGAGTATCAGTTGAGCTAGCCACGGTGGATTGCAGAGGCATATCCTTAGGTTGAGAGCTAAGGGTGGTGTCATGTCCTGTCTCTTGGACATTTGGAAGCTCTGATGTAGGTAGAGATTGGGATTGAGTAGCTGCACTTGACGACTAGTGTGCTTCATGTGTCCGTTTAGGGGAAGAGGGTGTAGGAGACTTGGGACTCCTAAGTGGCTTTGACACTGGTTGGGAGATTTGCTCGTGGCTGTTAGATGATTTTGTTATTTTCTTTGTTGAGCATTTAACCTTTCCATGAGCAATGTTGTGCCTATTTTCCCTGCTATCCTTTTGGGGAATCAAAGGCGCCTTGGCCACTAATGGCTTTTGCATATCCTCAACGATTACATCTAATATCTACTTGTCAAGCATGCTAGGCTAAGGATCTACCCTCCGATTGGTCACATTTTATTTCTTGATTTTGGCAATGAGGGGCTCAGTCACTCCACTATTGTTGACTCCAGACTTGGTTTTTTGTTTAGATCTCCTCCTATGCTTCTTTTCTCTTGATACCATCTAGCCTTCGTCAACAAGGGAGGTTTAGCAAGGGGTTTTGGCACCCAAATCCATCGGTTACCTACGTAATACCCTTGAGCTCGTAGCAATGCTTTGGATATCCATCGTGGCATTGTGTTGACCCTCCATGGATGCCTTCATCTATAAGGATTGGGCTTCTTTTGGGGTCTTCTACGATATTTGTAAGTCCAAAGCCCGTCCTTGGCATTGTCTCTTGACCTTCTTGTTTCAGGCATGGCCTCACTCACTGGTTCTCGTTGTTCGACCTGTGCTTGTATTAACTCTTCCAACAAGTCCTTGCTCTCATTAGCAGGCTTGAATGTTATGTCAGCACCCTCCTTGCCTTTCCCTCAAGGTTTGATGAGGTCACCCTTGCTAAAGGTTGTGACTATCCTCACACTCAGTAGTGTCAGGTATATTTTCTGTGCTACATAGTCGGCCTCACACTTGTTTGCCCTTTTGAAGGGTCTTCCTAGGAGGGTTTCCTTCCCATAATTAGCACTATTTGGAGGAACATGAAATAGGATAGGCAAGCTTTCAGTTTCAATTGTCGCAAGGATTTTGCACTTCCCTATGAGTGCTTTGGGTGTCCCCCGTAAGGGCTAAGAGTTGCATTAGTCGGTGTGAGCTTTGATTGGCCTAGTAGGGTCCATGATTTATCGGTCAAGTTATTAAAATCTCCTTCTTCATCAATTAGAGCATCGATAGTATGCTCTCTTTTCATGGTGAGTTTGACCCTAAGATAAGCAGGTGGTACTATGTCTTCGTCTTTTGAGTCTTGGCTTGTAAATTTAAGCCTTCTGACAAATACCCTTGAGTCCTGTTAAGACTGAGTTGACACCACACCTTAGAGTTATGTATTAGGAGTTTAGAAGTCAAGTTAAGCCTTAGGGTAAGTCAGATATGAAGGGGTGTAAGTTTTTGGAATGAATAGTCATAAGTAAGGGATGTGAGGAGTTATCAATCCCCGAATGTAACTGTTCAAGTCAGAGCGCATATGCGGGTGTAGATCATGTCTGCGCGTCTGTTTGTAAGCAGAAACTGAAGTTATGAAGAACAGTTCAGAGTCAGATATTGTTTCCCTGTCTTGAAGTGGTAAACTGTTTTCAGTAATCATGTTATTTATTGCTGAAATGAAGTTAGATGGTTCTGTAAAGGTGTACTGTAATGATGGAATGTGTGTATGAAAGTTATATGAAGTCAGTGCAGTCAGAAAGTAAGTCAGTTGGATTCAGAAATGTCAGGTAGAGTAGTTTTTCAAGGAGTAAATGGCAGGCAGTAAATTAGCCTGTAACACTTGGCGATCCTGCGAATTGTTCAGACGGCACAGGTCTTATGCATGCGAATGGCAGAATTGTCTAATTCTCGCTTTCAGAATGGAAGAGGTCCTACTGTCTTGGTTGGAGGATTTTAAACATTGGACAACAGAAGCAGAGGAGCAAGAAGCCTTCGCGCAATCTCTTTGCAGGGAATTTTACAATTGGACTACACCAGAAGAGGAATTTGAGGTGTATGGCCAAAATTTCCTGACTGATTATTTTCCTGACTTACCTGTGGACGTGGTCAGATTAGTCAGGGATAGGGTCTGGAAATTTCAGTTGAGCAAGGTTCGCCCAATAGCCAGAAGTCGGACAACTGCAGAGATCAGGAGGATATGGGTTAATCATGAGAAATGGCAGTTCCACCATGCATATGGCTTTAATTCCATATCATCCAGATATAGACGGGGGAGAACTTCTAACTTGTGTTTGACTTGTCATCATTGTCACTGCTGCATTACAGGAGAACGGCACTAAGACAGGCTAATGACAGAGAAATCCCTGTTTTATGTCAGCAGAGAAGTATAGAGGGGAAGGCTTTGGCAAGTATTATACAAGATTACAGGCAAGGCTAGAGCAAGAGGAAAAGAAGAAACTAGAACAGAAAGGAAAGGGACATTACAGGTCCAGCAGTGGAAGTCAGGTAGACAGTTTGGATCTGGGCTATCTGAGTGATCAGGAGATACAAACTGAAGAAGTTGGTCCAAGCCAGAGTATCCCTGATGTTGCACCTATTTCATTTACACCACTTACACCAGATGAAGAACAGAGAAACAGGAACAGGTTTCTAGGAAGTTTGGCATGGTCCCAACTTCAAAGACAGTCTAAAAGGAGTTTGAAATTCCAACCATTACCTAAATTGTCAGGGAGGAAGAAGACTGCACCAAAAGTACCACCAGTCATAATGGCACAACCCCCTAACCCAGCAGACCTGAGAGTCAGATTTGCTCACTTCAAGGGTCACTCAAAAAAAGAGGATCCTGATGCCCATGTAGCACAGTTCAGCACTAAATGGGAGGCAAGTGGCTTAGCAGGAGTGTATGGGGATGATGTGAAAAAGCAGCAATTTGCTGCCACATTGGAGGGAAAAGCCATGAATTGGTTTACTCAGTATGGGGCAGCTCATTTTCCTGACACAATGGCATTACAGACAGCATTCCTGTCTAGATTCAGAAAATGGAAGACACCAACTGATATTTTGAAACAGCTTAAAACAATGAAACAGAAGTGACTTCTTGTTGAAGATTATGCACAACAGTTTCTAGATCTGAATGGGAGATTAGCACCTGCAGAAAGACCTACCAATGAGATGTTGGGGGAATATTTCTGCAATGGACTCAGGGGAACTTTAAGGACAGCAGTAGCAAGTACTGAAATACCTGGAGGTGTTGGAGGCTTTAATGAACTAGTGGCAGCTGCAAGGAGAGCAGAGAAGAGACTAGGTTCTACTAGATCCAGGAAGGAAAAACATGATACTGACTCTGACTCAGAGGAGGATTCAGATTCAGGTACAGATACAGATTCTGACACAGATTCAGAGTCAGAAGCATATGATTCAGATTCAGAGGATACTGATTCAGAAGAAGATGGAAGAAAAACTAAAACAAAGAAGAAGAAAAGGAAACACAAACTGAAAAGCAGGAGTAAGGACTCTAGAGACAGGAAAGAACACAGAAAATCCAAAAGGAAGGTTCAAGACCTGACTAAACAGATTTCTGCCACTCTTAAAAGTATGGGGATCTCCACTTCAACAAAGAAGGAAAAGCCCTACTGTAATACTTGCCAGAAACATGGTCATAGTGATGCTAACTGTTGGTACAACCCTAATAATAGGGCAAATCCCAACCAGCAAACACAGAGAGCCAATGTACCTGCTGCTAATGCAGTACAACCTGACAGGAGCAGAGCAGGGGATGGCCAACAAAATAGATTTGGAGGAAGAAATAATTGGGTACCACCCAATCAACAAGGACCTGCTGATCCTTGTACTTACTGTGCAGAGGTGGGTCATAGACAGGGTCCAAACTGTCCTTTATGGTGTAAACACAGAGAGGAAAGAGGCATACCCATTGTCAGATACAACAATCAAAGGCCACTAGTGCAACAGCAACAAAATAGACCTCCACAGGCAAATGTAGTAATTGTAGAACAGGCTAAAGAGATTCATGGAGTTGTGAGCCATAATGTTCATTATGAGGATCTGGATGCTATGCATGTACAATGTGACTGTTCTAACTGTTTACAGGAACAGGTGACTACTGACAAAGTTGCTCCTGTTTTGGTGATTACAAGATCAGGTGCACAATATATTGCTGACCCAGTTATTTCCCATAAGGAGATGAAGAATCCTAAGTTTTGGGATACACAGAGACAGGTCAGATTGGGTTGTGTGAAAGAAATTCAGAAAAGTCAGAAGACAGATAAGATGGGGACACACATGCATCAAACATTACCTGTTGTACTACCCAGTATAGAAGAGGAGATCCATCAGCAAGAATTGAAGGAAGCTGATATGACAGAAGAAGTGCTAAAGGCAACCACTGTCACAATGGATCAAATTCTCAATCTGGTACCTGAGTTTAAAAGATAGGTACTGAGAACCTTTTACTGTGAAGAAGTTCAGCAAGTTGAACCTGAAGCTTGTCAGATTGAACCTGAAGATGTGGATTACAAAGTTCCCAAGATTACTGTGACTTTTCAGCAACAGGATATACAGGGAGCACTTCTGGATGGAGGATCAGGGGTAAATATTTTACCTGAATTCCTGTATACTAAGCTGAAATTGCCGGATCTTGATGAAGCTCCATTTCAGTTAAAAATGGTTGATCAGAGAAGAATCCAACCTATGGGAATTCTCAGGAATTAACAGATTACAGTTGCAGGGCTCACTTTTTCAGTGAATTTTGTAGTCCTGAAAATGGATGAGGGAGACAGTCCATATCCTATTCTGTTGGGAAGACCATGGTTAAAACAGGCCAAGGTCTCTACAGGATTGGGGGGCAGCTCAAATAACACTCAGAAGAGGAAAGAAGAAAGTACACCTGAGTATGGTTCCTACTGCAACTCTACCCAGAGAGGCTAGAGCACTGTATGCACAGGGACTGAATATGTTAGAAGAAGTAGATGATGATGAGGAAGATGCTTTTCTTAAAGCCAATGAGTCAGTGATTCCTGTCTTTGATATTGATGTGGTTAAAATTGTGCAGCAGTTTAAGGAGAATAAACTTTCTGGTAATCTATTACAACAGGAGGAAGCATTACAGGATGTACCAGAAGGAGAAAAATTTTGACAGGACAGTTTAAGTCAGATTTGGAGAAGCTGTTACAGGAATTTAAGGACATATTTGCATGGAGTTATACTGACATGAAGGGAGTGGATCCACAATTCTGTATGCACAGGATTAATCTAAAAAAGGATGCAGTACCTGTCATTTCCCAAAGATACAGGATGAATCCTAATTATGCTAGAGCTGTTAAGGAGGAGTTGGATAAACTACTTAAGGTTGGTTTCATCTATCCTGTAGAGAAGGTGACTTGGCTATCACCTATTGTGGTGGTTCCAAAGAAGAATGGGAAATTAAGAATATGTGTAGATTACAGAAAGTTAAATGCAGCCACTATCACTGATCCTTTTCCCCTACCTTTTCAAGACAC
This sequence comes from Lygodium microphyllum, assembly GCF_053477565.2. Taxonomy (NCBI): domain Eukaryota; kingdom Viridiplantae; phylum Streptophyta; class Polypodiopsida; order Schizaeales; family Lygodiaceae; genus Lygodium; species Lygodium microphyllum. The sequence goes on along the minus strand of NC_141150.1, from coordinate 2,270,369 downwards.
ATTGCTGGATGCAGTTGCAGGTCATCAAATGTACAGCTTCCTTGATGGGTTCAGTGGTTATAATCAGATTCTGATGGCAGAGGAGGACAGAGATAAAACTGCCTTTATTACAGAATGGGGAGTATATGCAAGCACTGTTATGGTGTTTGGATTAAAGAATGCTCCACCTACTTTTCAAAAGTGGGTCCAGGAAGTCTTTGCTCCATATCTTACCACATTTATGAGAGTATTCTTGGATGATTTCAGTGTGTTTGGGAAGACAGATGATCATTTAACTCAGTTGAAACTCTGTTTTGAAAGATGGAGAATGGCTAGGTTAAGTCTGAATCCAGCCAAGTGTGCATTTGCAGTAAGAAGAGGGATTTTACTAGGCCATATTATTTCAGAAGATGGAATGCAGGTGGATCCAAGAAAAGTTCAAGCCATTCAGAAGGCTAAAGCACCAGTCAATCTGAAGGAACTCAGTAGATTTGTTGGTCAGATAAAATGGCACATCAGATTTTTGAAATACCTATCCCATGTTTGTGTTCCATTAACTAAGCTCACAAAGAAGGATGTGAAGTATGAATGGACAAAAAAACAGGAAAAAGCATTCAGGCTACTGAAGAAGATGTTACAGGTGGCACCTATAATGCAACCACCTGACTGGAATTTACCTTTCCATGTTTTTGGAGATGCATCAGATGTAGCTGTGGGAGCAGTTTTGATGCAAGAGAAGCAGAAAGGATGGTTCAGGCCTGTTTATTATGCAAGCAAAGTAATGACAGGAGCTGAAAGGAATTATTCAGTTACAGAAAGAGAGTGTTTGGGAGTGATTTTTGCTCTGAAAAAATTTAGACACTATTTTTTGGGAAACCCTATTGTCATACATGTTGATCATCAAGCTTTGGTATATCTTGTGAATAAACCAAATCCAACAGGAAGGATTGCCAGATGGATATTGCAGATGCAGGAATTTGACTACAGCATCATACATAGACCTGGTAAAGATCATATAATTGCTGACTACTTGAGCAGACTGGAATCAAGAGACCCAGCTGAAGGAATAGCAGATGATCTTCCTGATGCGGATCTTTTTCAGATTCAACCAACTCAGTCAACAGACTGGTATGGACAAATGCTGAACTATCTTACTGAAGGAGTTTTTCCTGAAAATATGAACAGTGATCACAGAAGAAAGTTGGCACTCATAAGTGCAACATTTTCAGTTATTGGAGGACATTTATACAAGAAAGGAGTTGATCAGATACTTAGAAGGTGTGTTCCTGAAAGTCAGAAAAAGACAGTTTTGTTTGAAGCTCATACAGGAATTTCAGGTGGTCACTATTCAGGGGACATTACAAGCAGGAAAATATTTCAGAGTGGACTTTGGTGGCCAACTGTTATTAAGGACTCATACCTGTTTGCAAAAACCTGTGAATAGTGTCAGAGAGATGGATATCCCAGGAATCAGGACAGGATGATTCAAAATCCAGTGCTGCCTTTAGGGCCATTTGAGAAGTGGGGTATGGATTTTATGGGTCCATTCAAACCTGCAGCAGAACATTCAGGAAACAGATATATTCTAGTGGCTACTGATTATTGTACCAAGTGGGTAGAAGCAGTTGCTTTGAAGGATAATAAAGCCAGGAGTGTAGCCTTTTTTGTCTACAACAATATTATGACCAGATTTGGTTGTCCTATTGAGCTTGTATCTGATCAAGGTGTTCATTTCCTGAATAAAGTTATCAAAGTGCTTGCAGAAACACACATGATTAGTCACAAAATGTCTTCTGTATATCATCCACAAGCAAATGGATTAGCTGAGAGTAGTAATAAGGTGTTGGTTAAAATTTTGAAGAAAACAGTTTCAGAAAACAGAAAGGATTGGGACTTGAAGTTGAATTCAGCACTATGGGCATTCAGAACAGCTTACAAAGTCAGTACAGGTCTCACACCCTTTAGACTAGTGTATGGCCTTGAGGCTGTAGTGCCTATGGAGTTTGTTGTACCATCTTTGAGGATAGCAATACAACACAGGCTAACACAGGAGGATTCTCTGAAACACAGATTGGAACACTTACTGCCTCTGGAAGAAGACAGATTTCAGAGTGCTTATGTCGCAACTGTGATTCAAAACAGGAGAGCTGCATGGGTGAATCAGTATTTGAAGAAGAAACGATTTAAGGAAGGAAATTTGGTCCTGATGTACAACTCAAAGTTGGGAAAGCATCCAGGGAAACTGAAACTCAGATATGTTGGACCATATAGAATTTACAAGGATTTGGGACAAGGGACATTTCAGTTGATGGATTTGCAAGGCACACTGTTGAAGAAACCTGTGAATGGTTTCAGGTTAAAACTGTTTTTGCACGAGGAAAATCAGGAGTTGCCAGTGGTGGATTCTCATTGGCTAGAAGTGCAAAATTATTTTAATCCTTTTCTTGAAGAGAGTGTCGTGGCTCTCCATCCAGAGGAAAGTGCCATTATAAATCAACACTTTGAATGTGACAAGGGTCATATCACCGCATGTGTGGAGGAATTTATTCGAATTCTCATTATAACTCAACGGGAGGCTTTCATATTGCATTTTGTACGCTACCCTGCACCTTGTACTTCTGCGTTTTCTGCCTTGAGCGCGTTAGAAGCTTGGAGGTTGCCTGAGTTTTTTCACAACCCTTCTCTCTTCTGCAACTATTGTTTCCTTGCTTCATTTATCTCAGCCCTGAGTTCTCTCATAATGAGGAAGAAAATTACATCACCTGACAAGCCTGTTGACGAGCCAACTCGGCGTTCTTCAAGGGGAAAAGCAGTAACACAGCAGCCTTTACCTGAAGATGTTGACCTAAGTGAGGAGGAGGACATGTCAGGCTATGAATTGAAGCCTAGGGCGGCGAAGGACTTGGCATCAAATTTCATGCACCCACTACAAGATTTTCAGGTGATTCTGTCTCTGGAAGATACTGACAATGTGGCATGGCTAACTCAGTTGAGGTTACTGGAGTTTGCTCAACTACCCTGGGGGAAATTCATGCAAAACATTTATGCACCAACTCAGCTGTTATTTCTTCAGAATTCAGAGTGTTCAGACTGCGATCAGGAAATATCACCTGACTTGTTTGCAAGTTTGTTCAAATTGCCAACAGATGGGATTTCTGAATGGGAAAAGGCAACTGATGACAGAATGATAGGTGAGTTTGGCCCAGCAGGAGGTTCTAGGGGATATTTTGTTATCAAGAAGGCTAAAACTCAACACAGGAGAAATCAGTTGATGTGGTTCATAGAAAGAGTTTTGATGTTAGTCAAAATAGAATATATGAGTAAAGACACTTTTGGCCTACTCACTACAGCAGAGGAGGGAATACTTATCAACTGGTCACAAATCATGTTCAACAGATTTGTTATTGAAGTGCATGGCCTTGATAAAAGAAAGCAATCGGGAGCTTCAAAGATTCCTGCTTTTCTGGGGATGATTTTTGATTATTCCAGACTCAGTGGCAAGAAATTGGCTTTACCACAGAGTATAGCTGGAAGCAGGGGGAAAACATCTTTAGGAAAAGGAGGAAGGAGACTGAGTTCTGTATCTGTCAAAGATGATGGAGAACCGCCTGAAAAGAAGGCAAAGACAGAAACAGCACCTGAGGAACAAACAGGTGGGCAAACAAGCTCTTCAAAAGAACAGGAGGAAAGTATGAAGCCAAAGCAAACTGTCCAAACTGAAATCGCAGATGAAGACTTGACAGGAAATCTCATTCAGAGACCTTCAAGTAGACAGGGTAAAACACAGGGAGTGCCTACAAAGAGGATCTCAATAAAGTTAGGGAAGCAGAAGATGACAGAAAAGCCTATTGAAATTCCAAAAACAGAACATGCAAAGCAAACTGAAGAGCCAGGATATACTGATTTGGTTTTAAGTGATGTTGATTGTGAGGAAGTCAACTTGAATGAAAACAGGGTAGCTAAAGTAATTAACAATTTACAGGAGACTGCTCTATTTGTTGAAAGACAGCAGAGGACTGCTAAACGTTTGCAAAGGAATATTGGGGCATTGCGTGATTCAAATACAGCCTTGGTGTCCATGTATCAAGATGAAAGGAGTAAATGCATAAATTATGACAAGTTGGTGGGAGATGTTGAAAATCTGAGGCAGCTTTTTAGAGCTGAAGTCAAATCTCGTGAAGATCAAATTGTGAACTTGAATAAGGAACTGACTGAAGCTAAAGTAACAGCATCTACAGTCAGAGAATATTTGCAGGAGGTGAAGGCCAGCTTTACAGCTGAAATTTCAGTTTTGGCTCAGACAAATACAGATTTGACTGTACAATGTGGAGTTCTGACTGAGAGGATTAAAGCTTTCCAGGAGGTGGAGGAAAAACTCAGAAATTCAGTTGATCAAGAGGAAGTGGACCTGGATACTGTCTTTTTGTCCAAGGCTGATCTTACTGAGTTAACAGATGAAGTTGTAGAAATAGGGGAAATGATTTGGCAGTCGATTCAAAGGAGGATGCAGGTGATTTTACAAAAGCCATATGCTATGATTCAACTGAAGGATGAAACAGAAGAAGAGTCCAGCTTAGCTGCAGAAAACAGAGAGATGAGGAGTAATATTGCAATACTGAAGAACAAGCTGATGGTTGAGGAGTTGGAAAACGAGCTACTGAGTTCACAAGTAGCTGATTTGAAAGCAAAAGCTGACAGGAAAAGTGGCTTTATAACACCACAGCCTGAAATGGTGTCAAAACAGTTTGCATATGAGTCAGATTTCAAGCTGTTGTTAGAGTTTGTGGCAAAGAACAAAACCATTTTCAATCACATTGCGGATGAGGCAGATGATGGAGAATGGCAGTGTGTTAATCAGATGATAATGGACTATGGTCTGGAAATTGATTTGCCTGATCCATTTGACTCTTCAGTACCTTTGCCAGAGGGAGTGATAAATCAATGTTGGGCAATTGTGCCTTTAGGCACAGTCAGGGATGTTGCCATTGAAGAAGAAGGAGTTCAAGTGGGATGCATAGCAGCAACAGTCTCTGCTAGGACTGATGAGGAAGAGCAACCAGCTTCAGAAACAGAGGATGTTAGATCAAAGCAAGAAGGGGGAGGACATGATGATGATCCTACTCCAAACTGACAAGTCAGTATTGAAGAAATTTCAGTTTTGACAGAGAATCTGATTTTAGGAAAAAGGATTTTTCTAAGTATTTGTGTATGTTGGATTCATTTTCAGCCACTGCACTTTACAAGGAAATATTCCTGACTACTTGAATCAGTATTTTCTAGTTGATAACTGATCAAGGGATGTTGTGGGCTCAGGTCCACTATTTTGGGAAAATAGTATCCACCGGGTGTGCCAGTGTTAAGACTGAGTTGACACCACACCTTAGAGTTATGTATTAGGAGTTTAGAAGTCAAGTTAAGCCTTAGGGTAAGTCAGATATGAAGGGGTGTAAGTTTTTGGAATGAATAGTCATAAGTAAGGGATGTGAGGAGTTATCAATCCCCGAATGTAACTGTTCAAGTCAGAGCGCATATGCGGGTGTAGATCATGTCTGCGCGTCTGTTTGTAAGCAGAAACTGAAGTTATGAAGAACAGTTCAGAGTCAGATATTGTTTCCCTGTCTTGAAGTGGTAAACTGTTTTCAATAATCATGTTATTTATTGCTGAAATGAAGTTAGATGGTTCTGTAAAGGTGTACTGTAATGATGGAATGTGTGTATGAAAGTTATATGAAGTCAGTGCAGTCAGAAAGTAAGTCAGTTGGATTCAGAAATGTCAGGTAGAGTAGTTTTTCAGGGAGTAAATCGCAGGCAGTAAATTAGCCTGTAACAAGTCCCCAATTGCACGACCAGATGTGGATTCTCCACTGATGTCTTAGATCGTCAGTGCAGTGCTATTCAAGGAGCATCTATTGTTAGGACTGTCATATCTAGTCATTCTTGCTATTGTAGCTTGATGTTGTTGCTTTATGCTTTGACTAGATGCAGTCTGAATACAACACATATGTGTTTTTGCAGTGTGGCCTTTTTTCCCTTATTTGCTAGATTGGCCCATTGATGTTCAAGGGTCTATGTTTCTCTTTGTTTGGTTATGGGATTTTGGTTGCTCTTTTGCAAGTGAGAATCCATGCTCGTGTAGAGCCATCACTAAACTAGGGTCCAATTTGGAGGACCTGTCACGATGCACGTTTTCTCTCCAACCTACTTGGGGGAGGTGCGGAGGGGGCCCCTCCTCTGCGAGGATCTGGGGGGGTAAGAGATGTGAATAGGGTGGCCAGGAATGTCAGGCAGGTTCAAAAACCCTCTATTTTAAGTTCTGGTGAAGTGGTCAAATTCTCAAAATCAAACCCGGTGGTCCGATTTTGAAAATCAGACAGGGTGGTCCGACTGTGAAAACCGGATAGTCAGATTTCTACTTTGGTCCGATTTTCCTAGTCGAACAGGGGGTCCGACTCTTGGGATAGGACGAGTGGTTCGATTGTGGCGCTAGGACCAATGGTCCGATTTTCACACTAGGAAGAGTGGTCCGATCCTTGTAGGTGGTCCGATTCTCGCAGTCGGACGATCCTACTCCAGCAGTTGGACAGGGTGGTCCAATTCTCACAGTCCAACGGGGCGGTCTGATTCTCGGAGTCGGACGGTCCAACTCAAGAAATCGGATGGTTCAATTCTGGGAATCGGACCCAGACAACTTGGTCCGATTGCACAGACAACAGCCCGTGAGTTGCACGCAATGACTCAAGCTCAGAATGTCAGTCACACACATAAAGATAGACTAAGTGAAGAGTAATGGGAGCTTGATATTCTAATAGTGTGGTCATTAAAGATCCCTTATGTAAAGTTGTCATGAAAATGGGAGCATATTTAGGACCTTCTTTTACAAATAATATGGCAAAATATAAGGCCTTGATTATGGGGCTAAATATAGCCCAATGTTGGAGCATTTGGGGTCGAAAGTCTACCGTATAGGGGTAAGAGACAACAGGGTGAAGGGAGATTCAAGGAGAGGAGTAGATAGGAGAGAATGGGTTCTAAGGAATAGAAGATGTAGAAGAATACACACAGAGGTGGAGTCTCTCAATTTATTTCTACATTATGAGAAGATAAATCTCTTGTAGACAAAAACATACATAAAACAATACCTTCCTCTATGCTGCTCAGATCTTCAATCTAATGCTTCCATCGGCTCTAAAAGGGGGGTAAAATACGAGCACACATGGCCAAAACTCTGCCAAATCACTCCATCTCCCAGTTCGAAGTGTTACTCATTGCCTGAAAACAACGATCGTGCATCGCATGATTTTGCAAATCCTTCTTTTTACATAAGATCCTCCCAAAAATTGTTGAAAGTCCAAGTTGCTCTAGCGAGTTGAATTTTTGGCTTCCCAGCCTCTCCTTGAGTTGTGACTAGTTTCCGTTCAGAATTTTGGAAGGAGACTTGGCCTGTTCCACAGTGAATGTGGGCATCATTGGGTATTAGCCAATCCATACAGAGCAAGCATTCATGGACACCTAGGTTCATTACCCTAAATCTGGCCAAAGTCGACTTTCCACCTAGTAGGATTTTCACCTTAGCAGTTTTCCTAGTACAAGTGACCTCATGACCATTTGCTAATTCCACAAGTAAGGTAGGTGCATCATTTGTGGCTATTCCTAATCTTCTTGCACAGACTGGTGAAATGAAGGAATGAGTACTACCACGATCAATCAAGGTTTTGAAACTTTTACCTTGATAATCCAATGGAGTTTGAATCACCAAGAATTGGCGATTCGGGCCTTTCTTGTGAAGAGCCGCATGAACTGTTGCCCTCTCAATGTCAGCTTCCATGGTTGGATCTTCTTCATCACCTAGCTCCTTGTTGGAAATACTGGAGGTTCTCCCTCTGGCCATGACACTGGCTCCTTGTCCATGGGCGGCTCCTTGGAATGCCCCTTGACGTTGTCCTCTGCTAAGCTTGGGACACTGCCTTTTAAAGTGACTAGGCTCATTGCAATGGAAGCAACGGAGATTGCGGCCATTACCTTATGCAGGAATGAAGTTGTTGGCAGTGTTCGCCCTAGCTTTCTTCCTTTGTGCCTGATTTTGGCCTTGCGCTCTCTTAGCCTGAGACCATGGAATCATCTAGTGCCTTCCAAATAGGTACAAAACACTACAAGGAAATGCTAGACATACCTGGAATCACTGTAGTGCTCGAATCGAATAGCACTCCAAATTTTGTGCCCCTATTTCCATGTTTCTAGCAACAAAACCCTCTTTGTTTTCCTTCTTTTTCCTATCCTAATCTTAACCTAATGCAACAAAAATAAAAAATAGAGATGGAGAAGGATGGTCCTACTCTAATATTCAACAACAAATCAAAATACTTACTTGCTCCAAGGATTAAAATCTCCTAAATATCCTAACTATCTCGAGCACCAGTTCGGGCTGCAAACCCTACTTCTATGCTCGATTCCATGCGCGTGGCGCTCGAGGCTCAATTTCATCAATCCCGGCAATAGAACCAAAATGAAGGGAAGCTACGAATCTTTACCCCGAGACCTACGGACTGCTTATTGATCAAGTGTTTCAAGCCGAGCGGACATGGCTACCTCTCACATAGCCGACATGCAATGCCTACCTTATGGGTGTAGTGAGCTTACCTTGATGCTCGATCGAGTTCCCTCCTCTCTCTTGCACTCCGCTAGCTCCACAATCCTTGCAGCAAGCTCAAGCAACCTCAAGCCCTCTTCATCAAGCTCCATCCTCCATAGCTGCGCGAGAAAAGAGAAGAAAAGAGAAAAAGAGAAGATGAAGAGAGAAGATGGGGAGCTTCTTCTCCACGATCACTCACTCTCACACACTCACTCCCTCACTCCCTCACTCCCTTAATTCCTCACTCAAGCATAAGCAAGAAGGCAAGAAACAAGAGAAGAAGAAGAAGAAGAATCTTTGGCCACACACAAGAATGACTTCTCATTCACTTTTCAACTTTATATACAAAACCCTAAAGCCCTTTTGGGCAGTCATCCCCTTATCCCCTTTTTTACATGGTAGGCCCTTTTTCCCATTGTCCTCTTATCTTCCTAGCTTCCTTCCTACCGCCCATCTACCTTTACAAATTTCATGGGTGAGAGCCCGGTGCTCCTTAAATTAAATCACTATGCGCTTGCGCTCTTTTACAACTTGTGTGTCTTTCTCCCTTATTTGGGACTTTTCTGTGCTTCTTGTGTTTCTAGATTTTCATTGTGCGCCTTTGTCTTCTTTTTCACTTTTCCTTGGCATTTTTCTTGTGCTTTAGCTTTTCCAGATTTTCCACCTTGTTTATCTGACGGTTGACACTACCTATCTTAGCACAACTAGACCAAAAACTCCTACTAGGCAAGGACTCCTATAGCCTTGTCATCATACATTTTCTTTTAATACATTTTCATCATCCATACTCGAGTATGTAAAAAGGAGGGAGCTGAGCATAGTGACCCAAGGAGAGAATAGGGCATTGGCCTATTCCCTCAGGTCCTAAATCAGTAACCAAGAACCTACCAAGCTCTTGCAAGGTGACACTTAATCCTTTTTTTATGCTCACTTTTATTTTCACTCTAACCTTCCTTTGTATTCTTCCAGCTAGATGCCATCCCTATCACTTTTTCTAAATCAGATCCTTTTACTAGATCCAACCCTAAATGATCTTTACCATGATAAACCCTAGGTGCCCTATCACCTTGCCTCTCTCTAGTTGAGATAGCCTCCACATGGTAGCATATATTAGCTATGTTTTGGGGAGTCATCTCATTGATATGATTTTGTTTCAAACTTGGACCACTGAGGGGTTTCTTAACCACTCTGCTTCCCCCATTATTAGGTCTACACCGATTTCCATCTAGCTCATGGCTTTGGGACATGGGATTGGCTACACTAGGAGGCCAGGGTTCCTGGGATTTAAAATATTTATAGTTAATGCCATGCTCCCTAGTATACCTATCATTTGCACCTCAATGTGACTAACCTTCAGTAAATGTTTCCAATCCTTATGGATTTGAAAGGTTCGGGGAAAACTCCAATATCTTTTCCAACACCTCTAAACATATATCTCATAATCATCTACTTGAACCTTTGCCTCCTTCAGTGACTTAGGGTTTCCCATCCTAACTTGGAACTGCATATGTATTTCCAAGCCGATGACAAAGAGTTCACCAAGTACATCTTTTGGTAATTGACTGGCCTACCTTGGCCAAAGTTTCAAAATGCCATCGAAGGCTCTCGTCTACTCTTGGACGTGGGTATATGACTTTCCCAAATCTGTATAAGATGTCCCAAGACCTGAGTCATGGGAACATTCTTTTCATATTCATCCAAAAATCTATCACATATTTCCTCAAATGGTTTGATTGAACCTCTTGGGAGGCTCTAATACCATTTCCTAGCCTCTCCCTTTAGGGTACTTGAGAACACAAGCATCCAATGTAGATCATCGAACCCACTTGCAAGGCACGTTAGGCCATATTCTTTAAAGTGTAGCATCCGATCCTCATCGATCAATCCATGAAACATTAGGAGATCCCTATAAGGAGGAGAGCATTTAGTATCTTCTTTGGGATCAACAATGGGTCATCAAGGAATTCATATTCATCTTGACCTGGTTCTAGCATCTTAGGGCCCCTAATCTCTTCCGTTTCCACCTTTATTGGCATAGAAAGGTTACTTGTTCCATGGACTTCCATGTATGCCAACTCACAGAGTGGTCTAGTGAGTCCTATGACTTTTAGCATATCATTTTGATCCTTTCTTAGAAGATCTTCCATACCTTGCCCATTGAAAGGCCATTCCATAATGGATTTATGCAATAGATTTTTCCCTTCATCTAAAGAAAGCATATCAACATTATTTAGAGCTTGAGAGTTGGGTCTTTTGAGCAACAACTTTCCCTTAACAACTAAGGCTTCCAATGTCCTTGTGATCTCTATTATTTCAGCATGGTGACTTGCTATGTGGGACGTTTCAGCCACAACTAGATTCCATTGTACATTGGGTACTTTTCCATGGCGTTACGGATTTCGCATGATTGTTTGGTCGATGCCATGATTGCCATGGGTTCCAACATACGTCTTGCATATCCTCTAGGGTAATGACTGGTTGTGCATAATGTTTCTTGAATAGAGACCGCACCAAGGTGCGGTATGCCATCATACTAGAGGCCAAACTAGAAAGTAAGTGCTTACTATCCATATTATATAAATCATCTCTCGTAGAGGATTCAATATCTACATAATTGATTAGGTCCATTAGGAGATTTTGAATAGGGCAAGGCAAGTGTTTGGGACCCTAAGCAAACCCCATTTTACAAATTCTTTAGGGCCCCCCTAATGGACAAGGTTATAAATTTTAAGTCTCTTTTCAATGAAGGTTCCAAAACCACCACTAATTAGCGACTCCCCACAAATACACTACCTGTTGAGACCTAAAATGGACCCGACACTAGATCTATGGCTCTAGCTGAGCCTCTACTACATCCAAACCACCCCACATAGCCTTGTCGACTAGGAACGTCTAAGGGGTATACTACCCTAACCTCTAATGTAGACTTTTGCATTTGTATGGATTGTAATCCAATGGATAACCCTTCCCACACTCCTTAGAGGGAGTCCCTACACATATTGGGGTGATACACCTCATAAGCACAAACAAAAGGAGTGCCCCTCGGCTAATTGTTGTGGCTCCTCTAGGGCTCTCCTACACCTTAGGGATTGGCCCCAAAATGCATCGTGAATACATAGAGCACATCCAACACATAATCCACTCTTCTAATTAGTTGATCTGGGAGATAATAGATAGTCTTCACTAAATATTACTGAAAGGAATGAACCACTAGCCTTACAACTTCGGGCACCTCACCTCCTCAATATAGGTCATTGTTCATGAAAACGATTGTTGTGCATCCATAAGATGATACCATGCGTTGCATGCAATGCCATTGTGTATGATTTGTAGTGCTAAAAAAATTTTCTTATTCACAACTAGCATTGTGAAGGTGAAAAACATGTATTTTCATGCATTTCTTGTAAATGTAGTTGTTGCATTACATAGGGCCAACACCGAGCATGCTCGTGCTACTAAACCCTCTTAATTTTCAAAAACACACATATTTTATATGTCATGCATCAGAAAAATAGTAGAATTCAATGTATTGTTAGCCCTTAACACCCCCTTCTCCCAATCGCTTAGGATTATGCATTTGGTGGTAGGTTTAGAGAGCATATTTCATGTATTTTTCTTTCATAAAAGTAGTAAATACTCACATTAACATAGAGATAGGGCTGAACCAAGGCTAAACCTCATGCGTCAGCCTTATCATACCTTCAAAAACACAAATATTATTTTTTGAATGTAAAAATCCTATTTTTTACAAATTTTCTCTATTTATTTATTGATAAATACTAGTATTTTTTATTTATTGATCTAGTCTTATTAAAATTTCTAATAATTTCTTTCTATCATATTACATCCTATGCAAACACCATACACACAACAAAACACCGAAACCGCATGATCATTTCTTAAAACCACAATGTTGCACGTTTTGTGTGTTTATAGAGAAATTATTAGATGACTAATTTTTCTTGATTTCTTTAACATTTTTGATGGATCACATTATTGACAATGAAATGCAACCATTTCCAACCATTTTTAATTAAAAAATTATCATAAAATGAGAAAATCTATGACTTACTCGCATGCCTTATGATGTACATATCTCGTGATTGGAGGCCTGTTGATGCTTCCCAACAATCGCGCTGATGATCCTTCCAACCTCGTTCTATGTTTCTTTACACTCTAGCATCATCCCACAATTAAAATCTTTTATATCAACCCACCCCCTTCTCTCATCCATTAATCCACAGAAACACACAGTAAGAGGAAAGACGAGAGAAGAGACAGAAAGACTAAAAACTGATATTTCCAAAGAATGCATCATTTTTGCTCATTCCTGTGGTAACAGGTAGAGAAGAAAATTGAGATATCATGCCCTGGAGCATTCCTCTTAATTCCCCCTTCCCGAAAAGCTACTGAATTGGGAAATGAGGGGGTGTCGAAAAAAATAGTGCCCCTTCCCTCACGATCAGATTTTTTGTTTTCACAAACCTTTAACACGGCTTAAGGCTTTCAACTCAAAATAACCGATTCAATGGTTGAGTTTTCAAACTGTCGGCAACAAGTGGTTATTTGTCGAACCAAGGCCCAAACGAACTCCAATTCGCAAGTGGAGTGGACGGATGACTCCAAGGCATTGAAAATCTATCAATCTGGCCTTCGTCATGCACTTTTCGGCTCTCAAATCACATAGTTGCTTTATAACACGAAACCTTGTGGGGATTAAATGAGGGGTAAAAGGAACTCTGATCAATGAACCGAGACTTGCATTGCGTTCATGGCATCGAACTCTATTTAGAAAAAATCCAGCTCATTGATCTGCAACTGTTTCATTTTCTATGAAAATTTGGTCTTTTACTCCTCGCGCGGGTACTTTTCCACTTCAAAAACAGGTCCCAAAATGTAGATCTCAATCTTACATGACAAACAAATACTCATTTTTGTCATCACTTTGTCTTGGGGAGATAGTGCATACTTTCCTTGTTGAATTTTATCATTGCAAATATAATATTTCTTATCATAATAATGAACTTCAATGTGAGCTATTCTTTCATAGCAATGAGAGATAATACCAAAATTGCTAGAATATATGTTCTTCCATCCAGCTCTTCCTTAACATAATAATGGACTGCAATATGAGCTATTCTTCCATAGCAATGAGAGATAATACTAGATTTGCTAGCAATGAGAGATAATACTAGATTTGCTAGAATATATGTTCTTCTATCTAGATTTTCCTCTAGAGATCCCTGTGCCTCTAAAAGTACCACTGTCTCCTAAAATCTTCATGTCACCAAAGTGTTCATTTAATTTATTTTTTTACTTACTAATAGTATGACCCGTACCATCTTCATACTCCTTCCAAAACTTAAGTAAAATACTTGGAAATTTTTATCACTTCCTCCAAATAATTTCTCTATATGTTAATTTATGAGAGAGACCAACTTATCAAAATCTTAAAATGGCTTCCATACATACATAGAAGTAACAAAAGATATAAACACCTTTTCATTATTCAAGCCACCCAAAGTAGATGAAACTGAATTATCATTATTCATCAAAACACTTACAGAATCTAACAGAGGCTTACAGACTAGATATAGAAGCTCTATAGAACACTATCATAAGGTCTACAAAAGGCATAAAAACCATACAACTAAAACCAAAACCACTTCAAACCTGTAATATTCCCGTTTGAAAAATATTGCTAGTCCGACTTTCCATGCACTGTGTGAAACTCATGCAAAGGTTAATTCCGGCATTGGAGTTATCGGCAGTGCAATCTATAAATCGTATGCAAGGAATCATGATCTCCCCATTGGCAAATTGGGACCGAGGTTCGAAACCCACATAACCGCAGGTGAACTCCCTCTTGGGAGGAGGTCAGGAGGATAATGTTGAGAAAAAATTATTGCAAATTTTTTTAATTTACCTTCCCCAGCCGATGCATGGCTGAGGGAAGGGGATGGGCTGGTGGAGCTCCATGAGGAAAGGAAGAAAGAAGGCCATGCAAGGTACCACGTGGGGGGGGAGGTCCTCTCTCCCCCCAGACTATAAAAACCCCCCCTGGGGGGGGGGGGGGGGGTAAGGTAGGTGTGGAAGAGGAGAGAGCTGCGACAGGCTACACGAGGAGTGAAAGAGGAAGGGAGAAGCTCTGTCATTGCAGGAAGCCATCGTGGAGAGAGAGTGGAGGTCGCCGCCTGCTCAAGCCGCCAGTCGTCGTGCATGCTGCCATTGGCCATCCGACGCCATCTTCACGTCGCCTTCCATGTCCACTATTGGCTTCCCCCTTTCCACATAGGTTCAACAGCCTAGAAGCTTCTAAGGGGGCTTCTCTAAGCCCCCCCTTCCCATTGGATCCCACACAAGCCATTTCCTAGCCTCGATTTTAAAGGCCCCTTCCCATTAGATCCTCAATAAGCCCATCCCGTCTTTGAAGAAGAGGAAGCAAAAAAGCCCTTCCCACTCGATTTTCCCATAAAGCTCATTCCTATTTTTTTTCCCCCATGTCTTGTAGAGAAGAAGAGGATTTCCTTAAAACCCCCTGTCCACAAGATCTTTAACCCCTAGGATTTTGAAGAAATTAAGTATAAAGCCCTTTCCACCAATCACCCACAAGCCCCTAGGCTTGGGATTTAAAGTTCCCTTTTCCGCAAGGCCCTTCAGAAGAACCCTAAGGCCTTCCAAAGCGAAATTTCGCAAGTTGGTACTTCGGTCAAGGAAGCCGTACCTCAAAGGGAGTTACACGTATGAGGGAGATGAGCCAAGATCATAAGACTGCGAGCTAAGGAAAGAGGTTCGAAATCCACGAAGGCAAACCAGAGGTTGAATTCACGATGGCCCCTAAAAAGTCACAAGGCGCACACGCAGGAGGATCATCTCCTAATATTCATGTGGATATTTCACCGAACCCAAAAGTCCAGGTTTTCTTTCTATTTTTGATTTACGTCGAAATATAGCAATTACGCATGGTTATTTCAATGGTCATTTGTAATTTTCAATGGAATGAACAAAAAAGAACATAAGGTGTCTATGCATTTTTAGCAATTAGCCTTTGTGCATTGCAAAGTAACGAATCTAGAACAACTAATGACTATCATTATAAAGTCAAAATTATTGTAGTACACCTTTGAGTATGCATGGAAAGATTAGGTCGTATGTCACAATTTTGTTTAAACAAATCTTCTTCATAATGATTCATTAAAAAAAGTAGTTATCAACCATAGGAAATTGTGAGGCATTGAAAGATTCTAGGGCTGCATGAAGTAGGTTAACTCTAGCTTCAAGTGGCATAAATCTCATTTAACTGCATAGTATTTAGGAAAGGTTGCATAATGTCCATTCATCAAACAAATAATTTCATTCAAAAATGTAGTTAGGGAAAGGCTGCATGGTTCATTTTAACATAAAACCTTAAAAGCTTAGTGGCATAAATCGTGAATGCAAGCCCTAGTAGGATCAATGGAAATTAGGCTGTAATTTAACATGTGTTTTGGTCTTAACAAGAAGAGTTAGGGATTGTGAATCTAGTTGTACGTAGAGGCAATGAATTCGTGTGCTTACGTGAATTGTTAAATCGATACAATATACCCCAAGTGCTAACTAGGGTTTAGCATGTTAAGGACTTGACCTAGTTTCGCACTTGTTGTCAAGTCGAAACCCTCATACCCAAGGGTCCTGCCCACATTCACGGAATGTAGGGACAATTAGATGTACTTGCGAGAAATGTTCTAGGGTTTCTAACCTAAATATCACTTGTTCAAAAGATGAAACTCGGATTGAGTTGGAACCCCTAGGACTGAACGATGTCGGCCTAGTGCAATCGAGAATGGATTGGATATGAAGACACCCTAAACCCTGTTTCTTATCTAATCATGATTCCATGATTAGAAGACGTCGTTCGATGGGTGAAATAGTCGCATGGATTAGATGCGACACTTTTGCAACAAGTTGCAATGTCGCATGATCTTGTGGTTTGATCACAAGAGAATGGCCAATTCCTCAGAATGAGATTGGCAGATTCTTGTGCAAGTTTAACTCACAAGAGGATGAGTAGTCATCCTGCTATAAAATTGCCAAGATAAGGAAATTAGGTATTTTCTTGGAAGCAAAGAACAAATCAATAATTTGGAGCAACATATTCACCATGATTTACTGTTAATATAACTTAAGGTATTGGTTGAGTTGGGTTAATAGGGTAGGCCCTAACCCAAGGACATAAGGGTTAACAAACAAACCCTTGGGAATCTTGCCAAGTCGCAATTGATCACGAATCGAATGTTGGATGCATTCGGATAGAAGGATTCACTCCTTAGCAATTGGCCAAATAACGACCACTTGAAATGATTGTGCTTGTAACAGTTTAAGAGCACTGTTTGCTTTGTTTGCTCAAGGAACTAAAGGATGGAAAGATATCTAATGCTTCAGGTTGAAGGCCTGAAGGGAGAGGCAGCCTCAGTTACCCCTGACTATCTACCTGACCCTAACCAAGGGGGTTGTTAGCCGCGCCGGAAAGGTGGACCGAACTCACCATGTGAGGTCTCTCCGTTGAGCACTACTTGGAGCAGGAGGACACTTGGGTGCCAGGGGGGCTCTGGCCGTAAATCTCTTGCCTTCTTCCGGGCCCTGCACAAGAGGCCAACGTGACTCGAGATTGGATCTCGAGGCCCGCATACTAGTCTACGGGTGAAATCTTGGATTAGTAATCCCTGTGGATTGCTGGATAGCCTTCGAGCATATTATGGATAAGCCTATGGGCTGGACTTTATGAATGTATTCCAAAGATAAATATGATAACCTGTTGAAAAGAAACTCTCGTTTTCCATTCTCCTTGAACCAAGTGCAGCATGAATTCGCTTCATCCCTGGTGTTTCTGTGTAAAGTAGCTCACTTGGGGTTTGATTCTAGTTGCTGTTTAGAAAATAACCATTAGGGAAAACCCTGATTCAGGTCAGTCCTAAGTGGGAATGGCCAAAATACTTCTGCTACGTGGCAGACGTGGAAAGTCCTAGATTGGAAATCCCGTAACATTCCATGGGAGTGCCGGGCGGAGCTTTCTAGACGTCCTTTCCGATGGACTGCTAAGACGTGTCCTGACGGGAACAGGTGGACACGTTACAAAACCATCAAAAACCATCCAACACACTCTCAATCATTCCTTAAAACACTCATTCACAATCTCAACCTCACAAACAAAAAGAAAATAGACCAAAATAGAGGCAAACCACACTCTCAATCATTCCAAAACCTAAGTAAAATACTTGGAAATTTTTATCACTTCCTCCAAATAATTTCTCTACATATTAATTTACGAGAGACCAACTTATCAAAATCTTAAAATGGCTTTCATAGATACATAGAAGTAACAAAAGATATTAGTACCTTTTCATTATTCAAGCCACCCAAAGTAGATGAAATTGAATTATCATAATCCATCAAAACACTTGCTACAAAAGCTAACACAGGCTTACAGACTAGAACAAAAGCTCTACATAACACTACAAAAGGTTTAGAGAATGCATAAAAACCATACAACTCAAATCAAAACCACTTCAATCCATTAAAAACCATTCAAAACACTCTTAATCATTCCTCAAAACACTCATTCACAATCTCAACCTCACAAAGAGAAAGAAAACATACCAAAACAAAGGCAAAATAGACCTTCTCAAAACCAAACAAACACATTACAGAACTTATCAAAACATCATTTCTCAACCAAAAACCATCATGAGTTTCTCAAACCTACTCAACCCATCCCAACATACTCCAAAAAACTTCCAATGCATATTTAGGTGATGGTGTGTACTTGAAAATGAAATTCATATTCCATGGCTATGACAATGTATTTCATGTTTTTATAGTCTTGTGGAGCTTGTTGATTGATTTTGAAGGGAAAGCCTACACTATATTGTTTTGTGTTACATTTATATAGTATTAGTGTTTGGATGTGACTTCTACCTTGATAGGCCAAGATAGTCTCTTCTTGATTCTGGCAAGAATGGTGTCCTCTTGATTGTGAGGTAAATATTCATTAGTCTAGATTAGTATATTTGGTTTTGATAGGTATATGAGAGTATATTTGCTATTCTTAATAAAAGTATAATGTGAAAATAGTCAATATTGAATCAAATCTCATTTTTACATTCTGTTTGATGTGAGTTCTAGATTGATAGGCCATGATATTCTCTTCGTAATTTTGGCTAGGACACTATCCTCCTAATTGTGACCCAACTTTTTGTTAGTTAGTTTAAGTTGGTGTATTTGGTTTTGGTTGGTATAGGAGTGTAAATGAGCTCTTCTTAATAATAATGCAATATGAAAATGGTCTATCTTGCTTGATTTCTAATATTGTTGGCTTCACATTTTCTCAATTTATAGTAATCCTCATACTCAATAGAAACATATGAGGTAGAGAGTAAGAAGGGTTGGTGAGTTTAGGATTGTGTAAGGTCTACATCAATCAAAAGTTAGGGTTTCTACTAACCTTCTACATCATTGTAGTATTGTTAGTGTGGGAGTGGAGAGAAGTTCCATTTTTAATTGAGAGTTGAGAATATAAATATTAAAGGAATTAAATAATTAAGGAAGCTTCATGTGCATTTTTCATATGCACTGGCACTACAACGTATGCTAAGCACATAATATTCCAATGCATACATCTTCTTTCCTGTGAGCATTGAATGCTTGATATGCACATTCTATCTCAGGTTATATTATTATCAAAGCATTGGTTAATTGAGCATATTGTTCAATATTGCAAAAGCATGACTTGTTCTTAATAGCACTTGAGGTCATGAAGGTGCCCTAACAAAGGGTTCTAGTATGATATCAATATTGTTCCTTTCATCACCATGGATTAAGATAGTTGTGAGAAGGGAATGGGGTGAAATTAGATATTTGATCAATGGAGAGGTGAGAAAGAGGAGAGTTTATGTGTAGGTATATATATATGATTTGATTGGTATAAGACCTTGTCATTTGGAATGAGTGAGTGATATATATATCTATGTACATGTGTGTGTGTGTGTGTGTGTGTGTGTGTGTGTGTGTGTGTGTGTGTGTGTGTGTGTGTGTGTGTGTGTGTGTGCCTATATATATATATATATATATATATATATATATAATAAATACACACACACACACACAGATGCATATCTTTTTAGAAGAATAAAATGTTTGTATGTGTGATTAGGTGTGTGTAAGTAAACATTTATTTTTATTAGCTATGTGTGTGTTTGGGTTCTCTATTTGTGTATTTATATACATAATTATTTTGTGCTTATGTTAGAAGAACCCAGCTTTGGGAATCTTGAAGGAGGGGTCTTGTTATGAATCACCAGGGCAATGGATGTGATCGACACACCTAGAAGACACCTAAAAGAGGAGAGTTGCTATTTTGGAAGGTGTCATAGGGCCTAGAAGCTTTGAAAGAGAAGAAGAATTTATCCTAGGGGGAGAGAAAAGAGCAAAGATAGATATTAGTATGGGCCATGGTAGGGTGCATGCATTTCGGTAAATCTAACAAGAGGCACCAATTTTAGGTGCACATGGCTCTTTTTGGGCCTATCGTATGCCCATTGGGATCACTATGATTGATAAATTTTCTTAGCATGAAACATAAGAAAAATAAGAATTAAAACTTATCATTTTATTTTTGGCCTACTGTTTAACCATCATTCACCGTATGCACACACATGCACACAATTGATCATCCATTATATGTAATTGGATCTTCATTTGTTTGTACTCTCTCTCTCTCTCTCTCTCTCTCTCTCAATATTGCCTTAGTCAAATTTTACCAAATATTTGTAAGTTATTTAATTGATGTGGACCATGACATCGAATGTTTCTGCATCCCCATAGTGTTGAGCAACATGGAGATGTGATAGCTGCACAATGATTTGGATTGGACTTCGTAAGGTTAGAAGCCACGATGGAGGTGAAAATTTACCACAATGGTTGTACATGATGTGCGGTTAAGTTTTTACAATGTGCATGCAAGTCTTACCTTCCATAGTCACATTAGACTTTGCTAAGCAAGGCAAGAAGTTGGGCATCCTTCATAACTGGCCCCACTGACCATTGGAGATGATCTAAGTCTCTACTACCAATAGAGCTTGCCAATGGTTGTATGCTTTTATGCCTTTTCTCTTTTGGAAATATGTAGTTTAGTAGGATAAATGTGACGTATGATCTTCCTTATTTAATATAAATATTTTATGATAATATTTTTTGGTCATGTTCGAATCTCACGAGCTCAAAGTACACTTTAGTAAACCGTACGTACCTTTATAGCTAGTATTTTTACATCATATTTCTTTAATTGTGTGCAATCCCAAAATGAGGAAATTTACCAAGAAAGCATATTCATTTGCATTATCTCTTTCATTAATAACTCTCTTCCTTGTAAGTAACTCTCCTTCTTACATGAAAATCCACATCATGGCAGCCCTTTGAAGTAATGTTTTTGTTCATACACCCACTATTTTGGCAAGATCATTTTTTGGTAATGGGACATGGGGCCTTAAAAAGAAATCTTACATAATGTCAATCTTACTATTCATGCACTTGTTCCATGCCAATGCTCCTCTATATTAGCAAGCATGCTTAATGCTATCCTTATAAGCGTGATCTAGTTATGTTCGAAGTACGTTGTCATGCCACTGCACAGACACAATGTGAAAAAATATGGAGTGCATCATCATTTGACTTTCTTATTGATCAAGAGAGTCAATGACATTTGAGTCATTAGTGCTAGTGTGAGTGGCATGGAGGGTCCAAAAATACTAGATTTTTGGACAATTTTAGCCTATTTTAGATATGTTGGATATTATTTATTGTAAATATCCAAAAAAAGCTAGGAAAACTTCTAGATTAAGGTGGCATGCAAAAAGCAAGTTGTTTTTTTAGCTAGTTATAGTATTTTTTATAAAAAAGAAAGATGGGCGAAATTGCATGTATCGCGATCACAGTTGACAGGTTGAAAACAACACTTTGAACTGGAAGAAAAAGAAGAAGTGAAGTGGGAGATCTTGGATCAGGTGTCATGGGGTTTTTCCCCCCTTTCAAAGTTAAGGGAGCCATCAGCTTTGGGTTCCAAGCAGTATAGAGGAGGCTATAATAACTTTGATCCATGTTTTTGGTCTACAAGGGAGCTCTAAGAGATCTAATGCTTAAAAAGTGCTTCTGAGTAGTGCCAGACAAGGGATTCCAGGTTCTATCAATACATATTGATTCGATTCATTGTTCTTTGTCTTTGTCATGTTTATCTCTTGTCTATTCTTTTTATTCTCTTCCATCTCTTATCTCTAATTCATTTTATCTCTGATTCCTAGTGGATATGACATTTCGACACAAACCCCTCCAACAACGTTATATTTCTATGCATGACTTCCCCATTGCCCCTAAATTATGTGCCTTATCATATTTCATGACGTTAACATTGTTTTTAGTTTGTGATGATTCATCTCTTCTTTCCAATGTATCAATCATATCTAATGCATAAAGGAGATGAGAATGAAAAATGGCATCCCCATTGGGCCACAATTGTGCGCTTCTTCTTCTTAACTCAAATGACATGATACCAACATGCTATTGGCAATGGATGAAGGATGAGCCACATCACAATTTTCTTCTACTATTTCTTCTTTCTTTCCAATGCCATACTAACTCACATTCAATAAGAGGAGATTAGTGACATCCTATGAGTGATGTAGCAAGGATAAATGCAACACCAAAATGATGATTGGGAATGGAGCAATAAACATTGTGATAATCACAATAAGCAACATATGAAAGTTTCTCAAAAGGATTGGTGAGAGTGACATGTAGATTTAGTATTCGAGTATAATATTCAACAAATTACATTATTTCTTGTTTTACAATATTGATTATTTAAGCATATTGGATGATCAACACATAGTTTTGCACTACCTTTGGAGATTGTGGATGATCAATATTAGTACAACATTGAATCCTCATAAGGGCTCTTGTACTTCTCATTTTGAAGATAATGGAGCATAGTTGAGTTGTGTTATATTTGAGATAATGAGATTATGACAAAGAGATGAGAAAGATGCAAACCACACTTTCAAAAATCAGGGCATTCAATAGGCAACAACAAAGAAAGGGGTGAATATCTATTGAATTAATAACTAGATCTAATCTATACTAGACCAATGTGCAACTATGATTCTTTGTTTGCAATTATGATTGACTAGTGTTTGTGCCGAAATGGTTCTATATGATGTTGTATCCAATTTACATTATGTGAGATTTTAGTGTTTCTGAAGGTTTGTTAAATAGCTAGATGAACTAGTTACACATTTTCTAGGTCCATCATGTATTCTTATACTATCTTCAAGGTCAATGTTATTGCTTGCAAATTGAAATTATAGAGATTTTCATGATCCTATAGTTTCATTGCTTAGTTATTGATACTCTCTCCCGTTAATGCCTTCTCCATTTATAAAGTGTGTGTGTTGCTAAAAACTTGTAAGGTTAGCAAATGTCCAATCAATAGTAGAGGGTCGTAAACTAAGAAACATGCTCATGATTGTTGTCTCTTCATAAGACATGATGGTTTGGCAGCATGGCCATATGGAAGCTAGCGTGTAACATGGAAGGGCCCTTGTAGTAAGATATCTCACTTTCTAGTGTAAATTTCCTAGCTAAGATAAAAGCCCTAATCACAACTACTTTTTGACAAGTTAAGGACAAAACCCTCTTTTGTGAAGAAGTCAATGTATATTTATCTAGTGGAAGAGACATGAGTTATGGGCTTATAATAATTAATTCTTGATCTTCCTTATGGAATCAATATGGTAAGGCTCTGATGTGAGTGAGCACTACAAGAACCCTATTTCATTATTCATCTAGTGGAAGAGACATGAGTTATGGGCTTCTAATAATTAATTCTTGATATTCCTTATGGAATCAATATGGTAAGGCTCTGATGTGAATGAGCACTACAACAAGTCTATTTCATTGTGGCCCTAAGATAAGACTATGTTGCTCCCTATAGCATTTGGCATCAAGGCCACCGCTTAAGGCTCTTCTATTGAGGAAAAAAGGATTACAATAGAATGATATGTTTAGAGGATTGTATGAAACTAGTCATTAGAGTGTATTCTCATTTCATCCTTTTCCAGCAACTACAATTGATCCCTAAAGCATTGTTTTTTCCCTCAATTTGCAATGAATCTCAAGGAATTCAAGATATTTATACCATCTATATCACATGCATTCAAGGCCTATTTATAAATATCCTTATCTATGAAATTTTCCCTAATAATACATAACCCTTTTCTATTCAATCTATAAGTAACCCCTTTATATGGGACCCTTTTGTAAGTAAAAAATGTGTAAATATGGTATTTTAAAAATCCCTTATATTGAACCCACGTGATATATACATATAATTATGACTAATCTCCCCAAGCAATGAATGCTATGTATCATGTCCCCATCATTATCATCATAGTTGGTATTCCCTCTCTCTATAAAACAAAAAGTATGCATTTCAAATAACAAAGATTGGTCCCATGCAAGGATATCCAAGTAGTTGTATCAATAGGAACTTATGTTTGTGATCATTTAAAATTTCGAATCCAGTGAATCAATGAGTTACATAATTGCTATGTTTACTAGTTTAGTAGTTACAATAACTACTTGTTTGATTTATATTTATAAATGGTGAGTGTGATGTAGATATTTTGAGCTCCTACATTTATGATTTTACCATTGTAAGAGTTTTTGTTCAAAACATATTCATGCATTTGCTTGATAATAGAGTAAATACTTTATTGATGCTCTTGATTTCAATGCTCTCTCTCTCTCTCTCTCTCTCTCTCTCTCTCTCTCTCTCTCTCATATATTTGTGCACAGTAAGGAAGAAAAAATATATTATATTTTCCTTTGGCACATAGAAGCAAGTGATCTTACTGTGAGTGATAATGGGCTTAGTAACTTTTCGTAAAACCAACACCATTTGACTATGTTATCTAATATTATGTTTTGACTCACTCTCTTTCATTCATATACTTTGATAGGATATAATTGCCATATGGAATCTCATTCACAAGGCTAATATGATACTAAAATAAACTATAGAGTTTCTCCAATTGGGTCAATGGTCCTCGCTGAGTCCCATCATGTGTGTCATTATAAATTTTTTTATCCAAATTAACAGTTGAACATTTTTAAGGGAATTTACAAAAATACATTTTGGAAAAATGAAGCTTATTTAAATATATGAAATGAAACTTATGTAAATCTAAACTATGAACATAAGCTACACAAAACTTAGCTCATTATTTAGTATTTTCAACACCTTATATTCTTCTTTGGTTGAAATCTTGTTACAAGATAGGTAATTCTATGAATTCTTATGTCATTTTTGAGTTTTTAAATCTCATACTTGGCCACTTGCTTTCTCTCATTCTAGTCTTAATGGGCACATGGTTCCTTAGACAATGATATTGCACATTAGAGTTCAAATTGTTATTTTTTAATTAGACAATCATATTTCACTTCTAAGATGAATATTGATCTATTTTTTGTTTCTTTTGAACTTATTTACATTACCTTGCATAAACTCAACAATAACCTATGATTAATCCTTATTTTAACATGTGTCATACCTAATCTTTGGTATACCATTGAAGTTGACATACATTTGGCATGTTCTACTTATGTGGCATGGACATGGTTCCTTCAGAACAAGCTTGTTTCCATGGTCTCTTGCTTCCCAAGTGGAGTTGATTTTGTGATACGTTATGTTCTATTTAATTGGTTTCACATGCACCCTTGGCACACAAGGATTTTGCTTTTAATTTGAAAATGCTAGCTTTTGATTTAATATCATAAGGTTTTTATAACCGACATAACAAAGACCTTACTTTTGTTTCATGCTTCAACGCTAAAGGCCTTGCTTTGTCACATGATTATGCACTACACACCTTACTTAAGGTACATCCTTGTAATCCATTTGCACTTATTCATTGTGTATCCATGTCCAATTACATTTGGCCTACCCTTCTGATTAAATAACCTTGTTAAAGAGTATTATATTTTTCATTACAAATTTTCTGCATGCGGGTGTGGTGATAGAGCTTTTTCTCTAGTGGGTCCTATGGTGATATGTATCTTTAGCCAAGAGAAAATGGTTGCGTACATTAGAGTGTGCTTGGTTTTATGGATGAGGGAAGAAGTTGATGGAAGAGATAATGAACATGAAGAACTTGCAAACCTTTATGGTAATATTTCATTTTAAGATAAACATTTGGAATCTTTAACTATAATTTTTAATATAAGTATTCAAAATCACATGTTTTTGAGTCAATGTTTTGAAAAAATGATATGAAAATGACTAAACTTTTTGAATAGCATCATATTTTCCATCTTGCAAAAGTTCCTTGATTTTGAAAGAAATATTAAAAGGGGACCATAATAGAAGTAAAAATATTTTATTCATCATGTAAAACTTACTATTCACTATAGGACTCCATAATATACACATGTTGGTGAGATTTTAAAACAATTACTAAATTTTTACTAATTGAAAAGAAGATAGATATTTCAATAAGAAGAGGTTTTAAAAAAATTGATAAATTTCATTGTTGTAAGGTATTCACTCTTCTTGATCTTCCTCTTGTGTTGCATCATCAATATCATTAGCTATTGTCCGTTAATCTTTAGAACTAAATATGATCAACATGAGCATTGCTTTCATCTAAAGGTAGATCTTGCTTTTCCAAGTTTTTGGCTCTACTTCTACTATATATTCTTTCCCTAGGCTCATCATCATCATCATCATCTTTCTACAAACTATGAACTTTCTCTTTCAGAATTGCAATGGTTGACTTCCAAAGATGTCCAATCATTATAACAAAAAAATTATATACTAATGTTCCACCTCATCAAGTTTCAATGTGCTTATGCATCAATTTGACTTTTCTCACTTTCTTTTTGTTGTAGGATCTCTTGTAGAGTCCACGGCTAGTGTGTATTTACTTACAAGTGCATCCTTGTGCTTTTTTTGAAACTAGTGCACTTCTATGGAGCATATCCTACCTAAAGTATCATTCTTCTTAACTTCCAGAACTTTTGCCATTCAAAATGGATGACCCATCTCATCATCCTCAGCAGTGTTGCCACAAGTCAGCCTACCTTAATATAATTAATATCACCATGTCATATTTCTTGTAGCTTCTTAGTTCTTGTTCTTGATCTTCTACTATCAATATACATTTCTTACTCCTTAGGATGTAAGACCTTTTGGATCTCCTCTGACATTTGTACATTGCTCCTTCTTGTAAGAGGATTTGCAGTACTCAAACTATTAGGCTACTACACAAAAGGTTTTATTGGATGCCAATTATTATTTTGTATCTTTGTAAGTATTTGATCTTGAAAAAATGCTCCCACTAGTCACGTTCTGTGTGCCTATATGCTTTCTTGCCTTTTCAATTAACTACCTTCATTCTTGTATACATTTGGCATGGTTGATCTCTCATCCTTTCTTGGATGCTTCTTTCCTTCTTTGATGGAATCAAAGGTTTTTTTTTTTGTTGTAAACGTTATACCGTTGATGGGTGCATTTCACAACCTTTTATTTTTTCTATATGAACCTCCTCTTAGAATTACGCAAGGTATACATAGCTCTTGGGTGCATAATTTAAGCTTTATATAGGAACCAATGTTTATAAAGGCTTTCCTATTTCTATCAAATAAGAGTGATCTAGGTTCTTATGGGAGCGGTGATCGAGAACTAGCCTCACTCACAACCCGATAATGAGATGTAAAGGAGTGGCGGTTAGGGTAATTGAATTTGTCGAATGCAAAACACAACTTGGAAAATTTAAATATTCGACGAAACTCACAACCACACAAGACAACTCGCAAAGAAAGTATCCAAAATTTTGACAACATCCAAATAAATTATATTCTCTTACCTTAATAGCCTCGATTTGAAGCTTGGCACCACAAAGTCTAACTTCTTCCTTTTCCACAATAGCACGTCCAAGAATCTCTCGCATGCGACCTTCCTCTCACATCTCTCACAAGACGACAAGAAGATACAAGGGAAGGGGACCCCTAACTCTCCACTCTCCTTATACTCTCAACCAGAGGTTCCTAACTTTGTGATGAACATCCCAAATAGTGCGTGCGAGAAACGTGCATGCTCAATGACAAGTGCTCTCTCATGTGCGCGTGCATCTAAGATTTACTACATATAGTTGCAATGGACCTCATGCCATGCTAGTGCTCAACGATGGTGCAAAATGTGCATAATCCCAACCCATGGCATGGAAGTATTTGATAGGAACAGGAGACGACCCCCAAGTGCAGTGCATCAATAAGTGCAACGTGAACTGCTCGTGAACCCATTATCCCTATGATGTGCAAAAATCTCTACAAGAATACATACCTAACTCCTCAATGTTCAGTAGCTAATAGCAAACTCCAACTTTATCATGTTCAAAAAAATACCAAGCTCGACCAAGGCTATCAAGTTTCACACTCAACAAATAAAACAAAATGACAGAAACAAATCCTATGCTAATCAAACACAAGAAATCCAAATATAAAATAACAAAACAAACTGTCACACAAACAACTAAGCTAGCAAAAATCAAACCTAACTACAATTTGACTAGGGGATTTCAGTTTTCAAAAAAACTCTTGACATATTTAGCCCTCCCCCTAGTCTGCAAATATTCATGTGCAGTAGTTGCTTTCATAAAATGATGCAACATTTATGAGTCAATCAAAAATCAAATCCAACGATCTATCCACAATCTTCTCAACAAACACATATGGCACATTTCTCGCAAAAAACACCTTTATAGGTAGACAAAACTCATCCATGAAATTCTCATCAAAATCCTTGAGACAATCCTCTCCGTCTAAGGAAAATACATTATCCTCCAAATTCTTCAAATCCCAACCATAATCTCAAATCTTCATATCCCTCAAATCGCAACCACACTCAAAAATGTTCATATCCCACCCATCCTCCCTAGGAAAAACCATGTTACTTCTAGAGTCTCTAAATAAATTTTTGACCCTTTCTTTGTTGCCAATCTCAAATTCATCCATTGATTCATCTACAACTTCTCCTAAAGATACTATCTAAGGATCTCCCAACTCAATATCCAAATCAAACACAACATGAAAAGGAGTCAACTCCGGACTCATAACACCACAAAAACCAACAACATCCACAAATGGGGTCACTCCAAGACACCCAGCCACATCACTCAACTCAGCAACAATACAAGACTCCATCAAGTCTTTCACACACAAAGAGTGGTAAACACCTTCCATAGTATCCTTACAAGAAACCTCACAAGAAACTGAAGAAAATTTCACCTCTACATCATCACGAATAACATCTTCACTATACAACAATTTTGGGTCTAAAACCTCAACCAAATACTCCTTAACTACCAAATCCCCTACTACCTCCTCAAAAACCTCTTTCAACTCTATTTTCTTGATTTTAAACCGCCCTTCCCTCAAGTTCTCAATCCTTTTTAAAGACTTATTCAAATTTTCTCTCACATCCTCATCAATGTCACTCTCAATATCCTCAAAACCCCAATCAAAATCATCACAAACTTCATCAAAAACTTCTGGAGAATTCAAAGAAACTACAAGACTATCAAATGAAGTTTTCTCTTCGACATTGTTTTCTAAAACAACCAAACAATCATGCACACAACTATCAAGGAGTAAGAGATTAGGTCTACTCAAAACCACATCATCAACACCACAAACAAAAGCCTCTCCAGGGCTACTCAAAACATCACCAACCAACTCACAAGACTCAATTGAGTCAACAACACCAACACAAAAATCACAACATGAGTGAGAACCTAAAACCTCCATACTCTCTTGATCAACAAACTCATAACCAAACTCACAACAAATCTCCACAAACTCATTAGGCAAAAAATTGGAACCCTTAACTTCATCTTGAAAACTTATAGTTTTTAAGCCCTCCCCCTCATAGTTTTCCAAAAGACTCAAAAAATCATCCTCTATTATCTCTTCATCTTTCAAGCAATCAGATTCATCTATACTATCACCAAGGCAAACAAGCTCACTCTGTAAATTTTCTTTACTCTCTTCAACACTGCCATGACTATCAAATTTTTCATCACACCTTCCCTCATCAGAAATATCAAAACTTTCTTAACTCTCATACTCTCCCAAGGAACATGAGAACTCTTGGTCCTTAAAATCATATGGTCTCTCATTTTCTTCTTTACAACTCAAATCCAACTCTAGCTCTTCTTTATAGTCCTCAAGCTCCAAAGTATCATCAGTCGATCCCTCTTCTTTAGTTAAATCACTAATCACTGAACTACAAGTATCCATGGTCAATGGGTATGAATTCACACTCCTAGGCTCTTCACTCCAATCATTCAAACAAGTATTTTTCTCCTCAACCACCCTAGGGAGTTTCTCCTCACATACTTCAATTGATTTCTCACAAGTCAACTCATCTCTCCTAAATAGAGAATATAGTATACCTCTCTCAGGATAGACATAACTAACTCTCTACTCCTCAAAAACTTTTCTCTCAACTTGCCTTGAACTTAACTTTTCCCTTGGTTCATGAAACCCTAACTCTTTTTTTATTTTGGTCTTCCTCTCTTGATATTGAGCTATCTTCACCGTTTCCTCAAAAGTCTTAAGGTTTTTTACCTCTAATTTCACTTTCAAATCTTCTAATTTCAACCCATTTACAAAATACATTATCTTCAACATAACTAGGGCTATCTCACCTTCTAACAATGTTAAACTCCATCGATTCCACAATCTTTCAAACTCCCTAGGAAAATCCTCAACACACTAATCATCTTTTTTAACACAAGTTTCTATTTTCACCCAAATCTCACATTGACTTTCTCTTTTTTTAAACCTAGATAGAAATGCATTTTTAATGGTCTCATAGTCCAAATTTTGTCTCCTAAATTTCAAGCTTCTCTCAAAGTCAAGCAACCAATTTCATGCTTCTCCCTGCAATTGATATCTAAGAACCTAGAGTTTATCCTTAGGGCTAGTCACTCTCTCTATCAAACAACACAGCTCTATTTTTTCTAAAAATCTTTCGGGATCTTTAGTATGATTACCATGAAACTCAAGAAAATCATTAGCCATTTTCAACAATCACAAGAAATCAAAACAAACTCACATTCAAAACAACAACAATGTCAATTTTGGCACTCCTCAATGGGGGCACCAAAAAAAAGATGTTACATGAGTAGTGATCGAGAACTAGCCCCACTCACAACCTGATAACGAGATGTAAAGGAGTGCCGATTAGGGTAATTGACTTTTTTGAATGCACAACACAACTTGGAAAATGTAAATATTCGACAAAACTCACAACCACACAAGACAACTCACAAAGAAAGTATCCAAAATTTTGACAACATCCAAATAAATTATATTCTCTTACCTTAATAGCCTCGATTTGAAGCTTGGCTCCACAAAGTCTAACTTCTTCCTTTTCCACAATAGCACGTCCAAGAATCTCTCGCATGCGATCCTCCTCTCACATCTCTCACAAGATGATAAGAAGATACAAGGAATGTTGAGATATCGAGCTCCACTCGTGATATGCCAGGGTGACCGTTGTGCATTTATGTCACCAACTTGTCAGTTGCAGATGCGGTTGGTACACCGCCCATGAATAATAGCTACATGATAGCTATCCTTATCTACTCTAGTTCGTGGCTCAGTTAGTATGCCACCTTAGTTAGTTGAGTTTGGTTTGAGATCCATATATAGGGTTCTTCTATTTCCTTGTACTAGAGTTCTTTTGGCTTACACAATTAAGAAGAGCAAAACTGTTTTCAACCTCCACCTTTGTGTGTATTCTCCCATTGTGCAAGCAAGAAAGCTACAAGTGAGACTCCTTCCTTCTCTCCCACAATCGTGACATGGTATCAGAGCCTTGTTTGTGGTAAGGAGCTCAAGAAAGCAAGCCAAGCTCGCGGTGTTCTGGTTGAGACGCCCTTCGCGGTGAAGGAAGAGGGCAGTATATGCTGCGGAAAAGGGCTTTAGCCCTTGGCGACCATGTTTTTTTAATTTGAGGCCATTTCGGGGCTTGTTTTGGAGGCGGAAGTTTTCTGCACGCACTCAGGAAAAGGCCCAGTTTTATGCTGTGCGACCACTGTTCTATAGGTCGGTGAAAAGTTACCGTAGAAATTGCATCGTATGCTTGTGTGCAGAGACATTGGGAGTTACAGAATCATCCTTGGTTTCTGTTTATGCAAAATTGTCACTAGGAAGTGACAGTGTGGTCAAATACCACTTTCGCTAGTTTTGCAGATTTGCCCTTGTGAGGGTGAAGCTGTGTTTTTTGCAGTGACAGAATTTTTTGCAGTGTTTTGTAATGGCGTTTGATTCTCTTTCACAGATTGTCACTGAAAAGCTTGACAAGAACAACTTCCAAGCATGGAAGTTTAGAATGACGAATTTCCTTATGGGAAAAGGATATTGGGAATTTGTTGCAGGAAATGAAGAAGAACCAGTTCTTCCTGATGTTCCCAATCAACAGCAAATGCAAGCATTTAAAGCATGGCATGAGAGAGCCAGGAAAGTTATGTACTGGTTGTCTATCAGTATTTCAAACTCTATGATTGTGCATATTCAGGATGCAAGTACGCCAAAGGAGGCATGGGATATTTTGTCAAAAATGTATAGCACAAATACGCAAGCCAGGAAAATGCAGCTTAAGCAAGAGTTGCATAATGTGCAAAGAGAAAGTATGAGCATCAATGACTACCACATGAAAGTGAAGAAGATTGCAGATGCACTTGCTTCCATTGGGTCGCCAGTGGAAGATGATGATTTAGTTTCTGTGACCTTGAATGGTCTAGGAAAGGATTATGCACAGTTTCGGACATCCATTTCAGTTCGTGAAAGATTTCCTAATTTTGAGGAGTTGATTGCTCTTCTAATTTCTGAGGAGCAAAGAAATGGTGGTGCATCTTCTTCAGGAGGAACTTCAAAAGAAACTGTCTTCTACTCAAATGCTGGTAGAGGTAGAGGCAGAGGTAGAGGAGGCCGATTTGGAGGCCGTGGTAGAAATCAGAATATATAGCAAACTCAAGAAAACCAATCCTATGGAGGAGGACGTGGTAACTCTAGAGGCAAGGGGAGCCAAAGAGGTCGTGGTGGATGGCAAAGAGGCCAAAATGCAAACAATAATGTTGAATGCTACTACTGTGGTAAAATGGGTCATATGACTAAAGACTGCTATAAAAAGCAGAATGATATCATGAATGGAAAATTGCAACAAGGAAATTATGCATCTTCTAGTAGACAGGGCGATGACAGAAATGAGCATTTGTTTATGGTGCAGCACATGAATAATTCTGTGACAAGTGCAGAAGAAAGCAACGATGTATGGTATGTTGACTCAGGTGCATCAAACCACATGACAGGTCATGCAGAATGGATGGAGGATGCAAGGAAAATGGAAAAACCAGGATTTGTGGAGACTGGTGATGATACTGCATATCCTATTGTGCAGATTGGAAAAATTCATTTGTCTATGCAGGATGGGAAAAAGAAATACCTGTCTGATGTATTTCATGTCCCGAATATCACCAAGAATCTGGTTTCTGTTGGTCAAATGGTTGAGCACGGCTTGCAGGTCAGATTTAATCCTCATGGATGCTTTGTTGAGGATATGAAAAATAAAGGTCGCTTGATAGAAAAAGGAAAGAAGAAGGGCAGAATGTTTACATTGGATGCAGACATGCCTGAATTGAGTGCAGCAATGTTTGCACATGGGACTGGTGTAGTTGCAGATATTGATATCTGGCATAAACGCATTGGTCATGTTAATGTACAGCGACTTAAATCAATGCAGGCCCAAAATATTGTTGCACGATTGCCTAAATTCAAGGTTGCAGAAATGTATAAGGTATGTGAAGCCTGCCAATTTGGAAAACAGGCAAGGAAGCCATTTCCTAGACATGTTCAAGAGAGTAAAAAGCCATTGGAATTAATCCATTCTGATGTGTGGACTACTAAAGCTGCATCTCTTGGAGGCTGTCATTATTTTGTCACTTTTATTGATGACTATAGCAGAAAAGTTTGGGTGTATTTCATGAAAAAGAAAAGTGAAGTTTTTGGGCATTTTAAAACTCTTAAAGCTATGGTTGAAAAAGAAACAGGTCTGCAAATAAAATGCCTAAGGTCAGATGGAGGGGGAAAGTAGCTCTCAAATGAGTTTGCAAGGTTCCTGCAGGAGCATGGCATAAAGCAGCAATATTCATGCAGTCATACCCCACAACAAAATGGAATTGCAGAAAGGAGAAACATGCATATTGGAGAGGTATCTCACGCCATGCTCAATGAAAAAGACTTGCCAGATTTTTATTGGGCTGAGGCAATTGCTACAGCAGTCTACATAATGAACAGGACTCCCACTGCAGCAATACATGGGATGACTCCAGAGGAGAGGTATACTAGTAGGAAACCAGATATTTCTCATTTGAAAATTTTTTGTTGCATTGCCTATGTACATGTGCCAGATGAGTTGAGATCCAAGTTGGATCCAAAAGCTGAGAAGTGCATCTTTATTGGTTACTCTCTATAGCAAAAAGGGTATAGATGCTATAACCCTTCTACTCGTAAGTTTACAGTGAGCAGAGATGTTGTTTTTGATGAGATGAGTAGCTGGTATAAACCAGTAAATGTGATTGATGATGTAGATGCACAAAATGGTAATGCTGCACAGAATTCACAGCAGCAGTCACAAAATATTAGTGGACCTGGAGCATCCTCTAGCAGTGGTTCACATTCTTTGCCACGGACAGAAAAATTGAGATCAGGAGAATCTTCTCAAAGCAATGCAGATAGTGGTATGCAGGTATCACGCAAAGGAAAAGAGAAGGTTGATCAGCCCATGTTTGATGTGAATGCAGGTCACTCTTATGTGGATGGTGAATCCAGTGGCTCAGAACAGAGCATTGATGATGAGTTGGGTATTCCTTCTATTGTTACACCTGGAGTAAGGAAGACCAGGGATGTTTTGAGAGCACCTGGGAGTGAACCTACTTTGTGCAGGTCTACGAGATCTAGGTATCCTGTGGATAGGCTGAAATATAATGGATTTACAGCCATTCACTATGCATATATGGTCAAAGTGATACAGGAACCAGAACCCACTTCTTTTGAGCAAGCCATGGGAAAAGAAAAATGGGAGAAAGCCATGGATGAAGAAATGGATGCCTTGGAAGCAAATGCTACATGGGAATTGGCACCTTTGCCTAAAGGTAAGAATGCAATTGGCTGTAAGTGGGTTTATAAGGTGAAGCACAATGCAGATGGTTCTGTGAACAGATACAAGGCAAGACTAGTAGTCAAGGGGTATGCACAAACATATGGCATTGACTATGAAGAAACATTCAGTCCGGTTGCAAGGATGGCAACCGTAAGAGCAGTCATTGCTATGGCTGCATCAAAGGGATGGTCTTTACATCAGATGGATGTAAAGAATGCCTTCTTGCATGGTGATTTGCAAGAAGAGGTCTATATGGAGCAGCCACCAAGTTATGTGCATGTTGTTCATCCTGAGTTTGTTTGCAGGTTGAAGAAAGCCTTGTATGGCTTGAAGCAAGCACCTAGAGCATGGTCTGACAAGATAGGACAGTATCTTGTCACTATTGGCTTTCAGATTTCCAAGGCAGATTTCTCACTTTATGTGAGAAAAACAGAGAAAGGTATTATGCTACTTGTCATTTATGTTGATGATTTGATTATGACAGGCGACAGTGATGAAGATATCCTTCATGTGAAAATGCTATTGAAGCAGAAGTTTGAGATGAAGGATTTGGGAGAGCTGCGTTATTTCTTGGGCATTGAGGTGATTAGATCACCAAGTGGGATACAGCTCTTGCAGAGGCAGTATGGATTGGACATGATGTCCAAATATGGGATGACAGGCTGTAAGCCTATTTCAGTTCCTTTGGAGCAGAATGTGAAGCTGAGCACAGATGCAGGTGAGCTTCTGGAAGACCCTACTATGTACAGACGCATAGTAGGAAGCTTGATTTATATGACTATTACCAGGCTAGATTTGAGTTATGTTGTTGGACTGGTAAGTCAGTTTATGCAGGCTCCAAGGAAACCGCATTTGGATGCGGCTAGATGCATACTCAGGTATGTGAAGTCCACATTGTAGTATGGACTATTTTATGAGACTGGGGTTCAGATACAGTTGCATGGATACACTGATGCTGATTGGGCTGGTAGCATTTCTGATAGACAATCTACCAGTGGATATGTGTTCTCTTTTGGGAGTGCTGCAGTCACTTGGAGCAGCAAGAAACAACCTACAGTTGCCTTGTCGAGCATAGAGGCTGAGTACAAGGGTGCAGCAATGGCTGCACGTGAGGTAGCTTGGTTGCATAAGCTACTTTATGATATGCATAAGCCTACAAATGGGCCAGTTGTCATTTATTGTGACAACATGAGTAGTATACACTTGGCAAATAACCTAGTCTATCATGCTAGAACAAAGCACATTGAGGTGCATTATCACTATGTGCGAGAGAGGGTTTTACTAGGTCTTATTGATCTAGTTTATGTCAGCACAGAGGATCAAGTAGCTAACATATTCAGGAAGGCATTGGGCGCAGAGAAGCTGCGCAAGTTCAGAGACCTACTTGGTGTGCAGGAATTGGGATTGAGCTCGAGGGGGAGTGTTGAGATATCGAGCTCCACTCGTGATATGCCAGGGTGACCGTTGTGCATTTATGTCACCAACTTGTCAGTTGCAGATGCGGTTGGTACACCGCCCATGAATAATAGCTACATGATAGCTATCCTTATCTACTCTAGTTCGTGGCTCAGTTAGTATGCCACCTTAGTTAGTTGAGTTTGGTTTGAGACCCATATATAGGGTTCTTCTATTTCCTTGTACTAGAGTTCTTTTGGCTTACACAATTAAGAAGAGGAAAACTGTTTTCAGCCTCCACCTTTGTGTGTATTCCCCCATTGTGCAAGCAAGAAAGCTACAAGTGAGACTCCTTCCTTCTCTCCCACAATCGTGACAAGGAAAGGGGGCCCCTAACTATCCACTCTCCTTATACTCTCAACCAGAGGTTCCTAACTTTGTGATGAACATCCCAAATGGTGCGTGCAAGAAACGTGTGTGCTCAATGACAGGTGCTCTCTCATGTGCACGTGCATCTAAGATTTACTACATATAGTTGCAGTGGATCTCATGTCGTGCTAGTGCTCAACGATGGTGCAAAATGTGCATAATCCCAACCCATGGCATGGAAGTATTTGATAGGAATAGAAGAAGACCCCAGAGTGCAGTGCATCAATAAGTGCAACGTGAAGTGCTTGTGAACCCATTATCCCTGTGATGTGCAAAAATCTGTGCAAGAATACATACCTAGCTCCTCAATGTTTGGTAGCTAATAGCAAACTCCAACTTTATTGTAACGTGTCCACTATCATCCTCTAGGACACGTCTTAGCAGTCCATCGGAAAGGTTGTCTAGAAAACTCCGCCCGGCACTCCCATGGAATGTTGCGGGTTTTGCAATCTAGGACTTTCCGCGTCTGCCCCGTAACGGAAGTGTCCTGGGCGTTTCCCACTTAGGATCGAACGGAATTGTTTGGTCGTTTACTAACGGCGACTAACGTCAGACCTGATCGAGCTACTTTACGCAGAACGCCCGGTCTGAAGCGGATTCATGCTGCACTTGGTTCAAGGAGAATGGGAACGAGAGGGAATGCAAGGCTCGACCTCTCTGCCAAAAGGCATAGTCCCATTCCGTTCCCCTAAAATAGCGTGAATCGGGTATCGGGTAATCGATAACTCCAAGTCATCATTCTCATTACTTGTTTCGGTGACGTCGATCGTCCTTCTGTTCGTCGAAGATCTTGAGAAAAGTTCCCGGCTAACCGGGACCACCCATCCGTAGGACGGACCCATGGTCCATCCTCCGCACTTTCCTCGGTTTGTTTTAGTTATGTAATTACCTACCACATTAGTTTGACATATACAAACAGCTTCTTTGATTAACCCTGTTATGCACTGGTTCCTTCACGTAATCTTATCACAGGACATAAAGAAAACAGTGCCAAACAACTCCTTTATTATCATTTTATCCTTTTATCTTTGAAATACAAGGAGTTCCCGCCCGTAGGCGTATTCATAATCCGCCCGAAGGCTATCCAGTAATCCTTCCTGTGATTACTATCCCAAGTTTCCGCCCGTAGACTAGTATGCGGGCCTCGAGATCCAATCCCGAGTCACGTTAGTCTCTTGTGCAGGGCCCGGAAGGCGAGGGATTTACGGCCAGAGCCCCCTCTGGCACCCAAGCGTCCTCCTGCTCCAAGCAGAACTCAACGGAGAGACCTCTCACGGCGGGTTCGGTCCACGTTCCCGGCGCGGTTCACAACCCCCTTGGCTAGGGTTAG
The DNA here is from genome assembly GCF_053477565.2 of Lygodium microphyllum. Classification (NCBI taxonomy): domain Eukaryota; kingdom Viridiplantae; phylum Streptophyta; class Polypodiopsida; order Schizaeales; family Lygodiaceae; genus Lygodium; species Lygodium microphyllum. Next base: position 2,232,296 of record NC_141150.1, on the reverse strand, counting down.
GCAGGCAGTCGGGGGTAACTGAAGCTGCCTCTACCTTCAGGCTTCAATTTTAGATATGTTTTCCTCCTTTAGTTCTTTGAGCAAACAATGCAAACAGTGCTTTTCTAACTGTTACAAGCACAAACAAATTCCAATGGTCGTTTTGGATGGCAAACCGTTAAGGAGTAACTCCTTTCCTCCGAATGCAGCCCGCATTCGATCCGGAATCAATTGCAACTTAGCAAGATTCCTATTATTCTTGGGTTAGGGTCATACCCTTCCCATACTTAAGGTTTTGTTGTGGCAGGATCCAGCGACCATGTCGCTTTAGATTATGGTCGGTCATTTGCTTCAAGGCAACGCCTAATCTTCCTTTCCCTTGGCAATTACTTAGGATGATTACTCATCCTCTTGTAAGTTAAATTCTTTCAATAACTTGCTAACCTCATTTCGAGAGATGACAAAACTCTCTTGTGGACAAGTCTCAAGTCTATACTACAATGTTGCAGCTTAATTGCACATGTATTGCTTCTAATTCCACGGAATCCCTCTATCCATTGCTTAGCGTTTCTCGATCACGGAGTTTACCTCCATCGAGTAACAGGGTTTTATTGGGTATCCTCCAAATCATTCCTAATTAGGTTGGCCCATGGTTCTAGAATATGCAACTCCGTCGGAGTTCCATCATGATTCTTAGGATAAACCTTAGATCATTTCATACATAAACATCCAATTGCTTCGACAAATTGTGAATGCGCGTAAGATCCTTAGATTCACAGTTTTCGTCTAAAAGCTAGGTCGAATTATTGTTGCACTAAACCCTAGTTAACACTTAGGATTCCTATCATATCGACTCAATTATGTCCATACGAATCCCTGTGGATTAGAGTACTTAGTCAATTCAATTACGCTTGTCCCGCGACAAGGATAATCCTTCTAAGGGTAATAATCTAAATCTAACGGAATCAATAGTTACAATTCCACCACTACGCATAAGCATGCGATTAATTTCCTCTACGTGTCACATGGTTCATGATAACTTATTTTTCCTTGGTGCACAATAATCTGGCTATTAACTTTTCCTAAGACCTACTAAGTCTTTCATCCATAGTCGTACCTACAACCTTGTTGTTTACCCTTTGGCATCTTATGCTTTTACTCCTAATTGCGGCTCTTAATGAATGACATTTTTCTCATGACGACTACGCAATTCACAACATTCTCCTAGCTACGAAGTAGTCGATGAAACTCAAGCAAAACTAGTGTTAATTTATTCCATCTTACAAGCTATTTTTCAAGTCCATACGTACACTTTAGTACTCTATTAATTCTTTCCGAATGATACCTTATGATGCTAACCTTTTTCCTATGAAATCATTATGAGAAGTATGTTACCTAATGTGCAGTATACGCTTATTTCTAGCATGTCTAGGACGAAGATAATGCACTTATAAATTCCATTTCATTGCCTAAGTTTAGACCCATTACTTTGATGATGTACCAAAAATACATGCAACTAGCCTTCTATTCGTTCACATTCACGACATATTTCAATCTTACATAACGCTCGAGAGATGTCCTATCACATGTATTCCTTTCCTCCAATTTCCATATACTTTTAATTTAAACGTAAACATGAAATTTCCTTTCTAAGCGCGCCTAATCATTTCCTTATGCGGAATTAACACGGAAGAACCTGGACTTGTGGAGTCGGGGTGATGTCCACTTGCACATTCGGATTCGAGCCTCCCGCGGTCGCCTCTTGGGATCTTTTTGGAGCCATTGCACACGTAGGTTAGGTTTCTGAACTCCCTTTCGTCGCCTACGGATTGTTTTGCTTTGACACGCAACCTTCCGGTCTCTGCCTTTCCTCGTAGGCGAAAGATCCTTTTACGGTAGGTCGCTTGCGGAGAAGGCCTTAAAAGACTTCGCGGGACCTTTTCCGTCGGTCTAGTGGGATCCTTATAGCCCCTCTTTAATTCCCGGGAAGGGTGTTAATGGACCTTCTTCGAAATTGTGGTGGGAAAGGTATTTCGGGACGGTGGTGGGAAAGGCCTTTGGAAATGGGTGGAAAATGGTGGAAAAGTACCTTTTGGGGAAGGTGGTGGAAAAGGGGGTTATGGAGGCTCCTTTTTTGACAAATGGAGGAAAAGGGCCGTGGAAAAAGGGGGTTAATGAGGCCCCCTTTGGAAGCTTCTAAAGAAGCTTCCAAAGAAGCTTTTCAGCTCCACGTGGGTCAAAAGGGGGTCGTGGGCGACGAGGTGGACATGATGGCGGCGGCGTCAGTGGCCTGGCGGCAGCAGCGGCAACAGCTACAGCAGCTGGCGGCGGTTGGAGGCAGTCCGGCGACTGTGGCGGGGCAGGATGGCGGCTGGCGGACCCAGCGACAGCGAGGCGGCGACCTCCACGAGCTTCCTCCCTCTCTCACAGAGCCTCCCCTTCTCTCCTCTTCCTTCACACAGTCTCGTTTCCCTCACAGAGTCTTCCCTCTTCCCTCTAAGCACACCCCCTTGATGGGGGGTGTTTTTATAGCCTTGGGGGTGGGGAAGGGGGTCTCCACCCACGTGGGGAACTTCCCCATGCAAACCCCCACTTTGCCATCCCCCCCCCCCACACTCCCTTTCCTCCAGCCATGCATCGGCTGGGGGAAGGGATAAATATAAAAAAATTTGCACCAATTTAATTAAATTTCCCCTCCCAAGAGGGTGTTTTCGTGCGGCTTGCGGTTTTGAACACCCGGTTTGATTTACCATTTGCAGAGGACCCTATTTCCCGCGTGCGGCTTACACATTACGCGGTTAATAATTTCAATGCAAGAGATAGCCTTTGCACAGGGTTACATGACGTGCGCAAGGTTAATATTTACGGTACGGTTACGCGGAAATATTACATTCTCTCCCCCTTAGAAGAATCGAGATGTCCTCATCTCGAGATAAACTGGGGATATTGAAGATTGAGAGAGCTTTCATCCATCCAGGTAGCATCCTCTTCGGGGTAATCTTTCCACTGGTCGAGGCATTCTCTCAAGGTTCTAGATCTCAACTGTCTCTCCCTGACATCTAAAATCTTTTCCGGCCTTAGTTCAAGGATTCCTTGACTAGGCATTACAATTTGTTGGTCATCAAGTACATGATTTGGGTTGGGTACATACTTTTTCAAGAGACTAATATGGAATACGTTGTGAACTTTTAGGTTATCAGGAAGTTGCAATTTATAAGCATTGGGTCCTAGGCATTTGAGGATTTTATATGGTCCACAGTACCTTGGACTTAGTTTCTTGCATTTACCTAGAGATAAAGAACTCTTCTTGGGGCGTACACGAATGAAGACCATGTCTCCTTCTCCGAAGATCCTCTCTTGGCGCTTCAAATCCGCATATGCCTTTTGTCTATCTTTGGCCGCTTGTATGTCTTGTCTTATTGACCTTATTTGGTCATCCATGTCCTCCAACATTTGTCTTGAAGCTTCCACTCTCAGGGTAGGATCAGAAAAATTTAGAGGACTTCGACAATCATGACCCTACAATGCCTGAAAAGGAGTCATTTGAATGCTCTGCTGATAAGAAGCATTGTAGGCAAATTCTACTAATGGTAAGTATTGAATCCATCTCTTTGGCTCTCGACAGCAGTAAGCCCTAAGAATATCCTCAATGATTTGATTTACTCGCTCTGTTTGTCCATCTGTTTGGGGATGGTAGGCAGTGCTAAAACAGAGTTGAGTCCCAATAGCTTCAAAGATAGCTCTCCAGAAGTGAGAAGTAAAAAGAGAATCTCGATCGCTAATGATCCTTCTAGGTAGCCCATGTAGCTTGAATATTTCTTTGATAAACACTCTTGCAATATCGGAAGCTTTATAGTTTGTCTTTACTGGAATCAAGTGTGCAACCTTAGTAAGCATGTCAATTACAACCATAATGGAGTTGTATCCTCCTTGGACTTGGGGTAAGTCCACCACAAAATCCATACTGACGAATTCCCATTTCATTTGGGGAATGTCAAGTGGTTGTAATTTTCCTGGCATCATGACATGTTCAGCCTTGATACGTTGGCAAGACAAACATTCGGTGACATATTTGAGGACGTCACCTTTGAATCTCTCCCAATAATAGCTCTTCCTAACTGCATTAAGAGTTTTTGCATAGCCGGGATGTCCTGCAAACGGGGAATCATGAGTTTCCCACAATATCTTCTGCTTAAGTGACTGGCTTGCTGGTATACATAGCCTTGTTCTATAGTAAATAAGTCCATTGTCAATAGAAAATTCATGATACTTTGCCCGTAACTTCAAATTCTGATCCTTGGTAGATATTTCTTTTATCATTGCTTGGTAAGCTAGGTCATGGCATGCTTCCCCTCTAGCTAATTCGGGTATAGGGTTGCTTGGCATAGATACCTTTGTAGCCAGAGATTTGGCCGTTGATGGATTCTGTAAGATTAGGGAGTTTAGGAATGCCTTGCGACTGAGTGCATCGGCAACCACATTCTCTTTCCCTGGTCGATACTTGATTTCAAAATCATATTCCTCCAATACTTCAATCCATCGATGTTGCCTCATGTTGAGCTCGTTCTGAGTGAAAATCCATTTGAGGCTCTTATGATCGGTTACTAGAGTAAACTTGTTATCCAATAGGTAGTGTCTCCAAAGCTTTAGAGCATGGATGACAGCTAATAACTCCAGATCATGCGTGGCATAATTCTTTTCATGACTCTTCAATTTCCTTGAAGAATATGCTACTGAATGAGCACATATCTTAAGGCAAGCATGCTAGTATCAGTTTCTACCCCTACTCCTTACTGTGGTCTAGAAGTTTTAGGATTGGTGCTGATACCAAATTTTGCTTCAACCTATCAGAGCTAGTTTATTCGTCAGTTGATCATGCAATGTTTGCTTCTTCAGTAAGTCTTTCAAAGGTGCTACAATCAAAGCATAGTTTTTTATAAAGACCCTATACCATCCTGTCAAGCCAAGAAAACTACGTATCTCTTTGACAGATACTGGTATTGGCCATTCAAGCACATCTCTGACTTTGGCTGGATCTACTGATATTCCTTCTGATGATACTATGAATCCTAGATATTCAATCTGCCGTTTGAAGAATGCACACTTCTTCATTTTTGCATACAACTTATGAGACCTCATTGTCTCCAACACAATCCGTAGTTGGGGTTCATGATCTTCTTCCTGTTTAGAATAGACAAAAATGTCGTCGAAGAAGACAAGCACGAAATCATCAAGATATGGCCTAAAAATATCCTCATCCTTGATCCTGATTTGATAGTAGCCTGATCTGAGGTTAATTTTGGAGAAGATCTTTGCACCTTGAAGGCGATCAAGAAGCTCATCTATTCTAGGAATAGGATACTTGTTCTTGACTGTTGATTGATTCAACCCACGGTAATCAATACATAATCGAAGTGTCCCATCTTTCTTTTTCTAGAATAGGACTGGAGCTCTCCATGGGGAACTGCTAGGTCTGATGTAACCTTGGTTTAACAGTTGCTTGAGTTGCTCCTTCAACTCAATAGCCTCTGGAATGGACATTCTATAAGGTCTCTTTGCAATTGGCGCAGTCCCGGGTATTAGCCCTATTTCATGATCAACTTCTCTTTGAAGTGGGCGTTTTGTTAACTCTTCAGAACTACGTCCTCGTATTCTTTTAGCCAAGACCAAATTACTTTTATCAATATTCATGTCAAGACAATCGTTGATTAAAAAGTTTTATTCCATTCATTTCAGCATAGCCCTTTCGTGGTACAATTATTCCTTGGGCCGATGAACAAGTTAATACATTAATTCGAGGAGAATAAGATATTATTGCATTCAGCTACAGGAACTGAGTAGTAGTACGGATTAGGGTCATCGATTTTCAGGAATCGATAGTTCATTGGAAGATTAGGGTATCTCTTCCTTCGATATCCATTCTTCTCACGGCGCCCCAAAACCTTGATTCGGTCAGCAGGGATTCTTTGAATCACTTCCCCGTACACATACTTATTCTGGTTAACCCTTCGACCTCCGACCTGTAGGGTCGCGTTTGCATGAGCCTCAATAAAGACGAACAGCTTTACGATCTTCAAATCCTCCATCCACTTGATTCTCTTCAAGTTAATTTGAAGGTACGCAGGTTGATAGGCAGTTATGTAATAGATCCCTGTAACACCCATCCATCTCCATTCCACGTACACAGGTGATGGATTGTAAATGCGATCTAGGATATTCATCATCTCAACCCTTTGTCGATAATCCGTGGAATGCATCGCGGTCATAAACATGATCCGGAACACCAAAAACTTATTCCACGCCTTGTAATTCTGCAAGACAGTATTGAAGATGAGAAAATGTTTGGACAGGAACAAATTCTTTACTTCACTTCTAATGAAATCTTATGAAAAAAATTCCATTGTAAGTCGGCTCTGATACCAACTGTAACGTGTCCACTATCATCCTCTAGGACACGTCTTAGCAGTCCATCGGAAAGGTTGTCTAGAAAACTCCGCCCGGCACTCCCATGGAATGTTGCGGGTTTTGCAATCTAGGACTTTCCGCGTCTGCCCCGTAACGGAAGTGTCCTGGGCGTTTCCCACTTAGGATCGAACGGAATTGTTTGGTCGTTTACTAACGGCGACTAACGTCAGACCTGATCGAGCTACTTTACGCAGAACGCCCGGTCTGAAGCGGATTCATGCTGCACTTGGTTCAAGGAGAATGGGAACGAGAGGGAATGCAAGGCTCGACCTCTCTGCCAAAAGGCATAGTCCCATTCCGTTCCCCTAAAACAGCGTGAATCGGGTATCGGGTAATCGATAACTCCAAGTCATCATTCTCATTACTTGTTTCGGTGACGTCGATCGTCCTTCTGTTCGTCGAAGATCTTGAGAAAAGTTCCCGGCTAACCGGGACCACCCATCTGTAGGACGGACCCATGGTCCATCCTCCGCACTTTCCTCAGTTTGTTTTAGTTATGTAATTACCTACCACATTAGTTTGACATATACAAACAGCTTCTTTGATTAACCCTGTTATGCACTGGTTCCTTCACGTAATCTTATCACAGGACATAAAGAAAACAATGCCAAACAACTCCTTTATTATCATTTTATCCTTTTATCTTTGAAATACAAGGATTTCCCGCCCGTAGGCGTATTCATAATCCGCCCGAAGGCTATCCAGTAATCCTTCCTGTGATTACTATCCCAAGTTTCCACCCGTACACTAGTATGCGGGCCTCGAGATCCAATCCCGAGTCACGTTAGTCTCTTGTGCAGGGCCCGGAAGGCGAGGGATTTACGGCCAGAGCCCCCTCTGGCACCCAAGCGTCCTCCTGCTCCAAGCAGAACTCAACGGAGAGACCTCTCACGGCGGGTTCGGTCCACGTTCCCGGCGCGGTTCACAACCCCCTTGGCTAGGGTTAGGCAGGCAGTCGGGGGTAACTGAAGCTGCCTCTACCTTCAGGCTTCAATTTTAGATATGTTTTCCTCCTTTAGTTCTTTGAGCAAACAATGCAAACAGTGCTTTTCTAACTGTTACAAGCACAAACAAATTCCAATGGTCGTTTTGGATGGCAAACCGTTAAGGAGTAACTCCTTTCCTCCGAATGCAGCCCGCATTCGATCCGGAATCAATTGCAACTTAGCAAGATTCCTATTATTCTTGGGTTAGGGTCATACCCTTCCCATACTTAAGGTTTTGTTGTGGCAGGATCCAGCGACCATGTCGCTTTAGATTATGGTCGGTCATTTGCTTCAAGGCAACGCCTAATCTTCCTTTCCCTTGGCAATTACTTAGGATGATTACTCATCCTCTTGTAAGTTAAATTCTTTCAATAACTTGCTAACCTCATTTCGAGAGATGACAAAACTCTCTTGTGGACAAGTCTCAAGTCTATACTACAATGTTGCAGCTTAATTGCACATGTATTGCTTCTAATTCCACGGAATCCCTCTATCCATTGCTTAGCGTTTCTCGATCACGGAGTTTACCTCCATCGAGTAACAGGGTTTTATTGGGTATCCTCCAAATCATTCCTAATTAGGTTGGCCCATGGTTCTAGAATATGCAACTCCGTCGGAGTTCCATCATGATTCTTAGGATAAACCTTAGATCATTTCATACATAAACATCCAATTGCTTCGACAAATTGTGAATGCGCGTAAGATCCTTAGATTCACAGTTTTCGTCTAAAAGCTAGGTCGAATTATTGTTGCACTAAACCCTAGTTAACACTTAGGATTCCTATCATATCGACTCAATTATGTCCATACGAATCCCTGTGGATTAGAGTACTTAGTCAATTCAATTACGCTTGTCCCGCGACAAGGATAATCCTTCTAAGGGTAATAATCTAAATCTAACGGAATCAATAGTTACAATTCCACCACTACGCGTAAGCATGCGATTAATTTCCTCTACGTGTCACATGGTTCATGATAACTTATTTTTCCTTGGTGCACGATAATCTGGCTATTAACTTTTCCTAAGACCTACTAAGTCTTTCATCCATAGTCGTACCTACAACCTTGTTGTTTACCCTTTGGCATCTTATGCTTTTACTCCTAATTGCGGCTCTTAATGAATGACATTTTTCTCATGACGACTACGCAATTCATAACATTCTCCTAGCTACGAAGTAGTCGATGAAACTCAAGCAAAACTAGTGTTAATTTATTCCATCTTACAAGCTATTTTTCAAGTCCATACGTACACTTTAGTACTCTATTAATTCTTTCCGAATGATACCTTATGATGCTAACCTTTTTCCTATGAAATCATTATGAGAAGTATGTTACCTAATGTGCAGTATACGCTTATTTCTAGCATGTCTAGGACGAAGATAATGCACTTATAAATTCCATTTCATTGCCTAAGTTTAGACCCATTACTTTGATGATGTACCAAAAATACATGCAACTAGCCTTCTATTCGTTCACATTCACAACATATTTCAATCTTACATAACGCTCGAGAGATGTCCTATCACATGTATTCCTTTCCTCCAATTTCCATATACTTTTAATTTAAACGTAAACATGAAATTTCCTTTCTAAGCGCGCCTAATCATTTCCTTATGCGGAATTAACACGGAAGAACCTGGACTTGTGGAGTCGGGGTGATGTCCACTTGCACATTCGGATTCGAGCCTCCCGCGGTCGCCTCTTGGGATCTTTTTGGAGCCATTGCACACGTAGGTTAGGTTTCTGAACTCCCTTTCGTCGCCTACGGATTGTTTTGCTTTGACACGCAACCTTCCGGTCTCTGCCTTTCCTCGTAAGCGAAAGATCCTTTTACGGTAGGTCGCTTGCGGAGAAGGCCTTAAAAGACTTCGCGGGACCTTTTCCGTCGGTCTAGTGGGATCCTTATAGCCCCTCTTTAATTCCCGGGAAGGGTGTTAATGGACCTTCTTCGAAATTGTGGTGGGAAAGGTATTTCGGGACGGTGGTGGGAAAGGCCTTTGGAAATGGGTGGAAAATGGTGGAAAAGTACCTTTTGGGGCAGGTGGTGGAAAAGGGGGTTATGGAGGCTCCTTTTTTGACAAATGGAGGAAAAGGGCCGTGGAAAAAGGGGGTTAATGAGGCCCCCTTTGGAAGCTTCTAAAGAAGCTTCCAAAGAAGCTTTTCAGCTCCACGTGGGTCAAAAGGGGGTCGTGGGCGACGAGGTGGACATGATGGCGGCGGCGTCAGTGGCCTGGCGGCAGCAGCGGCAACAGCTACAGCAGCTGGCGGCGGTTGGAGGCAGTCCGGCGACTGTGGCGGGGCAGGATGGCGGCTGGTGGACCCAGCGGCAGCGAGGCGGCGACCTCCACGAGCTTCCTCCCTCTCTCACAGAGCCTCCCCTTCTCTCCTCTTCCTTCACACAGTCTCGTTTCCCTCACAGAGTCTTCCCTCTTCCCTCTAAGCACACCCCCTTGATGGGGGGTGTTTTTATAGCCTTGGGGGTGGGGAAGGGGGTCTCCACCCACGTGGGGAACTTCCCCATGCAAACCCCCACTTTGCCATCCCCCCCCCCCACACTCCCTTTCCTCCAGCCATGCATCGGCTGGGGGAAGGGATAAATATAAAAAAAATTTGCACCAATTTAATTAAATTGCCCCTCCCAAGAGGGTGTTTTCGTGCGGCTTGCGGTTTTGAACACCCGGTTTGATTTACCATTTGCAAAGGACCCTATTTCCCGCGTGCGGCTTACACATTACGCGGTCAATAATTTCAATGCAAGAGATACCCTTTGCACAGGGTTACATGACGTGCGCAAGGTTAATATTTACGGTACGGTTATGCGGAAATATTACATTTATCCTGTTCAAGAAAATACCAAGCTCGACCAAGGCTATTATGTTTCACACTCAACAAATCAAACAAAACAACAGAAACAAATCCTATGCTAATCAAACACAAGAAATCCAAATACAAAATAACAAAACAAACTGTCACACAAACAACTAAGCTAGCAAAAATAAAACCTAACTACGATTTGACTAGGGGATTTCAGTTTTCAAAAAAATGCTTGACAACGTTTCCATTAGGAAATTCCTTTCTAAAAGATAATCATCTTGGGGAATATTTATCTACAATAATTCTAGTATCGGCTTGGATGGATTTGGAGGTGAGCCATATGATATTTAACAAACCTTGAGTGGTGCATAAAAGTCTCCTCACATTTAAGGAAATTGTACCAAGCATACAAGAAATTCAATATAAGGACAAACACATCCGAGCACACCTTCTACAAAAAATAGTTCTCAGTCACTTGGAGGCAAGGGGATGTGAGGATACCTTGTACAAAAAATTCAAAGTGGTCAATCACTTGGAGGAAAGATCTTTGAAAATGAAAGGAGGAGGTGGGGCCAAGCTTGGAGACACGTGTCTTTGAGTATTTTAAGAAATAACCCAATAAGTCTCCCATGTCTTTGAGTATTTTAAGAAATAACCCAATAACTCTCCTATGTGGTGTACACTTCTGATTCTCTTTTTTTTCTCTCTTATATTTTTCTCATTTTATGCATCTCACTTTTCCTAACCTATTAAGTAATATTCTTCCTTTTAACATTAAATGCTTCATAAATGGTGTATGCATGAAAAAAGCTTTGGTTACCAAAATAAAAAAATATTATAATATATTGATGCATGAAGGGATTCATAACAAAGGCCACATCTATAATGATGGAGATTTGAGACTTAGAACTATGCCAATGTTCTCACAAATATTATACTATTTATAAATCTAATTTTATAATTTTATGGGCAAGATGGTATGCTATCCTACCCAATGGAGAGGAAGCCCCTAATTTCCTTAAGAAAGAAAGTTTTGTGGTGGGTTTATTGCACTCTTCTCCAAGAGAAGGTCAAAAGTTAATTTTTTGGTACATTTGAAGAGGCAATGGAAGTGGTAAGAGCTAAGGATAAAAAATTGAGATTCCAAGTCTAAGTGTCAAAGGTGAAGTATTTGCAATCATAAACCATGGTTTTCCAACCATCACCACCACCTGTTATTCCCACAAATTCTCACATGGGGGAATCATAATCAAGAACTATTGGAAAGAATAACTAGTCAACTAGATAATCTTTCAATAAATTTGGTACAAGGTATTAAGGTTCCACAACAACATCCTCCAATAGTAGCTAGTAATGGAAATGACCAAGCTCCAAGGAGGCTATCAAGGGAATAATTTTTCTACAATGGTGGTGAAGAAGGGTATGGTATGTATTTTTACCCTTATCCAAGAAGAACCGTAGGATATGACTAACCTAGACCATGCTAGCAATAAGTTACACCTCCTTGACAAAGGCCTCCTGCTCTCACTCCCGCTCCGCCTCTTTGCAAACCCCAACACAACCACAAATTCTAAGACCTCCAGTTATACCCCAACCACCACTATAAGTCCTCCCTTGTCAAAATATCATACAATGAACATAATTGGTTTGGAAAAAATAGAATAAGAGAAGGAAAAATGATAGAGGTGGATACCATGCCAATCAAGAAATCTTGGGTTGATGAATTTCAAAATCTATACCATGGCAAGAGCAGGATTGGATATGGAGAAGGCACTTCAAAAGAGATCAAGAAGTGGAAGAAGAGGTTGGATCACCCTCGATGCAATATAGGAATCAAAGATTACCCATTAGGAGAGGAAGCGGAGTCCTATAGTCTAATCAAGGATGTGAGTTCACAAGGACCTAGACTCACATCGCCACAACTATTGTATCTATTATCACAAGTGTGACAACAATGGGCCTGTATGGTGAGTAAAAGAAGATCAATGAAGAAGGTGGGGTTAATTTAAGCCCAAGGCATTGAGGATGTGCTACCAATAGTAGAGGCTTATATCAAAGGACAAAGAGTATCCAATATAAGTGGATCCTCTATTTTTAAAGAAAAAATAGAAAATTATATTTTTGTTAACTATGTTGGTGTGATAAAAGGTATGAAGATTACAATATGTGGTATTCAAATGGAAGTGAATATGTGTGTGTTGCCATCCAAAGGGGAATTCTATCCAATTATATTAGGAATACCTTGGCTCATTACTATGAAATCAAGGAAAGATTGGAATTATGGTATACTTGTGTTACGACCACAACGATGGGCTAGAAGAAAAGGACAAGTGATTGTGTACAATCTTTAGGGAAGGGAGACAAGAGAGTATAGAGTTGGAGACTTTAGAATATGAGTGGAGCTTAGGAATGCTCCTCATCTAATGAAGAGATGTTTGAAGAAGAAGATAGTAGTTCATTAGAAGTTATGGAAGTTGTCCTAAAGGAACCTGTTGATGGGGGTGAGTCAAGCACCTAGGTTGGACCAAGTGAAAAGGAGCCTGAAAAGATGTTGGCCAAGGATCTTAGTACAAAGGAGAAGTAGGCTTACATGGAAATGTTGAGGATGCATGCCACTTTGTTTATCTCTAATTATGATCACATTACAGGAGTGTCCATTGTGGAGTTGTACCACATCAACTTGAATCCAAATAGTAGACCGGTAATACAAAATTTGCAGTGGTTGGGGGTTATACAACAATATGCCCTCCTAGTGGAAGTAAAAATACTCTCAAAAGCAGGATTTATGCATCCTATGAAGGATTTTTAATGGGTTTCATTGATTGTGGTAACACCTAAGAAAAATGAAAATTGGAGGGTTTGTGTGGACTATAAACCACTTAGTGCAATGATAAAGAGGGATCATTTTCCTCTTCCATTTCAAAATGAGATTCTCAATGGGAATTGTTCATGAAAGATACACCATTTGTGATGGATACTCAAGCTATTTTCAAAATTGAATTATAAAAGAAGATCAAAGAAGGACAACATTCATTACTCCTTGAGGATTTTTGTATATAGGGTCATGCCATTCACCCTAACCACCAATGCTCTTGCTACCTTTTACTATTTCATGAACTTTGTCTTCCAACCTTTCTTTGGTGAGTCAATTAGGGTGTTTTTTGATGTCTTTTGTATCTATAGTTCTCATGATCTACACTTGGCTAGAGTGGATGATGGGCTAAGTAGATTAGCACAAGTGGGCACGTAACTCAACATTGATAAATATCGCCTTGGGGAAACAAATGTGGTCTTGCTAGGCCATGTGGTGTCAAAAAATGGAATTGAAGCTGACCCAGAGGGGGTTTGTACTCTCTTAATACTATAGGATCCTACCCCCATTAAGAAGCTAACTTCTTTCATCCAAAAAGTCAGGTACCTAAGTTAATGTATTCGTCTATTAGAAAAATTAGTCTTGCCCTTGCAGTGACTCTCTAATGCAAAAATGTTTGCTTAGAATGAAGAGAGTGAAAAATAGTTTCAAAAAATAAAAGAGATCCTAGCATCTCTTCCCATTATCCTACCACCATGATGAGACAAAGATCTTTATGTGAATCCTAGTGTGGGATTAGAGTCTCTAGGATTAGTACTACTACAAAAGGATCCAAGGACCTCACTCATGAGGCCTATCTACTTTGCTAGTAGAGTGATGAAACCAACTTAGAAGAACTATACTCTTGCTCAGTAGATGGTTTTAGCTCCCTTATGTTTGGAGTGAAGAAGTTTCGCTCCTATCTTTTACCAAGGAATTTTATTGTCATCACTGTAGAGGGACCCTTTCCCTATGTTCTACAATACTTGGATGTTTAAGCTATGATTTCTAAGTGGATGATCTAGTTGCAAGAATTTAACTTTATAGTAATGGTGGAAGATTGAACCCAAGCATACCTTTCCAATATGCTAACTCAAAGATACCATGAGAAAAGGGTAAAAACCAATAACAAGCTCATGCTACAACTACAAATGAAGCCACCCAAGGTATTAGATGAAGCCTTTGTACCCTACTTTGATGGAGAATATAAGAGGAAGGAAGGAAAAGCAATAGAAGTTACAGTGGTAAGATCAAACAATGAGGCAAAGTATGCATCTCTTTCTAAGGGGGCTAGAATGGTGTCTAGATAATGGGACTAATACTTTATTATTTTTTTGGTGATTCCATGCTATTGATCAAACAAATTCAAGGTACTTGGACTTGTAAGAGTGAAAATTTAGCCACTAGATTAAGGGAGGCAAGAAATTTTATGAAGAAATTTAAAGATATACAGGTACACGAGACAAGAATTAGATTGCAGATACCTTGGCTAGTGAAAAAGTGCAAGATCAGATGGTGGGAGTTGCAAATCTGTAAGATCCTATGTTTCGAGGTAGTGAAAATCTAGTTGACATTTAAAAAAAAAAAAGATAAGAGAGCATCTAGATTAGTTAACTAAGATGGCTAACTCGAAAGGTAGTTAGATATTGACTCAAAAACAATTATCTCTATTGTCAAGGAAAAGATCAAGTTCTTTGCAAGGTCCCATTTTGCAATGAAATTAGTGACATTTTGGAAGCTTTCTATGATAGAGCATGTGGTGGCCATTTTTCCCATGATATCACTAGTAGGAATCCAACTCCATCGACCTCCTTGCCCCCTTCACCATACCCTCGCCCTCTTCTACCTTTGCCTTCATCCTCTCTCATTCCCCATCCCTCCATTATCCCCTTCCTCCATTCCACTACCCCCAACCCCCTCCTCCTCTTTCTCTTCCTCACCATGCAAATATCTTGAGGTCATTTGCTAAAAGTCGATGTCATTTAACTTGTACAAAGATTTTACATTTTCTTCCTTTCAACCATATGGAAAAACCTTGAGGTCATATGTTTCTCTTAGGTGCATAAGGACTAGTTTTTCAATGTAAGCATCCTAATATGATACATATCATTTTATGTAAGCTAAAAGCATTGTGCCAAGATAATCACTTAGCAAATGTGTTGAACATTTGATTAACATGATCTTGTGTATGGCCTACTGTAAGAAAACTCACTTTTCCTTTTTGAAATACCCCCATGTGTACAAGCATATTGAGTAGCCTAAAATTATCTAATTTTTGTTCGCTCTTACGGTGTTATCTAACTACAAGTAAAGAATAGGTGTGGTGAAGTAGCATCTTAACTAGAGAGAAAAATGTTTAAAATTGTGATAGTAAGATTAGGATCATTATGAACATTTGGATAAGTAAAGAACACTCTAGGGTGAACTCTTCCATGGTGCACATGGCATCCCACTAAATACATTTTTACAGTAGTTTCTGCATTGGCATCCTTTGGAAAATGAGAAAAATGAGGTAAGCATGACTTCTTCCATACCATCAATGACAAGTCCAATATATCTTTCTGGTACAACAAAACACTTATGCCTATGGTACATGGCCTTTTTTTTATTTATTGATTCCTCTTCCCACTGAATTTGTAGTGAGGCAAGGGCTGTGCTTCTCCTACATGGGATGACACACATGAAGTTCATTGTTGTCTCGATGAGGTTAGTCACAAATATATGTATGTATCATGTGGGTTCAACATAAGGGATTTTTAAAATACTTTACACATTTTTTTACACATAAAGGGTCCCATATAAAGGGGTTACTTACAAATTGAATAGAAAAGGGTTATGTTTCATTAAGGAAAAATTACTAAATAATGATATTTATAAAAAGGCCTTGAATGCACATGATATAGAAGATATACATATAGTGAATTACCTTTGATTGTCGTATCCATCGACCTTGTGATAGGTCCAATGTTGACTGTCACTTGAATACAGTGGGGAGATTTCTTGATATGAAGAGGGCTTGTGGTAGATACATTAGAAGATTGAGAGCCAAAATATATAAAAATACAGCTAACTGTGGATCATGATATTCCAAGCAGCATATCAAGGTAGCTTTTGAGCCTACACATTGGCTTTTAATAGTCTGTACATTCCGTAGCTTTTAAGCTTGTACACTTCAATATACAAAAGGTGGATTGCAATTTGTGGATGAGAACAAGGATGGTGGGCCTACACTTTTTAGTGGTGACATAACCATTGAAAGCCTTGCAATAGAGTCTAAATGGAATTTTTTTATTCTACAAGTCCATGGGGCAGTCCATGGGGCGATAGATGCTATGATTGAAGAAGAGTCTCATTCTCCATGAGGAGAGGTAAAAAATGTAGCGGTCATCCTTTTCACAAAAGAAAAAGGCTAGTATGGAGCTCGTGCTGATCACTATGAACTACTGGTTATGTATCTTGCTCCAAAAAACTTGAAAAGGCATAGGTTGCACTGTAATAACTGGAGAAAGTTTCATTTTGCAGTTGTAGTCTTTATAGGAATGTGATAGAAACATAATGTATTTCTAACTTGTACTATAGGACTAGATCCTTCACCCACATGTGTAATAGCTTATCTACATTGGATCCATGATGTAGCATTGCAACAATCATTAAATTTTGTGCACAACATGCATCCTTGTGCTCCTGGCCAATGGTTCAGGCACTTTTATAGTGGTGCTTCTAAGCACATTATCTCTCATAATGTATTGTTTATCTCTACACTAGATGGAAGGACAAAATAAGGACTGCCAAGAGCTGAGGAAAATATGGCAGGAGGCTCCAAGGGATGTGAGTAGGCAAATTGGACCAATTAGGGCTACCCAAACAATAGGGATGGCTTGAGTTTGACACTTAACTCAACCAAAATGGATATCTAAGGACTAAGATGGTTACATCAAAATAGTTACAACAGGTTTCCAGTACAATGGTTAATACCTCAAATACCTTCTTAATTACATGGACCAGACAATTGCTTGAAATTAAAGCATCATCTCTAGTAGTAGATTGTAATAGTAGCAACATTGGAGCAAGGAGCATTTATTTTAGGGAAGTGAATTGATAGGACTAATCAATAATGAATATGAGCAAATATTAGTGTCACTTTCTTTCTACCATTTGACACATCTCTTCTAAGCTATGATCAAGAAATGTTGTCTAGATAACTTATGAAAAGTAGTAGTATTTACTTCCCTTCCTCAATGGAAAATGTCTTCAAAGTGAGTGCCTTGCTAGCTACATGATCTTAAGAGAGATTATGCATGAGATTTTTTAATTTAGGAGCAACCATCAAGTCTCCAATTTCATCAAAACTATAAGCATCAAAAGTGATGGTTTTTCTAATCTACATCAAAGAGGTAAAGAAAGAGATCATTGGATACATTTATGAAGGCCAAGCATAGCAAATACCTAAAGAAAGAGAGAAGACATTCATCTTGTAGTTGCAAATGAAGATAGCTTGTAACTAGGTTGGGATTGCCAGGTAATTTTCTACTTATTAGGGGTGGTCAACTAAATTTATGTAGTGAGTATGTTGGCTCCAATTGTTTTTGCATTGAACTGTGTTTGAAGCTTCAGAGCATATATTTCTACTCTCAATACTAGGTGGTAAACTTCATATAGTTTATGAAATGGTTTGAGAAAACTTTTATATTGTGTAGAGCATGGTTTGTTGGTTGCATGTTGGTAGGGGCCTTTCCCCACTATTTTGAAGCTTATGGTAGCATATGAGAAATTGGGAAGGGAAAAGAAGTACATGGCCATACTAAAGTCCTATGCTAAGAAAGTAGACCTTCACATGGGTAGCAAATTTCATGTTGACATTCTCACACTGGTTTTGCCAAGAAAATAACATTTATATAGGTGACAACTTAAGAATATGTGTGCTAAATGTAGTTCACTTGCAAACACAAAAGAGGGTTGGAGTATGGCATCATGAAATGCTTGAATTGTAGGATATATACAATATGGGTGTGGAGAGCATACCTTAACATATTATGAAAAGATGCAAATTGAGGGTCTCTTCACTTTTGCTTGTGCCTTGAAATCCTACAGTACTAGGACAAGTATATTATTGATGGCACTACATTGATTGATAGGTATAATGTGAAATGTGCTCTACTTCTAGTAGCACAATAAGTTTTTGACCAACTTCCAATCCAACATGTGGTTTTGTGGAATTCCCTAATAGCAAGATATGCACCACATGGGCAGGATAAGAGAGCACTAAATTGTTATGAAAGAATGTGATACGAGGGAATCCTTCCAAATACAATTACCTTTGTTCCAACATTGATAGCCTATGGATGTTGTATCAAAGTTGTAGTTGAGGGACAAGAAATACATTTTGAGATTGCTAAAAAATGGTTTCTAAAAAAAGTTATTCTAGTTGGCAATGCATTGTTAGACATGTACACAAAAAAGTAGGCTGCTTGTAAAAGTGTAAGAGGTGTTTGAGAAGGATAGTTTGGAGTCTAGTCTCATGGAATTTACCAACTGTAGAAGATGTACAACATGGTTATGGTGAGCAAGCATTGAAACTTTTTTAATAGATGGAACTAAAAGTGTTTTATGCTGACTTAGTCACTTTTGATTGTATCTTGAAGACATATGGATGCATAGAAGTAGCATATAAGGGCCAAGAAATACACATGATATATTATCTGGCATTTTATTGGTAGATATGTGTGATAACTTGGGTTACTTTGCAAAAGCACAAGTGCTTGATAAGCCACCAGCTTCAAATCTGATCTTGCAGAATATGTTGATAGTAGGATCTATACATGATGGTTATGGAGAGAAACCGAGGTATTTTGAATAGATGTATTGAAAGCTTGTGGTAGATTAGAATCTATAGTTAAGGGATAATAAATAAGAAGTGTCTGATAAGCTTTCTGCAGATAACCTAGTCATGTTGAACAAACTTATCTCGATGTATGTACAACATGATCAAGGTGAGAGCATTGACTTCTTTTGACCAAATGCAAGATGAGGGCCTTTCTCTAGATACAATTTCCTTTTGTAATTTTCCCGCAACAAAATATTAACGACTCTAGACCTCGCGCAAAAGTAGTTCAAAGTAATCTCCCGCAACAGAAAAACCTTGGGCTAAGTGCTCCTTCTTCGTGCACTAACAAACTCCAGCCCGCGTTGTGCATAAGAGACCGTGGCTAAAAACCGTAGCCCACGCGGGAACACCCCTTCAAGGGACAAAAAAGATAATGAATCAATTGCAAATTTTTTTACATTGAACTCCCTCCCCTTCAGCCATTGCATGGCGGGGAGAGGGAGTATGTGTGGAGCTTGAGTGGTGGAGGGGCATGAGAAGGAGGCATGCAACCTGCCACTTGTGTGGCTACCCCCCCCCCCCAACCCTCCTCCCATATAAACCCCCCCTTCCAAGCTTGGGAGGGGATCCTGCTGCTGCCTGCCACCCTAAGGAGCTGCCCGCTGCCTTCTGCGTGCCGCCGCCAAGCTGCCGCTATCGTCATCGTTGTCGTCATCATCATCATCATCGTCGTCGTCATCATCATCATCATCATCATCATCATCATCATCATCATTATCATCATCATCATCATCATTTTCATCTTCATCATCGTCATCCTCGTCATCTTCTCCATCCCACGTCATCCCCGTGTTTCTTCTAGAAGGTTGGAAGCTTCTATTGAAGCTTCCTTAGGCTAGTTCACCTGTGCCTCCCCAGTTTTTTTAAAACCATGTCTTGCAAGGCCTATGTCCTGTATGAAAGAGGAGATCTCAGACAGAGTGACTTCAAAACGTGTAAGTGAACCAAGGGAGAATTGCTGAGATGAAATTTACTGCATCAATGGCTCTTAAGCAAAAGGCGAGAGGAGCACACGTGGGAGCTTCCACCCAAAGTGGGAGAGTGGGCAACGCCCCGATATTGAATGCCCAGGTTCTGAATAATATTTCCGCATAGAAAGGATGCATTAAGCATGTTTTAACTCTTGTAAGGAAGTTTAAATGCATTGGGAAATTTATATACTCATTCGATCTACAAAGTTTAGTTGCATGTCGAGTATTTGCAATTGCTTGCACTTTCGTGGTCAAGGGTAGTTGCAATTCTGAACGTATGATGCATAAGTAAAAAGACGGAATTGTGCAAAGGCATCCTTGTTGCATCACGCAAAGGATAGGGCATATAACACATAATGCACTTATGGAATAATTTCCTAGTTATGACTCGTGTATAAGATAATCATAGACGCCCATTAAATGATGTCCGAGTGGTTGCAATGCATGGAAAGGATTTATGAACCTTGCAAATTGCATGCGATGATAGTTACATTCTGGGTTGGGTTAAGTGATAAAGGAAGGATTAAATCAATGATGGGCTCATGGCATATACTCTTGCATGGAGTTCTTTTATCACGATTTGGATTTGGAAAAGGATGCATCTTCATTAAAATATTAAAGCTTTGAATTCGCTGCATCAACGTTAGGGTTTATAAGAGCTAGCTCTGAATATCAATCATTATAGTATAGGGCAAGGAAAAGAAAGATCAATGTAGATCCTTTAGTTGCATAAAGGCAAAAGGCCTATGGTCTTGAAATTGCATATCCGCATGGGATGATACACCTCATACATCTTGCAGTTACCTACATCTTTTAGAGAAAATGCTTGCAAGTTTAGGAGAAAGTATTTGCACCTCTAAGGAAAATATCACCTTTAATCGTAAAACAATTAGATCAATTAAGTAGATCGCATGTAATTGTGTAACTCACATGAGATTCATAAAGGCGTGAATAGTTAGCATACAACAAGCACCTCAAAGTGCTAGGTTAGGTTAAGTTATGTTAAAATTCTGCCTAGTATCGCACTTAGGATGCCGATCTAATATTTCCAATCTCAAAGGTCCAACCCACATTCTCGAAATGTTAGGACTATCTAATCACCCGTGCAAGAATGATCTAGGGTTATCACCCTAAGGATCATTGACCAAATACGAGACCTCCCCAAGGAATTTAGGAACCCTAGGGCCAAAAACATTATCAAACTAGTAGGGTTAGGGTTTGGATTGGGTCAAGAGGACTCTCAAGCCGTTATCTTGATAAAAGGTATTCTTGATCAAGAAAGACCGTACGAAGAAAGATATGATCCCACAAGCCAGATACTGACAACTATCTCGTGCTACGAGCTGGAACGTCGTACGATTTTGTGTCTAAAACACAAAATAGTATTACTACTCCTTAGACCAAGTCTGGCAAGTTCTAATTACAAGTCTAATTTTCTAGAAGTTGAGTAGTCATCCTGCTACAACACTCTTCTTTGGGACTGATTTGCCAAGCCAGGGTAGTAATGAATTGCCAAGAAAGCAATTGACCAACCAAGTTAGGGCGACAAGGTTGCCCAAGATTTATTGTCTATAATTTAAGAGAACCTAAGGTAGAGACAATTTGGGTCAGCAGGGTATAAACCCTAACCCAATGAAAAAAAGGGTAAACAAGCAACCCAGCTTATGAAACCCTTGGGATCTTGCCAAGTCGCGATTGATCCAGGATTGAATGCTGGAAGCATTCGAGGAGAAGGATTCACACCTTAGCAGTTGGCTGTACAAACGACAACTAGAATGTTCATGATTGTACACTTAGGTGCACTATTTGTACTTCTTTGCTCAAGGAACTAATTCAGGAAAAAAAACTAATTCTTCAAGTTAAAATCTTGGAGGGAGAGGTAGTACCAGTTACCTCCGACTGTCTACTTGACCCTATCCAAGGGGGTTGCTAGTTGCACCGGGTACGTGGACCAAACCCGCCGCAAGAGGTCTCTTTGTGGGTGCTACTTGGAGCAGGAGGACGCTTGGGTGCCAATGGAGGCTCTGGCCGTAATTCCCTTGCCTCCCGATCCTGGACAAGAGGCCGATGTGACTCGAAATGGGATCTCAAGGCCCGCATACTAGTCAATGGGCGAAACTTGGAATAGCGATCCCTGAGGATTGCTAGAATAACCTTCGGGCAGGTTATTTGATGTATTCCAAAGACTGATAAATAAAGATCAAATGTTGAAAAAGGAACTTGCTTGACAATGTTTTTCTGTGTCAGTGCTTAAGTTAGGTGAAGGAACCGGTGATTAATGGGCTAATTAGGGAAGCTGTTTTTGCTTGTCAAACTAAATGTGGTAGGTAATTAGATAACTAAAGCAAACGGAGGAAAGTGCAATGGATGTGACTCTGGGTCCGTCCTACAGAAGGGTGGTCCCAGTTTACCGAGAACTTTTCTCAAAGGATTTGACAGCAAGGTAACAATGACCTAGAATCTATAGAGCTAGATTCCCGATTTATGTTGTTTTAGGGGAACGGAATGGGACTATGCTTTACAGGAAAAGAGGTCGACCTTCGCATCCCTCTCGTTTCCCATTCTCCTTGAACCAAGTGCAGTATAAGTCCGCTTTGACCCTGATGTTTCTGCGCAAAGTGGTTCGACGCTAGCTACCTCGTAGGAACTTGACCATTAGGAAAATCCTGATTCAGGTCGGTCCCTAGTGGAAACGGCTGGAATGCTTTCGCTTTGTGGTGGCAGACTCGGGAAGACCTAGATCGCAAACCCCATGACATTCCTTGTGAGTGCCAAGCTGTGCTTTCTAGACTCTTTTCCCGATGGGCTGCTAAGACGTGTCCTACAAGTGGACAGGGGGACACGTTGCAGTTGGTATCAAAATGAACCAACGAGATCTAATATTTACAAGGAAAATTAATGAGGGGAAGTAGAGCAATGTTGCCCTTAAGAACATTTCCTTACTTACTTAAGGAAGATGGCTTGTAGAGTCATGAAGCATGGAAAAAATTCTTGGTGTTCCAGGTTTATGACTGCAATGTGTGCTTCGGGTTATCGATGGAGGCTAGGCATGATGAATATTCTAGACTGTATCTACAATCCTTTACCCCTGTACGTGGAATGGAGATGGATGGGTGAATCAGGAATATATTACATAGCAGCCCATCGACTTGCGTACCTTCAGACTACTTGAAGAGAATCAAGTGGATGGAGGGTTTAAAGATCATGAAGCTGTTCATCTTTGTCAAGGCTCACGCAAGCGCAACCCTACATGTCGGCGGTCAAAAGGTCAAGCAAAACAAGTATGTGTATGAGGAAGTAACTCGAATAATCCTTGCCGACAGAATCAAGGTGATGTGATGTTACGAGAGAAACGGGTATCAAAGGAAGGGATACCCCAAGCTTCCTATGACCTATTGATTCCTGAAAATCCATGACCCCACTCCATATTATTATGCAGTCCCGATAGCCAAATGTAACACAATCTTATTTTCCTCAAACTGGTGTGCCAATAAGCTTGTTCTACCTTCCCAAAATAAATGTACTCAAAAGGGCTATGCCCACATGAATGAATAAGATTTTTTTTCACTATCTATCTTGGCTGTAAGTGTTGGAAAAGGAGTTAAGTGATTAGGTCACTTGGCTAAAAGCTGAACTGGGCATACTAATGTAATGGGAGAAATGTTTAGTAATCTTTTAACATAAAGAATCTTATTGCCCAGGCGCAACCTTAAGTGCACATTCCTAGTTCAGCCCCTACACTGAGTACGGCTGTAATTCAAGAGAAGAAGTTCCTTCTCAAACAAATCAAACCACCTGAATTCAATGGTAAGGGAAGGACCGTCCAAACTGACGCCGAGGTCTAGATGGAATCCATGGAAGATTATCTCAAGACAGCAGGAACTGCACCTGCTAACCAAGCCATGCTCGCCAAACTAAAGCTTACTAGCAAAGCAAGACTTTGGTGGAAACAATGGTGCAAAGACCAAGGGATCTCGAAAGGGTTAATTACTTTGGGAGAAGCTTAAAATAGTTGTGCGAGGGAGATATCTGCCACCTGCCTATCGCACACAGAAGATGAACAAAATCTATGAATTAAAGCAACTTGGACTATCCCTAAATGCATATTATTCAAAGTTCTTCTCTCTCTTAAAATACGCACCACAAATGGATATGACACATTAGGTGTCAAAGTTTTGTGCTGGGTTAAATCCACCCATTAACAGAATGAAAGGCAGAAAAGAGAGAAAGAGAGAGAGGGAGAAGAGAAAGGAGATGAAGATGGAGATGGAGAGAGAGATTAAAGGGGAGAGGATGGGAGAAAATTAAATTTACATTAATAAACAAAGAGAGAGAGAGACAGAATGAGAATGGAAGGTGGGAGGAAGAGAAGAAACAAAATTAAGTTTTGGTAAAAGATAGAGGAAGAATAGAGATGAAGAGGGGAAAGAGAGAGAGAGAGTCTAAGAGAGAGACACAGAAAGAAAAAGAGAAAGAGAGATTTCAATAAGAACATGTGTGTGTGTGTGTGTGTGTGTGTGTGTGTGTGTGTGTGTGTAGAGTTCCTTGGTTTTGATTTTAAAAAACCAAAGCAAAGGAGTTGACTACTCAGGCATGAGCTTCTAGATTGTGGGAGTGTGTAGCTAGGGAGTTATTGATTAACAAGATTAACAAAGCTTAGGAGCTCTATCAAATCACCCAGACAATAGGCTAGGCAAACAAGATGGGCAGGACATCCATAGAGTAGCTTCGTGGATAGGTTAGGCAAGCAGGAGAGGCATGGCATGGATTCTTACAATATGAGAGGCCAAAAGATATTAAGGGTTGGGAGTGCATGAATAGTATTGGAAAATAATCAATGCATGGTTGGCAAAAGATTTAATAAGAGAAGTCTGGTTGTTAGAAATTGGAAGTAGATTAGATATTTTGATTTTCTTTCAATCCAAAAGATCAAAATATGAAAAATAGAAACATCGCTTGCTTTTTGAATAGAAAAACTTGAAATCTATTGGATTGGTTGATTTTTACTTGGTTTAGGATGGGTGACCTAATCATTTAAGCAATGTATAATCCATACTATAGTGAAAATGACCAATGATGATGATCATAATGCTTGAAATCAAGAGGCACATCTCAATCGATGTGTTCCATGTCCTTGCACTAAGTGCAAGTTTGCAATTTGCCAGAAACGTTATTTGTCCATAGACCATGTGTGACACTACGACAAGTTTCAACTAGAAGTCATTGATCAAGCTATCTTAGACTTTGACTTAGCACTAAGTAAAGTGTACACTAATCATGCTTTATAGTCAAACTTTAACACTAGTTTTATAGCAAAAATGCCACTTTTGTGGCAATTTGGACTCTTTATAAAAAAAGTCAAAATTTTATCAAGAATAAATGGTTGTAGGGAAATGCGACTAACACAAGATAGTAGTTGAAAAACAATGGAAAGGGTCAAATCAAGGTAGGAAGTGTATATTTTTGTGTCCATTCCTGTAAGACCAAATTTGCTAAAAATTGGAAACTTTTAGTGTTTCTAATCAAAACTATCTCTGAAATATTCTTATTAGGCTAAAATTTTAATGAAAAATATGTTGATATGTATAGAATGTATTCCCATTAAGAGATGTGGAACAAGATAAAAATTATGAACTTCTTAAGAACTCCAAATAACCTTACTGAGTGCTAGTTTTCCCATTTTTCATGCACTTTCGAAAATTCCATTTTTGTAGAAAATAAATTTTCACTTAAAATTTATTACAAATCTTTTACTCTATTATCTTATAATGTTAGGAAAGTCCCATCCAAATTTTGATATTATATACACATGTTATTTTAAATATAGTGAAATAGGACTTGGCCACTAAAGTGCTTGTAGTCACTTTTGTGGCAAATTCAAGACTAGTCTTAATTTAAATATTATTCAATAATATTATTTTCTATGAGAATATTTATAGGGGAATGCCGATACATCACAAGAAATGGATGTTTTTGACTTGATAAGAAGAGTTCATGGGCATACCATATAAGGATCATGCAAGTAGATAAACCCTCTAGAAGGCATTCTGTCTAGTGTGTTCTCTGTTAGAGAAGAGATTGGAGACCAATTGAGCCTTTCTCAAATATTAGAGCTTGAGAGAAAAGTGATGATTGAGGCATTACTACCCATGGATGCTGAGTCATATGATCTATTGAAAGAGGAGGTGTCCATACCATTATATGATGCATGCCAGGTAACCCAATTAAATACACTTCTTGTACTTGTGATTATATAATCAAAATATGGATGGAACAATGCAAGTATGACCAAGTTATTAAAATATATAGTACATTCATTTTTTTAATGTATCAAAAAGTGTTCTCATTTCTTAACATTTTTGGGATTTTTTAAAATAGCAAAATGTCACATATTGTTATTTAAGTATTGCAAAAGCTAGGTTTAGATTAAAAAAACATACATGCACATGTCAATGATTGTGTGCTATAATGAGGAGAAGAAAAGTGTTCAAAGTGTGGTCCTTATAGGTATCAATAAGGCTTGTAGGTTCAAATGGTCCCCCAAAAGGTTCTAGGACACTTTTCACTCATACCACTTATTCGTCACATATTTTGAATTTTGGGCATGGCAAGCTTGACAACATGGTATGCAAAAAATAGATCCATAGATGGTATCCAATGTATACTGAAAAAATCAAATGCATGGCATCATGTTGATTCCACCTTTTTGAGCTTTGTAGAGGAGCAAGGAAACTTTGGTTTGGTCTTGCTATGGACTACATAAATCCATTTGGACTATGTTCTCGGCCTCTTATAGTGTGCGGGTAGTAGTTATTTTTATCTAGAACATTTTGCCATGGCTTTTTACCAAGAAAGGACACTTGCTCCTTATTTTTCTCACGCTTGGACACTATAATTGTGGGAGACTTTGCTTAACCACCAAGACCCACAGACCGCTTATTGTTTCAAGCGTTCCAAGCGATCTCTAATGGCTATCTCTCACCTAGCCGATGCGTTGTTGATCCTATGAGTGTAGTGAGCTTACCTTGATGCTGATACGAGTTGCCTCCTCTCTCACGCACCCCCGTAGCTCCATGATCCTAGATGCGAGCTCAAGCATCCTCAAGCCTCCTCCATCTCCAAGCTCCATCCTCCATAGCCGCGCACGTAAGGAAAGATAAGAGAAGAGAAGAAGAGAAGAGGAGATGGTGAAGAGCTTCACCCTCTTGATCCCTCACTCTCATACACTCCCTCCCTCACACTCTCACACTCCCTCTCTCAAAGAGCACACACAAGCAAGAAGATGAGGAGAAGAGAAGAAGAAAAAGACTCTTGTTAGCCAGACACCAAAGAATGAGCTCTCATTCACTTTTTGAACTTTATATATACAAACCCTAAAATCCCATGGGCACCCATCCCTTTTTTACATGACCGGCCCTTGTGGCAAGGTCTTTTTTCCATTTCCCTCTTCTAGCCTTATGCCTCTAGCCTACACCCGTCTAGTATTTTACAATTGGCACAAGAGGGAACTTGGCGCTCTTTTATAAGAGTTTTTTTGAGTTTTTTTAGGCGCCCTTCATTTAAAATTGTGCTTTTTACCCCGGCTTAGTTTTGGAGGTCGCATGCATGTCTTTGCTCTTTTTCCATGTTTTTTCGCTTTTTCCTCCCTTTTTCTGCCATCTTGACTTGGAGTTAACATTACCCCCCTCCTAGACGGGTGCTAGTCCCATGGGCACTTCTGCGTTGTTGTAGGTTTGCAAGCAATTGGCCAAGTAGTGCAATGGTGAGGGCCACTTGGAGACTTAGGTGCTTGTAGGAGCTGTGAAATTTTTGTTGGAGGAGCCAAACTGGTATTGCATAGTTGACGGGGCCTCCGAAGTCAGTGGTTTGTTGCTCTCTGATGTTTGGAAGGAGAAGGTGCGGTGTTGTTCCTAAGGGGAGTGCTTACCTCATCGTGTTAGTGCATTGTGCTCGTGCTAGTGGAATGGGGAGAGGACCCCATTTGTGCTAAGGGGGTGCGGTGCAAGTGGCTTAGGGTGACAGGTCTAACAGAGTGCTAGCTCCCTAGGTATGTCATGCCCTTGATGTGCCCTAAGCATGAAGTGGGGGAGCAAAAGGGCTAGGGGATTGGGAGTGGAGCTGGCCAACCGAAGCCACCGAACACGCCTAACCTAAGAACCCCTAGGTGCAGTGATTGTGCTTTATGTGGTGGTAAGTGCTTTTGCAAGTGGGTGATGTTGTCCAGTCAGTGTTTTTATTGCTATTTTAAAAAAAAATAAATACAGTAGTGGAATGAATGATAGCCAGGCCTAATCCTCTTCATCTGAATGAGGAGGGGAAGGAGGGTAGATGGATTTGTGCAAGAATTGGTGGCTTTGCATGTACCCTTTCAGGTTCATGCGGACGTGGAGAGAGGTGGTGGAGAGGAAGGGGTGATTACACCTAGTAAATTGGGTGTCACTCATGTCCTCTAGGAGAGCTAGGCAAAAGGAAGGGAGTAGGCTAGCTCTCATTATTAAGCGTGCCATAGCGTCCTATCAATAGTATTGGGATCACAAAAGAGAGGGGGCAAGCCATTCTCTTGTGGTGTCAGATCTTGCTTGAGTAATAGCTTAAGAAGCCTAAGGTAATTACATGTAGTTATAAAGGCGGGATCTAGACAGGAGGAGAAGTCTGCGAGAAAGCGCGTCATGGAGTCACTTAGGCTTCCTAAATCAAAAAGGAGGACATTCTCGAAGGAGGTGGCGTTGGAGTTGTAGATGATGGGGAAGTCATGCCCCCCATGGAGGGTGGCAACAAAATCCACGCCTACCCTACGAGGATACGCCATGAATGTGGGGTCGTTCATTTAGTAGGGTAGGGTGTTGCAAAATGGCATCCACGCGAGCATGTTAATATCGTATATTTGCCTTCTCGAGAGAGTTTGGTAGTTGTAACCCCTTACAGTGTGTGGCACCTCGAATACTTTGTCTTGCCAAAACTCTGCTTCCTCCATGCCCCACAGAGTGGGGATCTTTGCCCTGTCTTCCAACCATTTTTGGCCTAGTCAGCTGCCAGCCGTGATCACCTCCTCCATTACTTTAATCGGCAGGACCCTTCTCAGGCTGTTAGGCATAAGGAAACTGAAAGAAAAAGGGTCCTTTTTTATTTCCTGCCGTTCCCAGATTACCAGCTCTGCGTGAAATTGCGTTGGGAGGTCATCGGGGCATGGTGGGAGGGATGCGGATGGCCGCACGACTAGCTTGGCTTGCAGCTGCCTTCTGGCTTCTTCCACCAATTTTCTCCATCGCTCCTTGAGCATGGTTTGTCTGTCCAGGGGTAGGTCGAGTTGTTGTTGTTCCTGATCGTGCGGCGAGGGGGGTTGTAGAATTATTTCTTCGCTGGTTCTTCTTATGACGAATTTAATGTCAATGTCCTCCCCCTATCGGTCGTCTAGCTGTGCCCCTTCCTCAAAGCCGAGTGCATTTGCCTCTGGGGGGTTAGGCCGGCCAATAGCAAGTACTTTCATTGTCCTTCTAAGCGTAGCCTAACCTCCGCAGGTTGGGGTGGCATTTGTAGCCCTGCATGCAAGGCTCTGAGTGCGATGCTCAGTTTCTTCTGCACCACCTCCAATGACTCCTTTTCCTCCGGCTGGGTTGTGTCCAGTAGTGTGTTGAGGAAGGCCTGTTGGCTGGGCAGTGAAGGCCATCTGGGTGGCGTCCGCTTTGCTTTCTGCCAAGATTTTTTCCTTCTCCACCAAGGCGAGGTACCGCGCCAGTGCCTTCACTCGTTTCTTGTTCTGCGTGGCCCATTCCTCTACCCTTTTGCTCATTCCTTCCATGCTCTCCCCCTGCTTTTGTGCTAGGGTTACGCGCTTCTGCTCCTGGGCTCTGAGTTCTTTGCTCTTTCCTTGGGCCATTTCTTTACTGATGAAGTATTGCATCCAAGCCACCAAGTTGGAAACTTCCAAGCTGGTGGGGATGCTAGGGGTGAGCATAGTGGGTTCAGTGGAGGGTGCCATGAGGGTGGGGATAGGATGGAGGGGTGCTTTGTCCTTTCCTTCCAAGACTGCGGGCGACGCGGGTTGTGGTGCCTGTGTGCTGGAGCTAGGCCCTTCTTCCCTCATCTGGTTCCAGGCTTCTAGATCATCCGCCCTACATTGCTACTCGATGGACCGGCATGTGGCCTCAACCAAGTCCTCCTCTTCCTTTCTTCTTAATTCCTCTTCCTCCTCCGCAACTCTTCTTCTTCTTGTAGCCTCTTGCTTTGACACCTTTTTAGCCTACTTGACTTGCTCTGTTGTTTCTTCTTCTTCCTGCTTTCTCTTCCTTTCTCTCTCCTTGGCCTCCCTGAGGGATTGTCTTTTTTCTTTTTCCAAGTCTTCCTTCTCCTTCCTACAGCCTTCATCCAGTTTCTTTTTCTTCTGCACTGCCCTCTTCTTGGTTTCCTTGACCTGCTTTTTGCTTTTCTGTTCTTTCCCTTCTTCCTTGGTCTTAGTCTTGTCACTGGACCTCTCCTGGTGTTGATGAGGGGGTGACTTGTCAGGTGATTCCCCTTCCCCTTCTTCTGCATCCTACATCTCTTTCAGGGCCTCCTGGATGAGTGCTTATAAGATGCTCCCATAGGCGATGAACAAGGATTTGGAGGAGGCCTTCTTTCTTTCTGCGGCCTTAGATGCTGGGGATTCTCCTACTGCGGGCATGCTTCCTAAGGCTAGCGCTCTAGCTGCTTGGTCAATGGTTTTACGCATGTAGCCATTCCAATCAACTTCATGCAAGGTGTAAGCCGCCACATTCTCTAGTATCGACACATTGATTCGGTGCATCAACACATTGTAGCACTGGAAAAGAGCGCATGTATGAGTTTTGCCTGCAACCTGGTCTCTGCATCGGGGATGTCTTGGATGCTGATGCCGTCGTTTATTAGCACATCCTCCTTTCTCATCCTTAGCATGGCATACACATCCCTCTTCTACTTCTTTTCCACTTTTGGTTCTAGTCCCAGTGCCTTTTCCACCAAGGCCGGGGTTAAGAAAACCAATACTTGCTTGGCATCCTGTCCCCTTCCTATTGTGATGGTGCCGCATTCGTTGTCGGGGTCATAAGACCTGAGAAATTCCACACAACTTGTGTGGTCGGGTTCTTTTGCGAATCTTTCCAGGTACTTGTTGAAGTTGCAGCTTTCAATGACTCTCCTGGCTGCCTCTTCCTTGGCCACTAATCCTTCTATATTATGAATAGTTCGGAATTTAATTGGTTGTACACACGGCTCTCCAGGGTGATGCTATATTGTGTTCTCTCCTCTTCCGTGAGTGGAAGCCGGTGGGCTCGATCTTGTTGCGACTTTTTTCGTTCCTGTCATAAATTGAAATTTTCATTAGTGCTTTTGACATAGTAATTTGCTGATTGCTGAAAAAGAAAAACTCTATGCTTTTTGAATGAATTCATTAAGAACCATTGTAGATTTTCCTTTTCAGCCTTTAACTTTTTGCCCGTTTTTCATAATATATGTTTATATGTTTCACTAATTTTGATTTGGTTGGCCTGATTTGATTCACCTCACTCACCTCCTCCCCTTCCAGCTTGAGAAGAATCCTTCCTAGGATTTAGGGTCAGAAAGGCAAGGGCGTTTGGCATTGTGGTGTAGGAGTTACTTATGAAGGAGCCAATCATAGAACTAGGGGTTGTACTCTAAGTGAGAGTCGTGGTCCAGATCAGAGGGTTTAATCCCCACTTGTGTGATGTATGTGAGAACATCTGTTAGGAAGTCACCAGAGTTGACATGGCTAGCAATGTGTAACTCTTCCTCAGTCAACAAGCGATCGAGGTAGGGATGTCCTTTGATGTGTTCTTCCATGGCGTGGCCCCGAAGAGTGGTTAACACTTGATATAATATTGATGCGACATATGTGGGGTCATATTCTATTGTTTTGATAGTGCAGCGCTGCTTAGCATTGGTCATTATGCGGCACCCTTCGACTTCCCATTGCAGCTTGAGAGTGTACCGATGCTTCAAGAATGGGGAGGTAGTATCAGCGAGCTTTGATAACACTATGATTTCTTGATTAGTGATAGCAGAAGTGGTTCGCTGATCATATGACGTGATGAGGCGTTGCTTGATGTCTTGCTCCCTAGAGATCTCGCTATTGAGCAATTCAGTAGTGGAGCGAGAAGCGTTTGCAAATGCAAATTCAAAGGTTTCCCAGGAGCAGGTTATGGTTTGAAGTTCAATTGCAAAGGGTTCCTCCAATAATCCTAAGTCCAAGCGGTCATAGCTTAGTGCTAACGACATGAAGGTGGTGTCTAGTCGTTTAATGCATTCCACTACGTCATCCCCAGTGTCCTCAGTGACGTCGGTGGCTAGCGCTAAAAAGGATTTGCGTTCGTAGGAGGGCGTAAGGCCGACGGGTGGTCATGGTTTGCTAGAACTAGCACTGGTGGCAACGACGATTGGGTGTGTGCTTGAGTCTGGGGTTGAGCTGCTTGGATTATGGGTGGATTAGGGACAACCACGATGGATGGGCTGCTGCATTTAGGGTGGATTTGAGGAGTTGGGTTGACTTGGTTGGGCAATAGGCTTGTGTGACTTTCATGGCTTTAGACATGGATGAGTTGGATGGCTGTGGTTTTGGAGGGCGCTGCGGCGAATGGTTTGGAGGGTTTATGGGACTTGGGTTGATCAAGCTTGAGGGTGGCGTATGAGTAGCGCCTTTGGTCGTGTAGGCCTTAGGGATCCACAGCCAGGTGTTGCCCATGTAGTAGCCTTGCACATGCAAGAGGGTTTTAGGGACCCATCTTGCTTGATGATGTGGCACTTGTTGTGACTGCATCCTGGCCTCTTAGATTTATCGTTTTTTGTTTTATGAGGATAGGAGCGGCGGTTGCGGTTGCTTAGGTTGCCATTGAGATCTAGATTGTTGGGCTTTACGTTTTGCTGTTGCAACTTGTGATTGATGAAATTTGCGTAGTGGCGGTCGCGCGCTACCCCCTCCTTGAAGTTGGTTACGGATATTTCTACCGGTGGCATTGCGGACAGTGATGAGGTCGCGCAGCCCTGCTGAAGGCTGTGACAATGCGAACGTTGCCTATTGCGAGGTGGATGCGCTGCAACTCATAATCAACATTGCAGTGAGTTTGCTTTTTGAAAGTTCGCCCTAGTAGCGACTCCCTGCCTACGTGTTTAACATTGGGCAACACGTAGCAAACCATCGGGACATTGATAGAAATGGCGGCTCTGCACTTGCCAAGAAGTGCATAGGAATGGGTCCCATATGGGCTTAATTTTGCATTAGTGGGTTGAAGTGGTGGTCTACCAAGTTGAGTCCAATGATCGTGGGTTAAGACATTGAAGTCTGCTCCCTCGTCGATTAAGGCATCGAAAGTGCATGTTTGTTTTGCAGTGACCGTAATATGGAGGTATGCGGGCTCTACAACTTCCTCATCCTCATCATCAACCTTTGTGATTGTGGCCACTCGTATCTTGACAGGCGGTTCTAACATCAGGGGCTTGTGCAAAGGACGGTGGGAGGGTAGTACTTCTTGACACGACTGCCATTGAAGAAGCCTATGCCCTCACCATCTAAGGTCTCGAGCTCAACATTGCCTGTGCGACTGATCGCATGAACCTTGAAAGGTCCAAGACCTCTAAATTTCATTTTCTTCTTATGCCCCTTAACTGAGCAGAGGAGCACTAAGTAGCCCTGCTCAAAGTCGCATTGATTGACATTCTTGTCAAACCAAGTCTTGCATCAGGCCTTCTTACATATAAGCGCATGGGTGTCTAGAAGACAAGTCTCTGAGAGGTACTCGAGTTCGACCAAGCGTTGCATCCATGCCTCCTTCCCTTCTCATCATTCTTGAAGTGCTACTCTCAAGCTAGGAACGAATAATTCTAATGGTAAAACTACTTCAGTTCCATAGGTCAGCCTGAAGGGGGTTTGACTGACAGCTGTTTTATAAGCTATGCGGCAAGCCCACAGAGCTGCCATCAGCTTGTTGTCCCAGTCTCGCGGCTTGAGGCTGAGACCACCTTGGTCAGGAAATTGATAAGAATCTTATTCGTGGATTCTACCTAGCCGTTTTCCTGAGGGTAGTATGGCGAGGATTTGTGATGGATGATGAGAAAGGTGCATAGGAGATGCGCTATCACTTCGTTGATGAAGTGCATGCCTTGATCACTGACCAATTCGATGGAGCAGCCAAATCATGAGATCACCTACTTCCATAAGAACTTGGCAGTCATCCTAACATCATTTTTTCGTGTTGCTCTTGCCTCTACCCATTTGGTGAGGTAGTCCATTGCCACAATGATGTACTTGGCTTGTGAATACTGGGCAGCAGGATTGATGGGTCCTATGAAGTCAATTCCCCATTTTTTGAAGGGTTGTCATGCAATAATAGGGGTCAATTCCATCTGATCCTTGTGAATCGGGACTTTTGTCCTTTGGCACTCGTCACAATGCTTGACGAATTGGGCTGCATCGCAGAAAAGCATGGGCTACCACAGTTGAGTTTGCAACGCTTTTCATGCTGTCATGTCTCCATTAAAGTGCCCTCCAGCAATGCCGTTGTGCACCTCCGAGAGGACGTCGTGCATCTCATGTTTGCATACGCACCTGTGCAGCAATCCATCTTGCCCCAACCTGTAGAGTTGGCCTATGATCAGCTGATAGGGCTGGATATTAAGGATTACTCGCCTAAGTCAAGCTTTTTCTATCGGTCGATCACATAGTCTGTGTTCAAGCACTTGGACTATATCATCTGCCCAATATGGCGTTAGATCAGCCTTCAATAAATCTCTCTCGCTGGACAGGTTAAAGAGATGGGTGTTGGGTAATTCGTCAACAATGCCCTGTCCCAGCGGCCTCTCTTGTGGGAATGCGCGATATATGGTCAGCCATGTAGTGTTGTTTTTCTTTTCGTACAACCATGGAGAATTCCAGGAGCCACCAAGCTATGCATCCTGTAGTGCAAGGTTTGTTTACTAGATAGAGCACGGCTTGATGGTCCACAAAAAAGGTGAAAGGTGTGGCCAATAGATAGTGCCGAAATTTCTTCACAGCAAACACCATGGCTAACCCTTCTCTTTCTGTCGTCGAGTAGTTCATTTCCGTCTCAGTGAGTTGTCTACTAGCAAAGCTCACTGGATAGTCTAAGTTGTGTTCGCCAGGTTGGCACAACACTGCCCCCACGGCAAACTTAAAAGCATCGATATGCACGTGGAAAGTGATGGTCCAATCTGGGGCTCATAGAATTGATGTTGTGGTTAGAGCCTTTTTCAACTCTTCATATGCTCGTTGGCATGCCTCGGTCCATTCGAAGACAATGAGAAGCTTGTACAAGGGTCTGGATCAATGCATAGTTCAGTACAAACCGCCAATAGTACCCTGTATGGCCTAGGAAGCATTGAACTCCCTTGTAGTTGATTGGGGGTGGAAGGTCAACAATAACCCTGACTTTCGAGAAGTCAGTGGCAATGCCGTTTTTCAACACCACGTGCCCTAAGATGCATCCATGCTTTACCCAAAACTGGCACTTTAAGGGGTTCAAGGAGAAACGATACAAGCAACATCGCTCAAAGACTTCACGGAGTTTGTCTAAGTGTTCAATCCATGTCGAGTGAACACAGAGGTCATCAACAAAGACTTCCAACTCCTTGTGAAGCATGTCTTTAAAGATGGCACACATGAGGCATTGGAAGGTGGCAAGAGCATTTGTCAACCCGAAGGGCATGACTATGTAAGCAAAGACACCCCACTCAGTGGCAAAGGCAGTCTTGTGCCTGTCCGTAGGATGCATTGCACCTGGTTGTATCCTAAGAAGCCATCCAGAAAATTGTAGGCTTCCTTTCCCGCCACTCTCTCAAGCATGTGCTCGGTGTATGGCAATGGATAGTTATCCCTCTTAGTAGCAGTGTTCACCTTCTTGTAATTGACGCACACTTGGATTTTTCCATTCTTCTTCATCACGATGACTATAGGTGACACCTAGTCTGTGTGTTCAATTTCGTAAATGAATCTCGCTCTCATCAGCTTGTCAATCTTCTCTTTGACAGCATGAGCGTGTTTTGGATTCATAGGGTACAGTCGCTGCTTGACCGGCATTGCGTCTGGCATCATGGGTATGTTGTGAGTCACAACACTTCGATCTACCCCCTTAAGCTCTTCTAAGGACCAAGCGAGCACATCTATATACTCTCGCAAGAGAGCGACAAGACTTGTTTCTTCTTCCTCAGTCAAGTCATCGGTAATGAATATTGGTCGAGGTGTTTCCCCTTCCTGGGCTAGGTTCATCTCCTTGACCTTGGTTGGTACTTCAATTGGTTTGCTTGTTTGCCCTTGACGCTTGGCACCTAACAAAACCACTATCCTATCCCCTTTTGTGAATTTCATAAATCATTTAGGGAGGTCCTGTGGTTTTTATTGTTCTTCCGTTTGTGTATCCCTGGGTTGTTTTGCCTTTTTCTACCTTAATTGTCTGTGTCTCAGGTGGATGGGTAGATCCTCCTTGGTGCGTCTGGGCGGCCTAGGGATTTCTACATCACTATCCCAACTCAGAGTTGAATTCCCGGCCGTTGCTAGAAGAGGTGGTCTCCCTTGGTGGGCGCAGTTCATATGGCGACTCTGTCCTAAGCACTGATGTCGTTCCTGGCTGGGCTAGGCCTGCTTGCTCAAGATCTATGGCCCCTACGTGTTCCAATCAGGCATGATCACATTCCATGCGCATGATTCCCCACTCTATCCTCAAGATACTCATTTTCTGCGGCTTGGAGTTTGCTCGTATTTGCTATATTTCTTGCCCTTCAGTGTCGTACTCCATGGTGTCTACCTCACCCTCACTTTCGTCTGAAGGATTGGCAATCTTCATATTCGTCGTTAGAGTCCTCTCTACTAGATAGCTCTTCGTCTCCAAGGGCTTGGTATATCTCTTGTCATTGGTCAAGAACTAGGGCCTAGTTATACATGAGGTTTAAGTCATGCACTCTGGTCCATTGCCACTTGGATTCATCTAGGAGATCCTGGAGAGTGGATTGAAGTTAGCAGCTGGATTGCCAGCTAGCTTGTCTGTTAAGTATTCCAGTATCTCCTAGAGTTTTCTTTTGTTGATTGGGACTTGGAAGCTGACAGGTTTAGGTTTCCCCTGAAGGTTTCCTGCCATCATGCAGACTGGTGCGGAGGGTGTGTCGTTAGGCTTGCCGATTGTTTTGATGGCCTGCTCATATGCCTCATGATCAGAGAACAGTAGGTTGATTGTAGCAAGAACGTGCATCCAATCCCGTTCGTCCTCTGGGCATGGGATATACTTGGTTAGGGGCCCATAGGACTTCTTAACCTGGGTGTTACCCTTAACCATAGCAGAGATGGCATCTAAGTCAACTGGTGAGGTATCCCAAGTGTCCATCTCTATTCTCACAGCGTTCATTCTATTGCCAAGGAAGATCAAGCCGTTACCCCAATCTTCGATGACTCTAGCATTGCCCATCCAGGGCCGGCCTAATAGGATATCGTAGTTCACTCCCTTCATGATTATAAAGTCCACAGAGAATTGGACACCTGTGATCTTTACTAGCCGATTCTTAAGCACCCCAAAGGGCTTGACTCTCATACCATTTGTGACATTAAACCTAGCAATTTTGACAGGCGGGTTTCCCCAAGTCTGAAGCACCGTGTGGCTAAGCACACTAACCCCAGCTCCCATGTCCATGATCGCCTTTCTCGTTGCATCGCGCCTAAGGCTAGAATCGGTAAGACTGCATGCATTTTGAACCCTTTCTAGAAGGCATTGACATGTAAGGATTTAGGCATAGAGTGTAGCGTCAAACTCGGTATTTGCATCTCTGCATCATGGTCATGAGGGTCTGACGTGACCTGTTCTCGTGACCCTTCAACCCACTGCTTAAGATCTTGCCATAGGGTGGGATGCTACCTAAGCAGATCTCCTAGGCTAAGTGTTACAGGGGTCGTTACCAACATGGTCAGGAGATCATTGGGTGCTCATCTCTCTCCTAACCTGGATCATCTTGACCAGTGCCGTGACTGAATTGTGGCCCTGTAGCACCAAGGCTTGGCCTTAGAGGCACTGCTTGTGGTGCAATTGCTTCTCCCGACTTTGGTTGAGGAAGTGAGATTGGCATGCTTATGTTGGAGAGGTCATCGATTTTGTCCTCTGTGATGGGCTCAGCGTCTTTTAGATGCTCTTGAGCCTCCTTCACCCATTCCTTCACTTTTTCTATGGCCTCTAACTGTCGCTTAGGATACGGGTATTCCCCTACCTTAGCACTTCCCTTTTCGGTTGTCTTAGGGGATCAAGTCTCTGCCTCTGCATCAGAGACCTTCCTTCCAATAGGCAGAGTTGTAGCACTCTCCATTTTTAGTGCGATTTTAGCTTCTTACTTCTTCTTCTTCCGCCTATGACTTTTCTTTCCTATTGAAGTTGCGTGAAGGTTGCTAGGTCATGGCACTGACATGCCCGCCTACTTTGTCTGGGCACATGTCATGACCCGTAACGGAATAGGTGTTGCCTCCCCATCAAGGTTCTCGACTCCGAACAGCCCAATGAGACAGATGGTATGTTGGCTAAGCTAGGAGACGGCTTTCGCTTTGGGCAATCGACGAAGAGATGGGTGATTCCACACTCAGCACACCTTTGGTCAGCCTTGTCTCTATTTTGCTACTCCCTTTTAGGGCAGCGTGATGAGACATGACCTGGGTGACCACAAGTCCAACAAGTGATTGGATCCTGCGTCTGCCCTCCTAGACCTCTACCTCATCCTCTTCCTAACGCCATCACCGACACGGGGCCATAATCCATGAGGACAGCGTTTCCCTCATCGTCATGCAAGACATAAGGGCATATGTAAGTTTCTTCCTCATTTGGTTCTTCCACGTAGTGGACTGTCACTCGATGGATGGATCATGTAAGGACTAGGTGGTCTAGGTATTCCAGTAGGGTTTATGTCCATCCTAGGGACAGTTGGCTTAATGTCGTTAGGTGCAGGAAGGGCTAATGGGGCTCCCCTTCCGAAGAATGGTTGCGGCCTGTTCGCTAGGTAAGGCTAGCCGTCGTAGGGTTGCAAATACAGAAGTCTTCTTGGTAATATACAATGCGCGATGTCATGACCGAACCTACCATAGTTAGCACAAGGTCTTGACCTAGGGTCTTGACACTCGGCTGGTAAGTGGTTTCTGCCACAGTACACGCATTGGACGTGTGGGCGCGTTGCTCGTCTCAACATGTCTTGCAACCTGGCTAACTCCATCTTTACATCAGTCTCGGTGGCCTTCCCCTTATCTTGGGATGATGGGACCGATCGCTCACTAGAGGCTGACGCTCTCTTTGAGCTTTTCGAGTTGGTCTCTTTTAGGTTCGCGCTCTTGGAGCTCCGCTCCTTTAGCTGATCATCAACTCTGATGGCTTCCTCAAACACTCTGGCAAGCACGTCTTGCTGCAAGCTTGAATTGCCTGCCAAAGCCTTATATAACTCCTCATCTTGAATTCCGCTGATGAATACAATCAAACTGCTCTTTCAGTCGGTCGCTCGCCCATAGGGATTCTCTTGAAGAGACGCCTCACGTGGGTTACGTAGTCGTGAATATCCTCCTTCTCTTTTTTCTTGACGTTCATCAAGCTACTAGCAAAATGTCGAAGTATTGAGGCTTGGTAAATCTCTTAATGAAGAGATCCTTGAGGCCACTAAAGTTGGCTCATTCTACGGCATCTATGCTTGTATACCAAGTCCTTCCCTTATCACCTAAGCAGAGCCCGAACGCTTGAGAGCGTTGAGTCAGGTCGTTGAGGCCATTGGCTTCGCAGACTTGTTCAAACTACTCTACAAAGCTGTATGGATCGTCGTGGGGTTGGTATTTGTCGAGTTGCTTGGTAATGATAGGGATTTTAGACTGGCTCTTTGAGTCTTGGTTCGCTCCTAATCCTGTGAGCAGAGATGTTACTAGTGCTGTAGCACTTTGCTTTGCTGCCGTGTTATCTAGCAGCCACTTTATGAGAAGCTCACTCAATGTCAAGTCTCCTTCTAGGGCTCTCTCATAATTTGTTCGGTTTCATCATACTAAGTTCAACACTCGCTGTACCTCACGCAACTCCATGCTTTGCCTTTGGATCCTAGCCTGCTGGTCCCTATTGTATTCGACTATGCTTTGTAAAGCCTTGCGGGGTAGTTTCCTCTCTTCTTCTAGGTCTGCGATGATAGCGTCTACCGTCGTGCCACGGTGCTCATACTAGGCGAGTGCATCATAGCCGTTGACCAACTGAATAGCCTCCGGGAAGATGTTTAAGTTGAGTTCCTCATTAGACCTATAGTCTGAGCCTTCTTTTGCCATAGTCGTGTTGTTGTGCTCCGCCAAGCTATTGATCAGGTTGAGTGGATTTGTCATATCCACGTCATTGATGCCACCTGCTTGGTCCTACTTCGCGCGTTGATGGTTTGTCTACGTCTTGGGTCCTCTCCTACTGATGGGTTCCTTGAGTGGTTTATCTGAGTGAGTTCCTTGAGTTATTGAATACAATCCTCAATTTATGGTCACTCAGCATGTGTGTCGCTCCTAGTGCACTTGTGCTCAACCAGGCTTTCAATTTAAGTGCATTCAAGTGCAAAAATTCAAGGTGAGTGCAGCAAATAACCTCGAAGCGTCTTATGCACTCTCGCTTTGTTTCGGGGCTAATAGGCTTGTTGGTCAATTTTCTGGCCGCCTTGACAGGGTTCAAGGTCTTTCTAGTATGTTGCCTTGTTTGTTCTTGGCCAATCAGGTCTTAACTACTCAACACTTTGCGTCTAGGTCTCTGGGTCTCGCTGCTGCCTACTTCAAGCTGCCAAGCGGCTGCTCCCTATGATTCCGTCTATTGCAAGTGCCAGAATCCACTTTTGAGCGTCAGGACTTTAGACAATTTGTGCTCCTGAGCTCCAGCTGCGTCAAGTCAAATTTCTGAGAATTTGATAAAAATTTTCACTCGGCCCAGTTGGTCCAAATTGCAGGGTCCCAGTGGGTCACTCGAACGGGCCAAGGCACGGACTTGGATGAAGTCGCTCGGACAGGTTGGCTCAGATGGGCCGAGGGCCGAGAATGACATGTGGCCGAGGGCCAAATTGGTCGATGATCCAAATGGTTGACTCAAACAGGCCGAGTAGTCTGGGCCAAGGGCCGATTAGGATCTCCGGCCGAGTAGGCCGAGTGAAAAAGGGCCGAGGGACGATTTTGGGACTCAGCCCAGAAGTGACCGTTCGGACAGGCCAAGCACGATGCAACGTCGATAGCGAGAGTTTGATTTCGATCATTTCTTGCAATTTACTCAATAGTTTGAAGCACAAACCTCTAGATCCTATCTAGGGGGTAGGGGAAGGGATTCATATATCTGAATAGAGCGGTAGGCTTGTCGATGGTGCGATCGGATTGAATCGGGTGATAGCTCTCTCTCTCTCTCTCTCTCTCTCTCACTGAAATGGTCACAAATGAGCTCTACCTT
The DNA here is from genome assembly GCF_053477565.2 of Lygodium microphyllum. Lineage (NCBI taxonomy): Eukaryota > Viridiplantae > Streptophyta > Polypodiopsida > Schizaeales > Lygodiaceae > Lygodium > Lygodium microphyllum. The sequence continues at coordinate 2,190,912 of NC_141150.1, read as the reverse complement.
GGCCTCTTGGCTCTTATGCCCCTTTTTAGGTATGGTGTTGATGCCCCCAATCACTCACTTGCTGATCTTAGGCATCACAAGCGAGCTTTTTGCCAAGTTTTACAAGATTTTTGCCATGTTTTGCCCTGCTTTGCAATAGTAAACCCTACCCTTCTCCGATGCGATTTCCTAATCCTAACCTACTCTAAATGCAACAAGAATCGAAAGCAAAAACTGAAATAATTTCTCCATGTTTCCCAATCATCAAACAAACAAAATATACCAAAATACTTACTTGTTTTGGAGATCAAAAACACCCAAACTTCCTACCCATCTCAAGCTCCATTTCAGGGATGAATCCCTTACTTCGATGCTCGATATGAGGTGTGAAAGTGCTCAAGCTTGAATCTGTTGATCCCGGCAATGGAACCAAAATGTGGGAGCCTTCGCTCAACCGCCAAGACCCACTGACCGCTTATTGTTTCAAGCATTCCAAGAGAGCTCTAATGGCTCTCTCTCACTTAGCCGATGCACCGTCGATCCTATGAGTATAGTGAGCTTACCTTGATGCCGATATGAGTTTCCTCCTCTCTCACGCACCCCGGTAGCTCCACGATCCTAGATGTGTACTCAAGCATCCTCAAGCCTCCTCCATCTCCAAGCTCCATCCTCCATAGCCGCGCGCACAAGGAAAGAGAAGAGGAGAAGAGAAGATGGTGAAGAGCCTCACTCTCACACACTCCCTCCCTCACACTCTCACACTCCCTCTCTCAAGAGCACACACAAGCAAGAAGATGAGGAGAAGAGAATAAGAAGAAGACTCTTGTTAGCCACAGACCAAAGAATGAGCTCTCATTCACTTTTTGAACTTTATATATACAAACCCTAAAATCCCATGGGCATCCATCCCTTTTTTACATGACTAGCCCTTGTGGCAATGTATTTTTTCCATTTCCCTCTTCTAGCCTTATGCCTCTAGCCTACACCCGTCTAGTATTTTACAATTGGCACAGGAGGGAGCCTGGCGCTCTTTTACAAGAGTTTTTCTGAGTTTTTTGAGGCGCCTTTCATTTCAAATTGCGCTTTTTGCCCTGACTTAGTTTTGGAGGTCACATGCATGTCTTTGCTCTTTTTCCATGTTTTTTTGCTTTTTCCTCCCTTTTTCCGCCATCTCGACTTGGGGTTGACAATAAAGATGTCTATCTCCATCAATTGATAGATATTGTCGGGGGAGGGAATTATAATAGAAGGCATGCGTAAGAATTATAGGAGGTGGTGTGCTAATATAAGGGCCATTCTTATATAGACCATGCATGACTTTTTTTATTTTTCTTAATCAAATAAGTCTCCATTTCATTGTTTTGTCTGATATCATACTTTTTGTTCACGTTGGCTACATGGAGGGGTTCTTTTAGGGCTAGTTACCTCAAGTTACCATGCATGCCCTATGTGTGGACTCTCAAAGATCTTGAACGATGAAGAAGATAGTTTATATGTACAAATACCTTGTGCTTCTTTGGTCTTGTCCAATAAATGGGAGTACATGGTGAAGCACATCAACAGGTCTATCTACACGCCAATGGGTGTACTGATGCATATTAGCAAGTCGATGTACATTCCAATGGGTGTGATGCCCTCTCTTAGGTCTATGTTTTCTAAAGATGACCACCTAACAAGACTCCAATATCATGATTGGCATAAGACATGCCATGTTTGTACTAGCCAAGATAGAAGTGCTCATTTTATTGTCTATTTTGCATCAATATGTAATACACAAAGTATTGAATTTGTGATAGTTCATACTATCGATCATATATGTAGGTTGTCTCACTCTAGAGATGCGTTCAGCAATTTATAAGTTGTCCAACTTAGCGCAATGGATCTTGCAAAAGGACATAAGGACATCCTCAACTAAATCTACAAGGCACATGGTAGTGGAGACAATCTATCTTTGAGAAGTACTCATCCACAAGCATGCTCACAATACATACCCACCTCCTAGTACATCTTATAAATGAAGTGGAGGTTGTAGGACCGGCCAGTACATAGTGGATATTCTTTTTGGAGTACTTCATGAAGATCCTAAAAGGCTTTGTGTGACAAAATGCTTGTCCAAAGGGTAGCATGACTAAAGGTTGGCTAGTGTCAGAGGCTTTGGCACGTATTTTTGAGTGGCTTGTGTGAAATTGGATACAGACATTAGAATGCTATGTATCATGAAGGAAATGATGGACTAACCGGAGACATGATAGTTGGAAATGGGATAGAGAAGCAGATGGGTTGAACCATGGAGGAGAAGGTGAATCATTTGCATCCATGGAGAAGTGGTTTCATAGGTATGAAGTTTCTAGAATGCAAGAGATAGCATAATCAAAATTTTGGGATAGTATATGTCGGCAACCCATGCAATACCTTAAGGGCTTGGAGAAGTTTTCACAATTCATGCCTAGAAGTGGGAGTTCTCTAGGGGATGTAGTCCAAAGGTGAATGTGTGATTTTTTCATTATTCTATCTAACAATTGTAAGTGACAACTAACCCAAATTGTTTCAATGTACAATAAAAAGTCTACTATGTAGCATAGTTGTGTGGGTGATATTTTCTAGTAGAGTGCATCAATAGATTACATTTGACAACAAATTGTGGTGTCATGGCAAATTTAAAGTAGGAAGGTCAACTAGGAGCCGTAAATCTAAATATTGTAGTGGACGAGATGGAGTACTTTGGCAACATGTAAATGTGATTTTTGTTTATTATCATAGCTTTTCCATGATCATATTTGATGTGGAGTGGTTTAAAGTAGTGTTGGAAGGAGCGCGGGCAACCATTCCATAAGGGCTCACTGAGGGCCATCTAGATCCTTGGAGATAAGTTGCAAGAAAAGTGGAATGATTTGCGAGATTTGTCTTGCGAGTCACTATGAGCATGTGTTTATTCATTTATTTATTTTTTAAGAAAAGTGAAGGCCATAAATACTTTTTATTTTTCTTGAAGTTCTTAATTAGTTCCATGCAGATGAGCTCCTATCCCAACCCACAAAAATCTCATTGGTTGTATGTTATGCATGTAACACCTTGAACACATCAAGTGAATGATGAAAGCAATGTCCCTAGTGTGGATGAGGAGCGCATGCACGTAGGGGAGGAATGACTTGTAGGAAGTGGAGGAAACAAGCATGGACAATGTAGTAGAGGAAACAAGTGTATAGGAATTCTTTGAGAGCAAAATATGCTCTTCTTTTTGTGGGGACCTCTACATAGACCATCCGATGCATGCCAAGCTATGCCAAGATGAAGTTGTGGAGCTGTAGAAGTGATCATATTAATGTTAGCTTGTTGTCAAAGTCATTCACTCATTGTTTATGCTGGTACTTTATTACATGCTCTTTAACTTGATTGCAAGTCCATAGATATATGTTGTCATTTTGCCTCACTTTTACCTCAGTATTGAATATTGATACAATCATACTCTAGATGTGAGCGGGTGATGGGTTTCCCACCTATCAATCAAGTGGACGCCCATCACCCGCTCACATAGCTACATCTATAGGCACTTCCACTCCTTTGACGTGAGGGTTTTCTTAGCCATTTGTGGGTGATACTCCTACATGTGTCACTTCTATACATACACTAAATATACCAAGGTCTCCTAGTTATATTGAGAAGCATTGTCATAGGTGATGCCAGGAGGCATATTTCACGGTGGATTTCGTAAAACTATTTATTGCCGAGGCTCATACACAAGGTGGATTCCTTGTTCGAGAAGCTTATGGGGATGCCTGTCTTTTCAAGCGTCAAATTAATTTAATGTGCACGTGGGTGATTCCATAGTAGGTGATTTCATAAAATACATATTAAATTAATGGACGTTTACGAGTTTAGAGTGCGCACTCGAATTAAATTAAGGCTAAGACAAAGTTCCAACCTATTTAATTATTTTGTAGCTGAAGACGCTAGGTATTCAATTTTGTTGGATTTTATTTAATTATTTTCTAACAATTTTTAATGCTTTAGTTGACATGTAGAGTAGGCGGTGGTGGAATTGGGTAGCATCACGCGATAGCATGAATCCAAATGCCTAGAAGAGTTATTATTTTTTATGGGTGCATGCCTTATCACTAAAGGCATGGCACCAATATTTATTTAAGGGCACTTATTTATTAAAGCACTCTCGAAGGGTTTTCAAAAGCAAAGTCTCGTGACAACAGAGGTCCTTGAGAAATTCCAAGATAGAAGATCAATCAAGCGAATGAGCAAGATGAGAAAATGATGCCAAGTAACAATTGTATTACTGCCAAGATGTTTACAAAATACAATATGAATTCCAATCTGATCAATCCACTAGTATGCTTCAATAGTGTTATACTCCCCACTGCTTTACAAAGAGCATAATACTTCAAAATCTAATTCTTTGTAATCATTGAGAAGTGATTCAATGTTCTCAACCTACAAATCTCCAACTTCTACACACCCCTTAATGGGCACATCATCCAAGAAAGGCATGGTAAGCTGAGGTATGTACTCACGAATGACCTTATGCATGGCATTCATCATATGCGCAACAGAATTAGTGGCACCTTGAGGCAAGGTACACATCGTGACAAGCCCAATAGGAGTTCTCATAGTGGTTATGTCCCTGCTTTCCAAGGCCAACTGAAACTGATCATATCCTGAATACAAGTCACCTAAAGAATAGATGGCACGTCCAGCAAACAAATGCTTCTGCAAACTCATCCACAACTGGACCTATACCAACATTCCTAATAGTAACTCTGTTTATTGGCTGCATGTCATGTATAAATCGGAGAGTACCATTCTTCTTTGGAACCGTAAACCACATATTTGAGTATGGTGCAAATGACGGCTCTAGGATTCCCATCTTGATTTTCTTATTCAACAAGTCAACTAGCTTTGGTAGGTGTGCCCTAGGCACTGGAATAGGGCGGAGGTTCCATGGAATATGAGGAATAGTAAAGATCACCATAGGGGCAACAATATCCGAATTCACACATACAATCTCATGCAAGAAGAAGGCAAACCCCCTTTCATGTTGCTCAAGCATATCCTGAAAGCATTGCTTCTCTGAGGGTAGCAAGAAATCACCATTTCCAATTTTTATTTCAATAAGAGTCTCTGCTAAAAATTTATGTCCTATATGCTCTGGATTCCTCAAAATTGGCTGCTTGGCAGCCCTCTCTATTTGCTGACTACTATTAGGTGGAAGCGGTCCAGCTACCGGCTTCACCTTCTTGTCCACAGTCTTGTATTTCGTGTCAACCCTGGCTTCATTATGATCCTCTACACTACTCAAATCATGCTGTAAATCAGCAATTCTGCCCTATGGTGTGGCTGAATATCCTCAACCCTCTGCTCTATGGACTACATACAAACAACCCTAAACTCTGGATGCTAAAATATTTCAGCAGTAAACTCTGTTGGCTAAAAGTTTTCAGCCCTCTATGTCTCTGTAGGCTGATCATAATCAACCGAAAACTCTGTTTGCTGAATTTCTTCAGCTCTCAACACTTTTTGCTGAGTCACCTCAGCCTCTAACTCTATCTGTGACACAAAATCTGAAATTTCATGAAACATGTCCAGGGACTGCACTGATACATTACTGAGACAACTCTACATATAAGCTTTCAGCATATTTTTCATCTCTGTCATCATATCTACACAAACCATACTATTATACATTCCATCTATATGCTCATCATCCTATAAAATACCTGCATTTTTCAAATCTTTCTCCTTCCTGCATATGTACTGCCAGGCAGCTCTAGAACTTAGAAATCTTCTAATAACTCATCGAATTGTTTGCTGAAATTCCAACAAAATTGGAGGAGAAAACACTGCTGCCAGGAGGCGAGAACTCCAATCTCCTCTGCTTTATACCACCGTCGTCTCATGGAACAGTAGTACCTAATGAAAATGTGAATCCCTCACAGTGGGCAAAGGCACATCTTGAAGAGTATCCCTGTGTCTAGCATGATTTACACATATAATCATAAACTAGACTGCTCTCATACCATCTTTACGGCGAATCCGTGCATAAGTAGATCCATCATCCATTACTTTTGTCTCCATGTGCATCTCTGTGATGAATGGCTATCCTAGGATTATGGGATAAGAGAATGAATCCTGCACAAAGAAATGGAAATCCTCCTCTACATCTCCAATAGAAATCTTGACAGTGGGATAGGCAACATACAAATCACCTATAGTGTTGTTGGCGGCTCTCATACGCCACCCCTTGCTCTGCATCCATAGGCCATCTATTACTTTCATAAACTCCATGAACTATGAGATTAATCTTTGAACCAGGATCCACCAAAGCAACATAAGGCACCTGTTTCTCTCTAATTTTTACCATTGTTTCTGTAGTTGCCCTAGCCCAATGACTCCGCAAAAAAAGAGATGCCCAAAACCTCAAAAATAGTAAAAGTCACCTCACTGCCAAGTATCTTGTCATTAAAGATTTTCTTCATGTCCCTAGATGTCTCAATATTGGACATTAATCTAAATCATGGCTACTTTCTCTGTCTAGGCTCCTATCTCTTTTCTTTCTTTTGAGCATCCTCCATTTGTCGTTCTAGCCCTGGTCTCGAAGACGGCCCTACAATAGGTGGAGTAACAAACTCACCCCCTCTAGTCTTTTTAGCTGGATTTGGATTCTCTTCATCTCTCTTATGCTTCTCCTCAACAAGTACATCTGCTCCTTGAGACTTAGCCAAGTAGGCATAAATAGTGTACCTATCAATAAGCGAATCCCAACCTGTCTTAGATTTGATGCTAGAACCTGCACTAGTCAAAACAGTCTGTTGAATTTTCCCCTTGTTTGCCATCTCTATAGCATAGTACCATAATGATGATTGACTCTCTGAACCTTTCTCAATCTGGACTCCATATGCAGAAGCATCTCCTCTAGCTGTCACATAAGAAGTACGTGCAGCCATGTCATCTACTAATTTCTTCATTGTGCCTTTTCCAAAATTGGTAGCAAGCGGAGCTCCTATTTCAGTCAACCAGATCTTGCCATCTTGTTCCCAAAATACCAAATTCTTCCTCCTTGTATCTTGAAAATATTCGCAATCCCTGCAATGCTATGGTCCGTACTATCACACCAAATACATCTTCGATCTCTCCTAGGTGCACTAGGAACACTAGAAGAAATAGTAGGCGCGGTCGAGGCAAACTGCTCTTTTAATTTTCCCACCAATTTTTCTTTAATTGACTCTAGTTTCAAATCCGTTATGCCTTTGATTATGTCATCAAGAGAGGAAGGAACCAAAGGAGCGGATGATTTTGGAGCAGAAGGAGCCAGCATCAATCTTGGAACATGAGGAACAGGAGGATTAGAAATAGTACGCAGCACTGGCATAGGCCAAGTAACTGGCTGAGGAAGAGAAGAAATGATAGGGGTAGAAGCAGACATAGGAGCAGAAGACAACATCTGTGTCATAGATCCATTCTGTAGGCCGGTCTTCCATATCCACCTCTTGGTCAAAGTTGAGACCGCATCCTGGGCATCTTGCCAATCTATTTTAAGACCCATAGGCTTCGTGCGATCCTCAAGAAGCTCTCCTAGTTCTTCTTGAAGAGTGAGTAGGATCTGCAGCTTGCAAGAAAAGCTCAACTTTCTCAACATCCAATGCTCTTTGTTCAATAGCATCAAGCTGACTATACCTCTCTTCAAATTCTCGTATCAATTCTGAAGCAGCTAGACCTTTGTTTGGCATGTAGACCCACTCTCGGAATGATCGCCGTGTAGCCATCCCAAAGTCCTCAAGAAAATACTCCTCTTTCAGGGCCTTCTTAAAATCTTTCCAATGCAAATTTTGAAGGAAAAGATCAGTCACTTTTACCCTCAAGGTGGGTTTGACAAGACGAAGAAAATATTTACTCATAAGTCCTGTCGCGGTACTCCAAAAAATCCCATCTTAATCTCATACGTCTTCAAATAAGCTGATACATTACAGCCATCAAATAGCTTCTTTTCATTTTCAATTGCTTCAATTACCTTAGTCACGCTGATTGCATTTTCTTGCTCCAAACATAGCTGCCTTTGCTAAGACAACTATTGTTGATGTAACTGCTACTGCTGCTGTATATACAATTCTGTCTGCTGATTTTGAAGTTGCATATACATAGACATATTCTACAAAATCTTCTTTAATCATCCGTTGAAGTACTTGAAGCAGAAATCAATGATGGAGGTGAGGTAGAGGACAAAGCAAGATTCGTAGAAGGGGCTGAAATTGATGCTGAAGTATCTCCCATCTTGAAATTTTTTTAAATGTGACGCGTTCACGTCAGGTTCACCAAAGATGTCGAAGGGTTTTCAAAAGCAAAGTCGCGACCACAGAGGTCCTTGAGAAATTCCAAGATAGAAGATCAATCAAACGAATGAGCAAGATGAGAAAATGATGCCAAGTAATAATTGTATTACTGCCAAGATATTTAGAAAATACAAGATGAATTCCAATCTGATCAGTCCACTAGAATGCTTCACTGGTGCTTTACAAAGAGCATAATACTTCAAAATCTAATTCTTTGTAATCATTGAGAAGTGATTCAATGTCCTCAACCTACAAATCTCCAACTTTGGCATATAGAAAAGGGAGTTCACTTGCAAAATGACCTACTTCATCGGCTTCTAGTATAGCACTAGATCCATCAGCTTGCAACTTTACAAATCTATTGATAAAGGTGATACTTCTCGGGTCTGGTGAGCCTCTCTTGAGGCATCCAGTTTGACAGAACTCTCCACCTCCCGACCTTGTGCAAAGAACATCCAAGCAAGTTCTGACAGAGCCCTGTGCTTGAACCTCAAGAGCTAGCAGTTCTGCTATGGGAGTTTTCCTCCTCTTTGAATAGAGAGCCCTTGATGTAAACACAGGGCAAGCTATTACTCTATCACTGTTCAGCAGATGTTATGAATATTTCCTCTCTTTCTTCTTTTTCTAGGCTTTGCTTCAGCAGATGTTATGATGTGTGCTTCTTCTCATTTTTCTTCGTTGCTTCAGCAGACGTTATGACAGTAAGGATGAATGATAGGAGCGCACTTCAGTAGTCATGGAAGGCAAACAAAATCGTTGTGTCTTTATATTATTGTCCTTAATCTTCATCTGCTTCTTCTTCCTCCTCTTCTGACTCAGCGTGCGCAAAGGATATGACAACATTCCAGAAAGCAACCAGGTCTCCATTCCATAGCTTTTCGGATGGCGGTGTCGTCTTGTCAAGCTCCTGATCTCAAGAAGATGAGAAGATGCGCGCCTTTCTTCTAAAGCTGCTCTCTCTATCCTTAGCTTGAAGCACAAGCTAGAGCTCCCGATTTTTGTCAGTTGTATCCTCCTCTCTGTTCTTCGATGGCAGACTCCTCATTTTTCATAACAGGTTTTATCTTCTTGCACGAGCCATCTGGTTGCGTCATATGTGCCGTCAGGGCCTACAGATTTACCATCTGCCAAGGCTGAATCCTCTATTTGGCCCCCTGTGATGATTATATCATTTGTATCTGATTGGATTGCACAGACTGGTTCTCTGTCTTCTTGATTTTTATACTCGTTAGCTTCTGGTGATGTGTCCTCATGAGACTCCGCTTCATCACTTGTTAGCACAGTGCGATTATCTCCTGCTTTTTCAAATAGCCGGCTAATTTGCTCCTTCCCTTTGCATTCCATAACACAAAAGCATGCTCAACAAAGATGCGTTCTCCCCTCAATTTCTCCTTTTTGAGCCTTTTTTTACAAATTCTTCATGCTCTTTAATTGCCACTTGTGCTGCTACTCCTTTTATGGCAGCAATTTCCTTGCGCTTTGCTATCCTTTTTTCATGTGTTGACTTTCGTCTTTCGAAATCTTCATCCTTTGACTCTGACCCTACTTCAGAATCACTCTGTGTTTCAGATCTAGTCTTATAACTCTCCAAATCACTTCCTGAGGAAGCAGATGATTCATGGGTTGGCCTAAGACCTTCCAATTTGCCTAGAAACCCATCGCCATCCAAGCTTTCCACCTTGTCTTGTACATCATTCATAACATCCAATGATCCTCTACTTTTAGATGAAAATTAACATGTTCAAATTGAGAATCATGACTTGTACCATTTTGCAAAATAGTGTTTCTCGTGTTATAACCTGTATCCTGCTTAAAATTGTCAGCATCATTACATGAAAAAGGTTCTCCAAAAGGTTGAGGTTCCTTCACATTACCAAGCTAATTGACAACCTTAGTGTCCTTTGACCCATCTTCATGAACTGGATCCAGTATGGGACCTACAAGAGCAGCATTGTCTGTCCCTTCAAAGGCTGAACCAAATGAAGTTTCTCGTACAACTTGCCACTCTCGTATCTGACCATACTCATGCGTGTGTGACAAGATAGTATCATATTTATAATCATTTTTAACTTGATTCACGTCGGCAGTATTAGGCAACAACTCAGATTCCTGCTTCATTCTGTGCACCCTTCTCACCCCTGTTTATGATAGTAGTTGCTGCCTCCCTAGCTTCATTTAGATGTGCCTTAAGCAGGTTTATAGGATGATAGCACTCAAAATGTCTGAAGGTACAAGCAAATGAAATAGCTTCTAGACGTTTACCATCATTAATTAGCCTTTCAATCACCTCTGGAGCCTTGGACATCCATATGCTCCTTGGCATCTTTTACAAACCCTATTGTCGCAATGGCTTTCATTTGAAATGAATCATGTTGATGTGTTGTCTGTTGTTCATCATCATGCTGCCCACCTCCATAGGGTCTGTAGGTGTGCTTTTGGGTGAACATCAAATCATCTACTAGACAGCGAGGTTTGATCTCCAACCCACACAAAACAAAACGCAAACACAACGACTAAGTATGCACAAAGTAACAAATGTCACACACAAACTTTTTGGTGGATTCCACACCTTGGATACGTAGCAATAGGACAACACTTAGCAAAATATTTATTGTCTTGTATGCACATAGGCACTCGGTTAAATATTTCATTATTTGATATTTGTATTTGGGCACATCCCGACTTTTGGACGCCCAAATGCCTTACTCTATATTTGGGCAAATGCAAATGCCAAAAACAAAAGCATGCTACTTGTAAAGTGGACTATTTTTTAGCTTGAAGTTAAATAAATCTATAAATACATGCCTTGTGAAGCACTCACACAAGGCATGGGGAAAGATTGCACCCAATTGGTCTTTTTGTATCGTGTCTTGCAAATTTGCTTTTGTTTTGTACTGAAATTATGAAGGTTTGTAGAGTACTTTGTTCTTGGGGATCTTTCGGCATTCACTACGCACACATACAACATCCAATCTGCGCACTAGTTGTATCAAAGCAGAGTTGAGATCAAGAGCTTCCAATCACTTGCTATTTCATGCGAAGGCGAAGCTCTTGGAACGAACGGGACTCTATACGTTGTCTTGCGACGAATTGACAACATAGGCGTGTTCTTGGTGGGAAAGAACCCCCTAGTGTACCCTCTGATCGCAAAGGACCTTTCATAGCAGACAAAGGACCACTCGGAAAGTCTCTTCTAAAAGGCATTTTTATCATGAAGAAAGAAATTGATGTTCATGGGAATTTATAAGCTTTATGTTTAAGCTTAGAGAGAGCTTAAGCTCTAATTCCTCAAACAAGTAACTCAGAATGTACTCATTGGCGATGATACTCTCAAACCCATACTAAGAGCAGAATTTCGATGCCGAGAAGTGCTTAAAAATAGCTAAAAATTACAAATATCAAGGGAAAAATATTCAACGGTAAAGGCGGCGGCTCGATCTAGGACGATTTTAAGCGTCAAAGTGCTTTAAAGGCGCCCGAGAAACACTTTTTGATTTTTTATAATTTTTCAGACTATCCTGTAGGTTGACAAGAGTTACCGGCCAACGCGGGATGTCAAGCCGGATGCCCAAGATTTTTCAGAGCTCAATTCGGAGTCCGAACGGGGAAATGGCCACAAAGTGGGCAAGATTTGAAAAGGTTTTGGCCAAAGGAGTGGTGACCTTTGGGGCCTAGGGGGCATAAAATGCCAAACTTTTAGTTAGCATAAAATCGTGGTATGAGAAGAAGGAAGAAAAACGTGATCAGAGGGCATCGAAATTTGTGCCCTCTGTGTTGATCTTGAGGGATGGAGGTTGCATACAACCCCTGCAGATGATGATTGCCCTTCATTCCCCCCTAGATGCTGGGCATATCGCTGTGCTTCGCTCCTCCAATGGCAGTCTCTATGAAGATCTTTGATTTCAGTCTTTCTCTCTCCTCCCTCTCTCTCTTCTAAGGGCAGATTCATGTGGTGAAGAAGAAGAAGAAGAATGGATGACGGATGCTTGTCCAATGAAGACCGGATTGCTCCGTGGTTCAAGAGGAATGAAGATTGTTGATTGTGGACTGTCATGAGCATTAGTGGTTGTTGGAAATCAGTTCCGATACATGGCAAATAAAAACCTGCAACCCGCAAAGAACGGTAATTTCATTTTTACAAAGGAAATTGATGTTTTATGCAATTTGCTTCATGAATATTTATTCCCATGGGATGATTATGCATTATAATGTTTCTTGTTGTGAGTTTGATCAGTTTATGCTCAGAAAATCATAAGTTTTGTGATTGAAATTAATAGGGTAAAACCCGTAAAATATGCAAAATATGGGAAAATTGGGTGTTTTTGGTATATAAATGGAAAATATAATAAGATACACCAACTAAATTTGTGTTTTTGCTGCAAATGAACCTAAGGGACACAGCCCACAACTCATTTTGAATTTTTAGTTATTTAATATTGGAAAAAAATACAAGAAAAATAGGGAAACCCATTGAAAAATAGGGAAAAAATGGATTTTGAGTGCCAAACATTAAGGAAAAATAAGGTTCATGTTTGAGGATGTATGGGGGGTCTGAAGTATGAGGTTTAGCCTCAGTTCAGCCCTACCTTTATGTTCTAGTGAGTTTTTATGGCTTTTTATACAATAGAAATGTGGAAAATGAACCCTAAACCGATCAATAATGCACAACCTAAACGGTGAGGGGTAGAGTGTATAAAAGGTGTTTAAATGCTGAATGAAATGATGAAAATCTTGCTAGTTTTTATGCATACCATTTAGGTTGGTCGATAATTAAAGGATTAAGAACCTAGTAGCACGAGGGTTTCTCGGTGCTAGGTTCATGCAACGCCGCATACGAGTGATAGTTAAAATCATTGAAAGAATGCTTTTGCACTAAGCACAATGCTGATTTTTCTTTGTTTGAGCACATGGACATTCACAATTTGCATGAAGCATAAAATGATAAAGGGTATCAAACAATACCTCTTGGATGCATGTCAATTGCTTTCTAGAGGAACATAACCAACGTTGAGTGAGTCAGGTTGTTCAAAGCTGTAGGCTAGGCGTTGGGTCCTAGGGGAAAGAAAGTGAGGTATGGTACATTCCTGGATACGATCAATTGGTACCTTGAGTGGAACTATGTGCGATATAGTATTATATATATTTAGTAATGCATCGAGGGGCGAATCCCCAAGATGTAGGAGAGTCGCAGTGAGGTAGCGGTAGTCAGCCGGCCGTGGGAGGACCTCCTATGTTTGTGCTTCGTGCCATTTGGCAATGTGCTAGGGACTCCCTCTGAGGAGTGTTAATTGGGTTAGAGAGGAAGGGCATTTTATGATGTTCTTCAACATGACTCTCAAAGGAAGAGCTGCCATATGGTATCACGGTTTAGAAGCCGGAACCATATTGAATATTGATTCATTTTATGGATCTTTTCAAAGGGAGTTTTCCCTTGAAAGGGGTGGGCAATATTGGTTGCGTGTACTCAACGTGACCCGCCAAGAACCACACGAGGATATTTGTGCTTATGCGAAGAAATCAAAAGAGGTTTTCTGTAAGTTGGACACCTCTATTCCTATCCCCCCAGCTGCCCAATTGCAATATTTTTTGCATGGTTTGGACTTTAATATCCAGTTGCAGTTGAGTAGTGTCCCTTTGGGGGATATAGATACTGCCATTACATGAGCACAAGAAGTGGAATCCCTACTACAAGTAGCCTATGCCTCTCGTGCCAATCCGAATATAGGTCTAGCATTGGGAAATAATATGGCAATGGCCAATGGCAGTGGTAGCCAAGGGATAGCGATAGCTAATCCTAATGTGAGAGGGAACATGATGCAGAATGTGCCTTTATTACCAGCTCCGCCTAGCATGTCGATGCCTACAGGCAGTCTAATGGCTCCAAATGCTAGAGACCAGGTAGTTAATCCTAATACCATGCCCATAGTTCAACAACCAGTGCCTAATCGAATTGTTAGGCTGATGGAATGATAGGGTAATGATCAAGGCTACGAGTCGAGCGCTTCCAATGTTCTTGGCGAGGTTAAGGACATGATGAAGCATTATGCCGACGTGATTACGGAGCAGGTGCGACAAATAGCCGTTGATGTCAATTTTCTTAAAAAACAACAAAATTTGATAGGAAGTAGATACCCAGATGAGGGTGCACCTTCGAGGTTTAGCTGCAAATGGTGTGGTGGGCAACATTATCCACGAAATTGCCCAAATGTCAAGTGCGACATTTGTGGAAAATCCAACCATTTAGCAGCCACTTGCTGGAGTAAGATTAGTTCCCTCCAGCGAGGTAGTCAGCAACCACGGCCTGTTAATCATTGTGTGCAAGGAAATGATTTCCAGTGAGAAGACGAGCCTAAACAAATACTCCAACGACCAAAGACTACAGTGGAGGAGCCGCTAGTGGTAGTGGGGTTAGTTTGATTGAGTTTGTGCGTGTTAATGACGCTGAAACCTCTAATCTGCGAGCTTTCCTTACAAGAGGTCAAAAGGGTAGAGAGGTCGACAAGGATAAGCCTATCGACGAAAACCCTAAATAGGGCGACAAAGGAACGCAAGTTCTGGATCCTGCCCCGTGGAAGGGGGACCTCTGAAGCTCATGGAGAGTAAAGCCGATGTTAAGAAGGATAAGGAACCACCAAGGAAGAAGGTGAAAGTTAAAAAAGAGGCAATAAAGCCGGTTCAGCGACCTAAAGAGCGGATGGTTTGGCGTGAAAAGCGAACTCTACCGAACTATCATGAATTTGATTTAGCGAGCTCTCTTTGCAAAGTCAAGCTGAATGTGAACCTTTTACAGCTTATTAAGCTTTCCCCAGGAGTACGTAAGGAATTTAGAAAGATCCTGCATACTGGGTATATCGTAGAACCTTTGGGTATTGCGCGAGTTGGTGATGACTGGTTCGAGCATGCTGAGAAGCATTGCCCAAGGGTTGCAGCCTATGTCGATGGGATATTAGTAGATTATGCCATTGTCGACACGGGATCATCTATTAACATTATGAGCTCTGAACTGATGGAAAGGTTGGGTCTTGTGATCTAGAAAGATACCTCCATAATTCTTAGAATGGCAGATGATAGTTTGAGACAGCCGGAAGGCTGCATTACTAAGGCCCATGTCACTGTTGCAAATGTAGAATGCTTGTTGGACTTTAGGGTGATTTATTTTGCGGGGCGTCCAAGTTACCAAGTATTACTTGAACGACCTTGGATCTTGCAAGCAGACTGCCAAGTGGATATACTTGCCGGTCGGTTGATATTCAGTAGAGGTGCTCAATGCGTGGTGATTGATGCTTATCCTGAGTCTCCTCAAAGTGAGAGAGATCCTTTATTCTCCACTGAATTAGAGACAACTGATGATCCATCTGGTAGTGAGACATCATCGAGCGATGAATCTAAAGAGGGGTCCACTACGGAGGATATCTATCAGATAACTCTAAATGAGCCGATAGAGCCTTAAGATAGGATAAGAGATGCAGATGTGATTGAGTTAGACATTGGCACGTCGATTGATTCACAGCCAATCAAATTAGGGTCCATGCTCAGTGTCCAAGAATGCGGGGAGTACGTCTCTCTGATTCAAGAGTTCCGTGATATTTTCGCCTAGAGTTATGATGAACTTAGAGGCATTCCTCCTAATTTCGCCGTTCATACAATTCTGGTAAAATAAGGAAGTTTCCTTGTGCGTCAGAAGGTAAGGCATATGCCTTTTGAATTGAGGGACGGGTTGTTTGAAGAGTTGCAGAAGTTAAGGAAAGCTGGTTTGATCTTCCCCGTACAACACACGGAATGGTGTTCGCTAGTTGTGATCAAAAAGAAGAAAAATAACCAAATCCAATTATGTGTGGATTTTAGAGAGCTGAATAAGCAGACAATTAAGGATTACTACCCATTGCCATTCATTGACCAGATTTTGGATCAATTTTAGAGGGTAGGGAGATATATTCGTTTATGGATTGGTTTACAGGATATAACCAGATGGCAATTGCAGAAGAGGACAAGTTGAAAACACCTTTTATTAATGTCTTTGGTACTTTTGTGTACCATGTGATGGCCTTTGGTTTATGCAATGCACCTGGTTCGTGGCAACGAATAGCAGATAAGACATTCGCTGACATATCCCCTGAAGAGTTAAAGGCATTTATTGATGACTTAGGGGGCGCCACCATGAGAGAAAGGCAGTTGATCATTTTAAGAAAGTGCTTTGAGCGCTGCAGATAAATTTGTATCGCTCTTAACCCACGAAAGTGCATTTTTGGCGTACCTTATGGGCTCTTGTTGGGCCATGTGGTCAGTTCGGTAGGAATTGTGACAGATCCCGAGAAGGTCAAAGTCATAGTTGCAATGGGTCCACTACGCACTCTGAAAGAAGTTCATAGCTTTCTGTCTTCGGTTGGTTATTATCGTAAATTCATGAACGCCTTGGCAGAAAGAACCTTGCCACAAACAAATTTATTCTATAACTGTCTATTTGCATGGAGTGATCCTTGTAAGGTAGCTTTTGAGGATGTGAAGCAGGAGCTAGTAAAAGCTCCCATTTTAAAAGCACCTAAAAGAGGTGAGGTATTCTATATATTTTCAGTAGCCACCATGCATAGTGTCAGCTATTGTTTAGCCCAAATGTGGGAGGAAAAGTGGTATCATCCGATAGTCTTTGCTAGTTGAAAATTGGGCATTTCAGAGATCAATTATACCTACATGGAGAAGTTGTGTCTTGCGATGGTCTTTGGGACCAAGAAATTCAGGCATTATATCCTCTATGAGAAAGTTGTGCTTTATACGAAGGCGGAGGGGCTTCGATTATTGATGAATAAGCTGCAGCCCCCTGATCGTCTAGCGAAGTGGTTAATCACTTTGCAGGAGTTTGATTATGAGGTCAGGAGTAAGCCACCAAAGTTACAGGGTATTGTGGAATGTCTTGTGGACTTTGGGGAGCCGAAAGAATTTGTGGCTAAAGGTAGTGACATGGAGTCGTTATTTAAGATAGAAACGATGTCTATTCCCTCCTGGTATGCTGCAATAATGCATTATTTATCGACAGGAGAGGCTGGATCCGAACTATCTAAAGCTGAGAGAAGGAAAATTAGGCAGCAAGCATTAAAGTTTGCCTGGATGGCAGGTACACTATATCAGCAAGGGGTTGATGACATCTATCGCCGATGTGTGATGCCTGACGAGGTGCCATTCATTTTGGAAGAGTGCCATGATTCCGCTTGCGGAGGCCATTTTGTTGGACGGCTTACAGCATAAAAGGATTTACGATTAGGTTACTGGTGGCCTGCCATCTTCCAGGACGCATTCACGTATGTTAAGAGATGCGATATTTGTCAACGACATGATAGTCGCGAGAATCGGAAAAGACCACTCACCCCTATTATGGCGATACTTCCATTTGAGAAGTGGGGAATAGACTTTGTGGGTCCTATTATTCCATCGTCGACTACGCAAAAGAGGTATATTATTGTAGCAATTGACTACTTCACAAAGTGGTCAGAAGCACGTGCAACCAGGAAAGATGATGCTAAAGAAATTGCTAGTTTCCTTTTAGAGCAGATAATATGTCGTTTTGGTCCCCCGAAAGAATTAGTGTCGGATCGTGGAACCCATTTCCTAAATAAGGTGATCAAAAGCTTGACTGAGAATTGGCAAATCAAGCACAATAAAATGACCCCTTATAATCCGCAGGCAAATGGACAAGTTGAAAGTACTAATAAATAGCTTGTGGGTATCTTGTCTAAGATAGTCTCTGAAAAGAAACGAGACTGGGACAAGAAGCTGTATGTGGTAGTATGGGCATATAATGCCACGTTTAAGCGAGCCACTGGCCACACGCCGTTCAAACTAGTTTATGGTGAAGAGTGTGTTTTACCCTTAGAAATTGAGTTGCCAACCATTAGATTCACAATAAACCATTCTTTGGGTAATGAGGACGCCCTATTAGAGCGATTCACGACTTTAGCACACCTAGATGAAATTAAGTTGCAAAGTCTATTACATCAAGAGGTGGCTGAATGTCGCATGAAAACGTATTTGGTGTAGTTGATGACTATAGCAGAAAAGTTTGGGTGTATTTCATGAAAAAGAAAAGTGAAGTTTTTGGGCATTTCAAAACTCTTAAAGCTATGGTTGAAAAAGAAATAGGCCTGCAAATAAAATGCCTAAGGTCAGATGGAGGGGGAGAGTACCTCTCAAATGAGTTTGCAAGGTTCTTGCAGGAGCATGGCATAAAGTAGCAATATTCATGCAGTCATACCACACAATAAAATGGAATTGCCGAAAGGAAAAACAGGCATATTGGAGAGGTATCTCGTTCCATACTCAATGAAAAAGACTTGCCAGATTTTTACTGGGCTGAAGCAATTGCTATAACAATCTACATAATGAACAGGACTCCCACTACAACAATACATGGGATGACTCCAGAGGAGAGGTATACTGGTAGGAAACCAGATATTTCTCATTTGAAGATTTTTGGTTGCATTGCCTATGTTCATGTGCCAGATGAGTTGAGATCCAAGTTGGATCCAAAAGCTGAGAAGTGCATCTTTATTGGTTATTCTCTACACCAAAAAGGGTATAGATGCTATAACCCTTCTACTCGTAAGTTTACAGTGAGCAGAGATGTTATTTTTGATGAGATGAGTAGCTGGTATAAACCAGTAAATGTGATTGATAATGTAGATGCTCAAAATGGTAATGCTGCTCAGAATGCATAGCAGCAGTCACAAGATATTAGTGGACCTGGAGCGTCCTCTAGCAGTGGTTCACATTCTTCGCCATGGACAGACAGATTGAGATCAGGAGAATCTTCTCAAAGAAATGCAGATAGTGGTATGCATGTATCACGAAAAGGAAAAGAGAAGGTAGATCAGCCCATGTTTGATGTGAATGCAGGTCACTTTTATGTGGATGGTGAATCCAATGGCTCAGAACAGAGCATTGATGATGAGTTGGGTATTCCTTCTATTGTTACACCTGGAGTAAGAAAGACCAGGGATGTTTTGAGAGCACCTGGGAGTGAACCTACTTTGCGCAGGTCTACCAAAGCTAGGTATCTTGTGGATAGGCTGAAATATGATGGATTTACAGCCATTCACAATGCATATATGGTCAAAGTGATATAGGAACCAAAACCCACTTCTTTTGAGCAAGCCATGGGAAAAGAAAAATGGGAGAAATCCATGGATGAAGAAATGGATACCTTGGAAGCAAATGCTACATGGGAATTGGTACCTTTGCCTAAAGATAAGAATGCAATTGGTTGTAAGTGGGTTTATAAGGTGAAACACAATGCAGATGGTTCTGTGAATATATACAAGGCAAGATTAGTAGTCAAGGGGTATGCACAAACATATGGCATTGATTATGAAGAAACATTCAGTCCGGTTGCAAGGATGGAAACCGTAAGAGTAGTCATTGCTATGGCTGCATCAAAGGCATGGTCTTTACATCAAATGGGTGTAAAGAATGCCTTCTTGCATGGTGATTTGCAAGAAGAGGTCTATATGGAGCAGCCACCAGGTTATGTGCATGTTGTTCATCCTGAGTTTGTTTGCAGGTTGAAGAAAGCCTTGTATGGCTTGAAACAAGCACCTAGAGCATGGTCTGACAAGATAGGACAGTATCTTGTCACTATTGGCTTTCAGTTTTCCAAGGCAGATTTCTCACTTTATGTGAGAAAAACAAAGAAAGGTATTATGCTACTTGTCATTTATGTTGATGATTGGATTATGACAGGTGATAGTAATGAAGATATCCTTTATGTGAAAATGCTATTGAAGCAGTATTTTGAGATGAAGGATTTGGAAGAGCTACGTTATTTCTTGGGCATTGAGGTGATTAGATCACCAAGTGGGATATGGCTCTTGCAAAGGCAGTATGGATTGGACATGTTGTCCAAATATGGGATGACAGGTTGTAAGCCTATTTCAGTTCCTTTGGAGCAAAATGTGAAGCTGAGCGCAGATACAAGAGAGCTTCTGGAAGACCCTACTATATACAGACGCATAGTAGGAAGTTTGATTTATATGACTATTACTAGGCCAGATTTGAGCTATGCTGTTGGATTGGTAAGTCAGTTTATGCACGCTCCAAGGAAACCACATTTGGATGCGGCTAGGCGCACACTCAAGTATGTGAAGTCCACATTGCAGTATGGACTACTTTATGAGACTGGGGTTCAGATACAGTTACATGGATACACTGATGCTGATTGGGCTGATAGTATTTCTGATAGACGATCTACCAGTGGATATGTGTTCTCCTTTGGGAGTGCTGCAGTCACTTGGAGCAATAAGAAACAGCCTACAATTCTCTTATCGAGCACAGAGGCTGAGTACAGGAGCACAGCAATGGCTGCATGTGAGGTAGCTTGGTTGCATAAGCTACTTTATGATATGTATCAGCCTACAGATGGGCCAGTTGTCATTTATTGTGACAACATGAGCAGTATACACTTGGCAAATAACCTAGTCTATCATGCTAGAACAAAGCACATTGAGGTGCATTATCACTATGTGCGGGAGAGGGTTTTACTAGGTCTTATTGATCTAGTTTATGTCAGCACAGAGAATCAGGTAGCTGACATATTTACAAAGGCATTGGGTGCAGAGAAGCTGTGCAAGTTCAGAGACCTGCTTGGTGTACAGGAATTGGGATTGAGCTCGAGGGGGAGTGTTGAGATATCGAGCTCCACTCGTGATATACCAAGGTGACCGTTGTGTATTTATGTCACAGACTTGTTAGATGTAGATGTGGTTGGTACACCACCCATGAATAATAGCTAGGTGACAACTATCCTTATCTACTCTAGTTTGTGGCTCAGTTAGTATGCCACCTTAGTTAGTTGAGTCTCGTTTGAGACCCATATATAGGTTTCTTCTATTTCTATGTACTAGAGTTCTTTTGGCTTACACAACTAAGAAGAGCAAAACTATTTTCAGCCTCCACCTTTGTGTGTATTCCCCCATTGTGCAAGCAAGAAAGCTACAAGTGAGACTCCTTCCTTCTCTCCCACAATCTTGACAAAGAGGGCCCGTTCTGCGAGGTTTTGAGTGTTTTATTTCATTAGGCCAAGAGGGCCAGTTGTCTGTTTAGTGCAGGTGCGGTTAATGGTTTCTTGTTTTAGTTTTGTGCTAGACAGGTTCGAAGAAGAGCTTGGAAGGAGCCTTTCGTTGCGTAGCAGCTTCTTGTGGCCCTATCCAGGTGATATCTCTCCTTTACAAGTACTGTGATTTTATGGTATATGTGTCTGTGTACTTGTAGGGGATTTTCTTTTCTTGTTGGGGACCGGCGTCCAAGGCATGCAGTCCCGCGGTTTAGGTTCAGTATGTTTGAGGGAGGTCTGAGTAGTCGTTGCCTCCTGTAAAGACATTGTCAGGCATCGAAAGACCTGTTTTAGAAGCGAGTCGTAGTGACCCTGTTCTGCTAGCCTGCTAGGCAGCCGCTCTAGGATTTCTTGTTAGTTGTGAGGCAGTTAGAGAAGCCTCCCCGAAGAATGTAATGATGATGGAAAAGAAACCCTGAATACCTAAAGAGAAAATATATATACGAAGGTGTGTAAAAAGGGGTTCTAACCCCTATAAAAGAAAAGAGAAGAAAGAAAAATTATGAGCAGTTGATCATTGCCTTGCGAGGGCCTGGTAGGTTCCTGGAGACAAGTCAGACCCGGGGCCGATGACTTGTCTTCCTAGGGGTGGCATCTTGTTGGAAAAAAAAAAAGAAACTCAGGACGGTTGGAGCGAAAATAAAAGTGAGCGTTAGAAGAGGATTAAGTGTCGCCTTGTGAGGGCTTGGCAGGTTCTTGGGTACCGAGACAGGACCTGAGGCCGATGCCATGTTCTCCCTGGGTCACTACGCTCAGCTCCCTCCTTTTTACACGCCCGAGTATGGAAAATAAAACCCTAAAGGAAGAAATGTGGTAAAAGAAAATACTTCCTGATCAGGCTATAGGAGTCCTCGCCTAGTAGGAGATCCTAGTTGTGTTGTCCTTAGTTCGGTAGGTAGTTCAGACCACCACCTAGGGCAACCTCTTTGATAGTTCTTTTTAGTTTGGCCGTGTTGGAGCAGTTGGTTAGTGACTAACTTCGGACCTTTTATCAGATTATGCTAGCCCTCCTCCTTGTGGATGTCATGCCTTGGTTCTGTCAGGGTAGGGTGAGCATTGTGTTGTGTTTAGTATGTAGCTACTTTGTATCAGCTCGATGCTTCCTTTAGTTGTTTTGTGCAGATTTATTGTGGGATTCGACAGGTTGAGTCACCCTATCTCGTGGTTGCCAATGAGAGCGGATTTTTGATGCCAAGAAGTGCTTAAAAATAGCTAAAAATTACGAATATCAAGGAAAAAATATTCAATGTCAAAGGCGACGGCTCGATCTAGGACGATTTTAAGCATCAAAGTGCTTTAAAGGCGCCCAAGTGACACTTGTTGGATTTTCATAAATTTTCAGATTATCGTACGGTTTGACAAGAGTTACCGGCCAATGCGGGATGTCAAGCCGGATGCCCAAGATTTTTCAGAGCTCAATTTAGAGTCCGAATGGGAAAATGGCCACAAAGTGGACAAGATTTGAAAAGGAGGACATGAGGTTGGCCAAAAGAGTGGTGACCTTTGGGGCCTAGGGGCATAAAATGCCAAACTTTTAGTTAGCATAAAATCGTGGTGTGAGAAGAAGGAAGAAAAACGTGATCAGAGGGCGTCGAAATTTGTGCCCTCTATGTTGATCTTGAGGGATGGAGGTTGAATACAGCCCCTGTAGATGATGATTGCCCTTCATTCCCCCCTAGATGCTGAGCATATCACCGTGCTTCGCTCCTCCAATGGCGGTCTCTATGAAGATCTCTGATTTCAGTCTTTCTCTCTCCTCCCTCTCTCTCTTCTAAGGGCAGATTCATGTGGTGAAGAAGAAGAATAAGAATGGATGACGGATGCTTGTCCAATGAAGACCGAATTGCTTCGTGGTTCAAGAGGAATGAAGATTGTTGATTGTGGACTATCATGAGCATTAATGGTTGTTGGAAATCAGTCCCGAGACATAGCAAATAAAAACCCGCAACCTGCAAAGAACGATAATTTCATTTTTACAAAGGAAATTGATGTTTTATGCAATTGGCTTCATGAATATTTGTTCCTATGGGATGATTATGCATTATAATGTTGCTTGCTATGATTTTGATCAGTTTGTGCTCAAAAAATCAGAAAATTATAAGTGTTGTGATTGAAATTAATAGGGTAAAACCCGTAAAACACGCAAAATATGGAGAAATCGGGTGTTTTTGGTATATAAATGGAAAATATAATAAGACACACCAACTAAATTTGTGTTTTTGTTGAAAATGAGCCTAAGGCTCACAGCCCACAACTCATTTTGAATTTTTAGTTATTTAATATTGGAAAAAATACAAGAAAAATAGGGAAACCCATTGAAAAATAGGGAAAAAATGGATTTTGAGTGCTGAAAATTAAGGAAAAATAAGATTCATGTTTGTGGATGTATGGGGGGTATGAAGTATGATGTTTAGCCTCAGTTCAGCCCTACCTTTATGTTCTAGTGAGTTTTTATGGCTTTTTATATAATAAAAATGTGAAAAATGAACCCTAAACCGATCAATAATGCACAACCTAAACGGGTGAGGGGGTAGTGTATAAAAGGTGTTTAAATGCTGAATGAAATGATGAAAATCTTGCTGGTTTTTATGCATACCATTTAGGTTGGTCGATAATTAAAGGATTAAGAACCTAGTAGCACGAGGGTTTCTCGGTTTTAGGTTCATGCAACGTCGCATACGAGCGATAGTTAAAATCATTGAAAGAATGCTTTTACACTAAGCACAATGCTAATTTTTCTTTGTTTGAGCACATGGACATTCACAATTTGCATGAAGCATAAAATGATAAAGGGTATCAGACAATACCTCCTGGATGCATGGCAATTTCTTTCTAGAGGAACATGACCAACGTTGAGTGAGTCAGGTTGTTCCAAGCTGTAGGCTAGGCGTTGGGTCCTAGGGGAAATAAAGTGAGATATGGTACATTCCTGGATACGATCAATTGGTACCTTGAGTGGAACTATGTGCGATATAGTGTTATATATGTTTAGCGACGCATTGAGGGGCCAATCCCCAAGATGTAGGAGAGTCGCAGTGAGGTAGCGGCGGCAGACAGCCGTGGGAGGACCTCCTATGTTTGTGCTTCGTGCCATTTGGCAATGTGCTAGGGACTCCATCTGAGGAGTGTTAATTGGGTTAGAGTTGGACTACGAGACGTGATACAAACGCAAGATATTTAGGAAGATGATGTATGTGTCATCCACGCTCCTGGCCGCGAGGCCATGGGGTTGTTAAGTGCATGATAGAGGTTCGACTAGTGCATGAGCCAGTGCCGGCTCGTTTTAGGTCCCATCACATATTGTTGTCGTATGCAGAATTTGTCAAACTCATTAAGATTTTAAACATCTTTAAGTTATTAAGCTTAACTTAATCTTAAATCTTAACTACCAATCTTTTACATAGCAAGTGTTCATACTATGGTACTCCCGAACCGGCTTTGAAGCTTCAATAAGCCCCTCTTTCCACCTAGAACTTGACTAAATGGATTTACAACAAGCTAGGGAAGCCGAAGAAGCCGCCTTGTCACCTTATTCACAGGCCTTGACTCCTTCATCAAGCATGTCGACCTTTCCTCCAAAATCAGCTCCAACTGCAGTATGCCTCCTCTCAAAGCTTGTACTTGAAAGCCCTTCATTGATGCATGGTAGCTCCTTGTCGGTAGTAGCAGCCTTCAGGTGTCGTTATTGCTCCTCCTCCTCGTGTTTGCTTTTGCCGTTGGCTTCATCTTTGGAGACGCCCTTCCTAATCCGCGCCATATTCACATCACCTTCTTCTTCGTTCTCGTCTTTGTCTTCAGCTCGCATCTTCAGCTCGTTGCAGCCTTCTGGTCTCCCTCCATCGCAGCAACATCTACATTGTCGCTTCCTTCGAATTCTTCTTTTGAGCTTTCTCCCTCTCGTCGTCCTCCATCTTTTTTTTTCCTCCCGTCGTTCACCACCCTATGTTTATATAGCTTACTTCTTTTTCTACTGCAGCTTCCTGGCAATTCCAGATTGGAGCTTTTTCCTCAGAAGAAGCTTTCATTTTCGTTGTCAATACTTACATCAATCAAGTGGCCATCACGAGCTTCAAAAGCCTTAAGCTTTTTCCAATTCCAAATTTTCGTTTGCTTTGTCATGAAATTCTTGAATTATCATACTTTGTTTTTTATTTTCAATGAATGCGCAAAATAATCTAGTTACAAAACAATATCTCCCCAAAATTTTGAACATTTGCCATGCTTCTTCCTTGGTTGCATGCTTTGTAGTAAATGGAGAAGCCATTGATGAATCAAAAGCTATTCTTCTATCACCTTCTTCTCCCATTTCATCAATCATTTTCAATCTCTCGAGTTAATATCAATACATCATCTGATAATATGTGTACTTGAGATACATCATTTGATAATATGTGTACTTGAGATGTCGCATGGCAAGTAGTTAATGCTTGGTCTCCTCAACCGATTGTTCGTCCATATTGTGTAAGGCACTAACTGGCATGACTGACAGTTTATTGTAAGCTCAAGCCAACACCCAAAAAATTTAAGGTGTGAATCGCTTATAAGACTCCACATAATTTGAAGGAACGTCAAGAAGCTTTTCTTGACACAAATAATTTCTGGAGCCCCTGTAACAAAGTAAAGAAGGAATCCTGCTCTTACACTTCTGTGGACATTATTTTCAAGTGTGATGTAAAATGATGTTGTTGTATGATTTGGAAGACTACCTCATAATGACCTCCTTAGGACAACTTTCTCATTTGAAGTGTAAGCCCAATCAATTGCCTTCAAAGATGCCTTCTCTAATAGGTCACGAACAAGTTTACTGTTCACAAATACAAGGGTATGACATCCATCCAAAACTTGAATAACTTGCTCAGAAATTTTGCCAGCTTCTGTTTCAAGTTCTTCGTTTCCTTCAAGTGAATCTACTCCTCAAAATTCTATATCGTTACTTGTCAAAGTTCCAATTGATGTTCTAAATGTCCCTTTATCCCAATCTTGAATTTCCTTTGTCCTTCTTCTCTCATCCTTGGAATCTTCAAAATGGTCATTCTCTTCATATGAACTTGTTCTTCCATGCAATCTTCTCTAACAAAAACATGCTTTGGAATAGAATTCCGTGCCCAATCATTCATGCGGTTTACAAATTAAAACCATGTAATGCAATCATTCAAACAATACTTCCACACAAAAATTTAATAATACACTGAAGAGAATGTTCTAGCCTATCTACATGTGCTCGTGCATTATGCAAATGCAAACAAAGAAACACACACAATGGAAAATAAATTCCTGATGGCGTTGACTAATGTAATCAAATTCTTGGCGAAAAACTCCACCCTTAGATCTACAATGGTTGGTGCACAATGTTACGACAATGGGATGTGTGCTCTAATCAGGCACTACTTCAAGGTATGAAAGGCTTCTTCATCAGAGTCAATGGTCTAGTTAAACTCAAC
Organism: Lygodium microphyllum; assembly: GCF_053477565.2. Lineage (NCBI taxonomy): Eukaryota > Viridiplantae > Streptophyta > Polypodiopsida > Schizaeales > Lygodiaceae > Lygodium > Lygodium microphyllum. Next base: position 2,164,060 of record NC_141150.1, on the reverse strand, counting down.
ATATTTACTTAAGAGCTTGTGTAGGGGGGATGCCTTAGTTGTGAAGTGGGTAATGAATCGCCTATAATAGCCCATATGGCCAAGAAATTCTCTTAACAAACTATTTTAGATTAGTTGATGTGGTTAGGACTACAATCTTTTCAATCTTGGTAGGGTCTATTACTATTCCTTGTGTAGAGATAATGTGACCCAATAGAATACCTAAAGAGACTCCAAAGATGCATTTTTCAAGATTGAGGGAGATTCCATACTCCCAACATCACTCAAAGGAGATTCCATACTCCCAACATCACTAAAAGCATTGCTCCAAGTGTCCCCAATAATACCATATTAGAGAATTTGGAAATCTCCTGAGTTCCACTTTCAAATAAGGAGTAAAGATTTGATCAAGTGGCTAAATCTTAACCCCATATTTGAGAGTGGAACTTGGGGGGATTACTTATATAGTATCTAGGAAAAATGTCATCTTCAAGTAAGGGGATGAGATTTGACTATGTGTCCAAATATTAATCACATTAGAAATTTCCAAACTTTATGAAAATTTCCAAATTGTTGAATATGTAGTTCCAAATGCTTAAAGAGTGAACTAAAGACACATAAATAATCTAAATATACCTCAATGACATCATGCAAGTCACTACAAGGATTGTAACGTATAGCGACGACGAGTAGCGACGCAGGTAGCCATGTCGCTATTTGCGTCGCTATGTGCATCGCATTTGCGACGCAAATAGCGATGCCTCACAGGGAAAAAAAACAAGCCGAAACCCGGGTGCGGATTCATTTCGCGGATTTTCATCGAACGTTTCCAGAGGCAAAGCGAGAGAGAGTGACCGTCTTGCATAGGGTGAGAGAGGGAGAGGAAGAAGGCTTGCCGCCACCGCCGCCACCGCCGTTTGCGAAGGAGAGGAGGAGCCTTCATCGTGAAGAGGAGCCGCCAAACCCTCGCCATATCTCATCCGTGAGTCCATTCTCTCATTCTTTTGCTTGTTTAGGGTTTAATTCTCTCCTTCTTTTGCTTGTTTAGGAGAGGAAATGAGAGAGAAAGAGAGGGAGAGGGAGAGGGAGGGAGAGAAAGAGAAAGAGAGAGGGGGAGAAAGAGAAAGAGAAAGAGAAAGAGAGGGAGAGGGAGGGGGGAGGAAATGAGAGAGGGAGAGAAAGAGAAAGAGAGGGAGAGGTATGGGGAGGAAATGAGGGACGGAGAGGGAGGGAGAGTGCATTCTCTCTCTCCCTCTCCCTTTTTCTTTTATAATTTGTGTATATATATTGAGAGAGGGAGAGGAAATGAGAGAGAAAGAAAGGGAGAGGGAGAGGGAGAGGGAGGGGGAGGGAGGGGGAGGGAGGGAGAGGGAGAGGGAGGAAATGGAAGAGGGAGGGGAATGAAATGAGAGAACGAGAGGGAGGGAGAGTGTATTCTCTGTCTTTTTTATTTATTTTTTGTATAATTTTTATATAATGAGAGGAAGAAGAAATGAGGGAGAGGGAGAGGGAGAGGGAGAAAGAGAGTGAAATTAAAGAGAGAGAGAGAGAGGAAATGGAAGAGGGAGGGGGAGGAAATGAGATAGGGAGAGGGAGGAAGAGAGACAGGAAATGAGAGAGGGAGAGAGAAAGAGAAAGAGAAAGAGAAAGAGAAAGAGAGGGAGAGGGAGGGGGGAGGAAATGAGAGAGGGAGAGAAAGAGAAAGAGAAAGAGAGGGAGAGGGAGGGGGGAGGAAATGAGAGGGAGAGGGAGGGAGAATGCATTCTCTCTCTCTTTTTCTTTTGCTTATATGATTTGTGTATATATATTGAGAGAGGGAGAGGAAATGAGAGAGAAATAGAGGGAGAGGGAGAGGAAGGGGGAGGGAGGGAGAGAGAGAGAAAGAGAGGGAGAGGGAAAGGGAGCGAGAGGGAGAGGGAGAGGGAGAGGGAGTGAATGGAAGAGGGAGGGGGATGAAATGAGAGAATTAGAGGAAGGGAGAGTGTATTCTCTCTCTTTTTTATTTATTTTTTGTATAATTTGTATGTAATGAGAGAGGGAGAAGAAATGAGGGAGAGGGAGAGGGAGAGGGAGAAAGAGAGGGAGAGGGAGGGGGAGGAAGAGAGAGAAAATGAGAGAGGGAGAGGGAGAGGGGGAAGAGACGAAAACATAATAGAGAAATGAGAGAGGGAGAGGGAGGGAGAAGAAATGAGAGAAGGAGAGGAAGAGAGCAAAAGGAAATGAGAGAGGGAGAGGAGAGAGAAAAAAAGAGAGAATGAGAGGAGAGAGAAAAAAAGATAAGATGTTAAACATAATAGGCAAATAGAGAAAGAGAGGGTGTGGGTGAGGGTGAGGGTGAGGGCAAGGGAGGGAGAGGAAATGAGAGAGGGAGAGGAAGAGAGAAAAGAAAATGAGAGAGGGAGAGGAGAGAGAAAAAGAGAGAAAGATCATTAAACCTAATGGAAAAATAGAGAAAGAGAGAGTCAAGGTGAGGGAGGGAGAGAAAATGAGAGAGGGAGAGAAAGAAAGAAAGTGAAATGAGAAAGGGAGAGAAGAGAGAAAAAAATGAGAGAGGGAGAGGAGAGAGAAAAATAGAAAAAATTATTAAATCTAATAGAGAAAGAGAAAAAGAGAGGGTCAGGGTGAGGAAGGGACAGGAAATGAGAGAGGGAGAGAAAGAGAGAAAGTTAAATGAGAGAGGGACAGGAGAGAGAAAAAATGAGAGAGAGAGAGAGAGGAGAGAGAAAAAGAGAGAAAAATCATTAAACCGAATAGGGAAAGAGAGATAGAAAGATAGGGTGAGGGCGAGGGAGGGAGAAGAAATGAGAGAGGGAGAGGAAGAGAGAAAATGAAATGAGAGAGGGAGAGGAGAGAGAAAAAATGAGTGAGAGAGAGAGGAGATAGAAAAAGAGAGAAAAACCATTAAACCTAATAAGGAAAGAGAGAAAGAGAGGGTAAGGGCGAGGGAGGGAGAAGAAATGAGAGAGGGAGAGGAAAGAGAAAAAGGAAATGAGAGAGGGAGAGGAGAGAGAAAAATGAATGAGAGAGGGCAAGGGATTGAGAGGAATGAGAGAGAGAGGAGAGAGAAAAAGAGAGAGGGAGGGAGAGAAATGAGAGGGAGAGGAGAGAGAAAAGGAAATGAGAGAGAGAGAGAGAGGAGAGAGAAAAAGAGAAATATCATTAAACCTAATAGGAAAAGAGAGAAAGAGAGGGTGAGGGCGAGGGAGGGAGAGGAAGAGAGAAAAGGAAATGAGAGAGGGAGAGGAGAGAGAAAAAAAATGAGAGAGAGAGGAGAGAGAAAAAGAGAGAAAAACCATTAAACCTAATAGGGAAAGAGAGAAAGAGAGGGTGAGGGCGAGGGAGGGAGGGAGAGGAAATGAGAGAGGGAGAGGAGAGAGAAAAAGGAAATGAGAGAGGGAGAGGAGAGAGAAAAAGGAATGAGAGAGAGAGATGAGAGAGAAAAGAAAATGAGAGTGAGAGAGAGAGGAGAGAGAAAAAGAGAAATATCATTAAACCTAATAGGGAAAGAGAGAAAGAGAGGGTGAGGGCGAGGGAGGGAGAGGAAATGAGAGAGGGAGAGGAAGAGAGAAAACGAAATATTATGTGCTAGGTACTGAGTACTAGGTACTAAATACTAGTGTTCTATGATACTATATGCTAGGTCATAGAAAAAGAGAGAGATGAAAGGAGAGGATAACAATCTAAGAAAAGAAAAGAATGATAATAAAAATAAATTGTTTGTTGTAATGTAGACAAAATGGAAAATGAAGAAGGTCCCGTTGTTCAAGATCGCGAGGCGTATCTTAATCAGAGTGTCCCATGTCCTTGCTCTCAATGCAAGCTGGCAATTAGACGAAAACTCCGATTGTCTATAGAACACGTACGATGATTTGGCGAGTTTCAATCTGAGATCATTGATCAGGCGATTGCGGATTTTCAGCAAATGGTAATTTGAAGTTCATATCAATCATGCATTGCACTCGCAAGCTAATTGAATACCATATACAATAAGATTGAGTCTCGCTGGCAAATTTTCTATCCAGGGAGGTGATGTCTTGTCCCAATGGGGAGTGCACCCTTTGCGGCCAATTAGAAGAGTACGTGGGCGTGGGATGGATGGAGTGTAGGAGCCAATCCACTACTCGCAAGGCCAATCTATACCGTCAATGCTAGAGGAGACAGGCAACATTTCAGATCTACCTACAATCTTGGAGCCTGAGATGGAGGCAATGATTGATGCATTGATTCCCATGGATGTCGAGACTTCTGATCCGCTTAGAGAGGAAGCATCCATACCATTATATGATGGGTGCTGAGTATCTCGGCTGAAGACACTACTTGCACTCATAAGTGTGCAAGCAAAATACGAATGGAGCGATACAAGTGTGACCGAGTTGTTTAGGTACCTTCTACATACGCTTCATTGATTTTCTCCCGGCACTATTATTACAAACATTTGTGCTTTTTCAAGGTGTTTTATGATTTTTTTCAGGTTATTGAAATATCATATATTACCACCTGCAAATATCATGCCTGAGTCTCATGATGATGAACGACATGTTTTACGGAAGCTTGGCATGGACTACAATAACATCCATGCATGTATCAATGATTGCATATTGTTTTAAGGAGAATATGAGACTATGGAGATATGTCCAAAGTGTAGTGCTCACAGGTATTGACAGGACTTGCAAGGGCAAACCATCCCTCAAAAAGTTCTCAGACACTTTTCGCTTAGCCCCCGTATAAACCACATGTTTCGTATATCCGGGATGGCAAGCTTGACAATGTGGTATGCGCAGAATAGGTCCATGGATGGAGTTTAACGAATATTAGCGGATTCATGCGCATGGAGCCACCTTGGCTCTACCTTCCCAGGCTTTGCCCAAGAGCCAAGGAATCTTCGGCTCGGTCTTGCAATGAATGGCATGAATCCATGGCTTTCTACAAAGAAATGACATCTCATCCTTAGCTTGCTCGTCCCTATCCGCTACAAAGTCAAAAATATGGACGTGTATCTTCGTCCATTAGTCGATGAGCTTAAGATTTTGTGGGAGGAGGGGGTTACTGTGCAAGATATGAGCAGGCGTGATGGTCGGCGGTCAGCCAATATTCGAGCCATTCTTATGTGGATGATGCATGACTTTCCACGATTCGGAGAGTGCTCAGGTGATCAGGCCTCTATTCCCGCTGGTAATATCTATATTTTATCTCGTTCAAGCAAGTATTCACTAGGTCGTGGTGTTGGAATAGGTATGCTTACCTCAAGTTATCATGCATGTCCATTGTGCAGGCCACAGTTAGACTCGCGAAGGTCACGAACCATGAAGAAGATAGTATATCAAGGACACGCTGCTTTCTTGCCAAAGGATCATGAACTCAGGGAAGGTTTCCTTGGAAGACCTCCAATACATATGAACGCCGCAAGCTTGTATGAGCTGAAAATGGTCCATGCGAAATCACATCCAAATGGAATGCGGCGGTTCTTAGTTTTCTATGAGTTTCCATATTGGACCCACTTACAGGTCAACCACTTGTTGGATCCCATGCATATCACAGGAAAGAGAGACACTATAGGGGCACGAATGGATTTGAAGGAGGTAGGTAAGATGGAGGCGCTTTGGCCGCAGTCGAGTGCTGATGGTCATGTGCAACTTCCTCACGCTCCTTGGGTTTTTTTCACTAAAGAAGAGTGCATTATGAAGCAAGTAATCAAGTCTATCCGCACTCCGACGAGTATGATTTGTTCTATTAAGTCTGCATTTTCTAAAGACAACCAATTATCAGGGCTAAAATCCCATGACTAGCATAAGATATGTCAGGTTTGTACTACAAATGGATTGTAATTTTTTGTACTAAATTGATTATTCTAACATCATTTTTTGTCTGTGGAGGTGACATTTTCAGGATGAGTCGAGGGATGAGTGATGAGGAGTTACAAGACATCTTCGCACGCATGTCTACAAACCAGATTGCGAGATTTAGAGAGAGGACAGACCAAGAGCTGTCTCGGTCTTCATCAGGGTGCTCTGCTAGATCTGCTTCACTGCAATTGGATGCTTCGGCTTCGAGCAAACGAGCTCGACGCTCACGACTTGGGACAGAGGGAGGGAGTGCATCAGGATTAGGGGGGATACTGCAGAGATACAGAGGTAGTGAGCCCGTGGTAGACACGGGATACAGGTGCAACTCCCCGCTCTCGTGGCCCTTCCAGGGAGCGTGGCTCAGGCTCAAGTGGATGCTGTGGAGACACGAATGCGGTGTCTCCATCTCATCATTCAGTTGGAGCTGCATCACCTCAGGGATTTGTCACACCTGTGGGGATCTCTACTCCAGTTACTCCGGCCGGTGGCACCCTGTGGGTGCCACTCCGAGAGATATTACCCCAGTCAGTACACCGGATGCGCAGGGGTCTCCTAGATATGCCTAGGAGCATGGCCGCAGATGGGAGATGACCCATCTTACGCAAACTCCAAGGGGTTATGGATATCTAGTCGATAGTAGGTCAGGAGCTATCATCATGAATGATGAGGGGAGGAGGGTGATGGCTCGCATGAGAGAGTCGTGCCAACAAGTTTTTCAGCACAATGTCTTAGATCATTGGAAGAACATACCGGAGGGGAGCAAGGACTACATAGTAGCATCCTTGCATGAGGAGTTTCCGATTCTAGCCTCAGTAGATAGATTCTCTACGGGCTGGATGATGGATTGCATGCATGCATATATATCACATAGACGATCCGACGCACGCAAGGCAATCAAGAGTGGGGCTGCAAAGCCCGAGTGGTTAGATGCAGATGACTGGCGCCAACTGAGGGAGGAGGCTATAGATTCTCCAGGATGTTGAAGTCAGTAGTGCGAGGTGGCGAGGGCACGACTCGAGGCAAGAGTGGTCCATCATCTTTGGAGTGGCGGCCACAGGACATATTTGGAGGACTTTGTAAGCTTTTCTTTTGTTTTTCTTGTTTATTTTTTTGCAATATCCTTTGTACTAACAATCATGTTTCTAATAGTTAGCATTTTGTTTTCTTTGCAACACTCCATTACAAATCACGATCCGACTAGCCTTGAGACTCGATATGCTGAGAGGCACGGTCTCACTGCATTGATCGATCGATTGTATAGACGTGACGGCCTTGTAAGTCACTCATCTTTCTTGTCTGTAGTTACCATGAGATATTTGAATGCATTATTGTATGGTGGACTCACATGTTGTTTTTTTTTCTGCAGAGTCCATTCGATGCTCCTTTCCAGCGGGATGAGCATTCAGGGGACGAGGATATGTAGCTCACCCTTGGATCCCTGGAGCTCACACACCTTTATTTTTGAGTTGCCTGATCTATATAGACATTTTCTATGTATTAGTGATATCGTGTCATGATTGTACCAATCGCTTATTATGCACTCATGTATTTATTTCATGTATCAATTTTATGATTTCAGTATACATTGTTTTTGTTTGCAAGCACATTGTACAGAGTAGTGCAGAAACTATTTTGTATGGCTCTCATAAAGCACACAATGCAAAAAAAACAATTTCCCTGTTACCGTCACTATTAGCGTTGCAAATTTTATTGCTCGCATCGTTATTGGCGTCGTTATTTACGTTGCAAACCGTCGCTATCAGCGTTATACCGACGCTAATAGCGACGGTGATACCAACTATTCTATGGCGTCGCCAATAACGACGCTTTTTGCGGCGACGGGAGAAAATTTTGTTATTTGCATTTTCCTCGCTTTAAACGTGGATATAAGGCCTATATCTTGTAGTGAGTGATTCTGAAATGTGGCCATTATAACTCATTGAAAGGTAGCAAGGGTGTTACAAACGGACCCCAAAAACGGCATCATGTTGTAAGCATAGGTCTCCCATTTTGTTGTAAAGATTGTCATAGATTGGTCTTCTTCTGCAATTTGCACTTGATTGTATCCACTAAAACCATCTAGTAAGAAATAGAGTTCATGACCTGCCACTGTGTCTATTGTTGGTGAAGGCGATAGGAAAATGATATTTCTTTGTTTTGGAATTCAGCTTTTGGAAGCTCACACAGATCTACAACTTCCCATTCTTCTTAGGTATGACCACGATAGGTGAAACCCATTCATCGTTGGTCACTAGATAGATAAATTTAGCTTCTAAGAGCTTCAGCAACTCTGTCTGGGCTGAATAGTTAGGATTCATGCTCCTTTGACGCTACTGTACAAGCTTGGCATCAAGCTCCAGGTCAATATGATGTTGATATGAAATGGGATCAATCCCCTTTAATTCTTTGTAAGACCAAGCAAAAACATCCAAATTATCCTTTAATAGATTATAAAGGGTCAAGAGCTCCTCTTTTGGAAGGCTAATGTCCACTTTGAGATGTCTTTTTGTACCATATCTGCATCAATAAAATTCAATGACTTTTCACCTTCTATCTCTCTGATGAATATTTTGTAGATTTCTTCTAGGTAAAGATCTGACTCCTTCAAGACAGTGGTATCCTCATTTGTTGATACTCTACTAGAACTAGCTTTGACATTCAGTGGGGACTCCTCTAGCTCTTTTTGGGATGCTGAAATGGTATCAAGCTTGTTTCAAATATTTTTTGGGAATTAATTACTTCTTGACTCGAGAACTCATCTTCTTAGGATGCATCTAGGAATGTCACATAAGAGAGACCATCTAAGTTCTATTCGATCTATGGGATTGGTGCTTGTTGGCAAGGTACATCATCATCATCCTTTCTTGAGAAGAGTAGATTAGGGAAACAAGAGCCACTACTAAAGGAAGGCTTATTTTTCTTAATCCACTTCTTATAAATATTTTTGATATGATGAGATTCATTTACCAATCTAAAGGGTACCATAGTCATTATTTTCAAGAGCATGGGATATCCAACTTTTCTGGCTCATGGCTATCCTCTTCTAGTTGGATAGCTTCCTCCACTTTGCTTTCATAATCCGCATCTTCACTTTCATCCTTGTCCTCTTCAGACTCTCTCTCTACCTCTCTAGGGTCTCTGTAAGAGGATAATAGACTCTACATTTCTACTTTTGGTTCTATTTCTGACTCTACTATAGCCATGTAACAAGGGAAGCAATACATCCATGCCTCTATCTCACTATCAGACATAATTTTAGAAGTCATTGATGGCTTAGGTAGGAGATATTTACCCATTGATAATGCCATTGCATCTTTCAAGAGATGGCTTTCAGTGCCCATTGTTAGGTACTGTGCTTCTGGTTTCTTTGAGAAAATTTTCTTGACAGTGTCTTCTTCGGCCAAGGTTCCATCCTTTGCTTCATTAGGATAGTCAGAGGAAACTTCTATGGAGGTGGATCCATGACCTTTATGTGAACCATAGAGCTTGAACACCACTCTATTAGTAGGTCCCTTGCCTAATGTTAGGGTTCCTTTAAACTGATTGGTCCATAGCCATGGTCTTTAGAGTAACAAAGGATAAGATATTCCACAAGAGTTGGGCCTTACCATGAGGTATATAATCCAATAATCTATTCTGTCAACTATGTTCTTGATGTAAGCAAGGATGCCTAAAGGCTTGATTCTACTTTGATTAGCAAGCTTGATGATCCATTGAGTAGGTTGCATGCCTTGCAGGCCTAGATCTTTCATCGTCACATCAGTCATGATATGTTCACTATGTTGAGATATCGAGCTCCACTCATGATATGCCAGGGTGACCGTTGTGCATTTATGTCATCGACTTGTCAGTTGGCAGATGCGGTTGGTACACTGCCCATGAATAATAGCTAGATGACAGCTATCCTTATCTACTCTAGTTCGTGGCTCAGTTAGTATGCCACCTTAGTTAGTTGAGTTTGGTTTGAGATCCATATATAGGGTTCTTCTATTTCTATGTACTAGAGTTCTTTTGGCTTACACAACTAAGAAGAGGAAAACTGTTTTCAGCCTCCACACCTGTGTGTATTCCCTCATTATGCAAGCGAGAAAGCTACAAGTGAGACTCCTTCCTTCTCTCCCACAATCTTGACATGGTATGAGAGCCTTGTTTGTGGTAAGGAGCTCAAGGAAGCAAACCGAGTTCGCGGTGTTCTGGTAAGAGGAGCAGTGTTGCTTTCATTTTCTTTTTTGGGAGCAAGTCTCTGCAGGTAGCACAGCCGGAAAGTACAAGAGTGCATTGTCTCAGATTTAGACACCCTTTGCGGTGTACCAAGAGGGCAGTATATGCTGCGGGAAGGGGCTTTAGCCTTTGGTTGCTCTGTTTTTTTTATTTGAGGCCATTTCAGGGCCTGTTTTGGAGGCGGAAGTTTTCTGCATGCACTCAGGAAAAGGCCCAGCTTTATGCTGTGCGACCACTGTCCTACAGGTAGGTGAAAAGTTATTGTCAAAGTTGTATCGTATGCTTGTGCGCAAAGACATTGGGAGTAACAGAATCATCCTTGTTGCCTGTTGATGCAAAATCATCACTAGGAAGTGATTGTGTGGTCAAATACCACTTTTGTCAGTTTTGCAGATTTGCCCTTGTGAGACTGAAGCTGTGTTCTTTGCAGTGACAGAATTTTTTGCAGTGTTTTGTAATGGCATCTGATTCTCTCTCACAAATTGTCACTGAAAAGCTTGACAAGAACAACTTTCAAGCATGGATGTTGAGTGTTGAAATGACTTGTTTTTTGGCTGATTTTTGTTATTTTTGAGAGTTGAATGGTTGATTTTATGAGATGATTGATTGGTTTGGAAGTGGTTTGAGAGTGTTTTGGATGATATTGATTGTGTTTTGGAAGTTCATGATGTTTATTAGTGGTTCTGTGATGTTCTGATAGGTTCTGATTGGTTCTGTATAGCTTCTATTTTGTTCTGTTTTGTTCTGATTGTCTTTTGTAAGGAGGGATGGAGTATTGATTGATGAAGATTGAGATCTTGTGAAAGATTATTGAATGGTTTTTGAGAGTTTGGAATGGTTTGAGTATGAGTTATGAGGTTTTGATGACCTTCTGTAATCTTCTGTAGGTCTTCTGTAGAGCTTCTGTCTCTGTTCTGTTCTGTACTGTAGCTGTTCTGTGACTGTTCTATATGCTTCTGTATGTGTTCTGATGGATGAGAGTGTAGCTTGGGAAAGTTTTCTAGCCTTGGAAAGAGGTGAATACAAGTGCAAAAGAGCTGAAAGAAGAGAAAGAAGTAGCTGCTGAAGACTCAAGTGAAAACTGGAGTGAAGTGACAGTAGTGAGCTATGAAAAGACACTATAGTGGCTCTGGTGACTCTTCATATCAGACATACCTCTTGGGAGGGGTATCCACGACCTAAGAAGGATGATTTAGAGTGATTTTGAGAGATTATAGTGAGGATATGATGTATTATTGATGGAGAGAAAGAGAGAGAGTCAGTGATAGCCAATTCTACAAAAACAGAGTGATTGTATATGAGAGATTGAGAGAGAAGACTATGAAGATATTGAAGATGAATACTATGTGATGTATTTCCATTCAAAGATGGTGTATTCCTTTGATTTATTTGTTATATTGATGGATTCTATGAAGATATTGAAGAATATGGTTGATTCTATCAAATTCGTGGGAGATCTACATGATGTTGCATGAAGATTTGTTGTTCCTAGTGTTCTTTTCTTCATTGTGATCATATGAAACATAATAAACAAACTTGTTGATGTTACAAGATAGATTTTCTTGCAAGAGAATTCCCTTTTCCTTGGTGTTCCTCTTGGGGCTCCATGTTTTTGGTGCGCAGCCGGGGAAGCTTGCCATCAACAAGCACCAGAAGAGACTGAAAATGAAGGAAATGGCATTGCCAAGAAAAGAAGAATTCAATGGATGTTTGTAAAGTTCCTTCTTCCACTGAAGAGTTGGAATTTCTCATAATTAGAGCCACTTTCCACAAGAAGTTCATCCCACAATGGCGGAAACACATCACCATCATGATGCATGCTCTACGTGGTGGACAGTTTCCTCTTCCTGTTGAAGCAGCAGAAACTTGCATCTTGGTGGCAAACTGTTTGGGAATAAACTAAAGAGAAGAAACAGAGAGAATGACCATCCATGGAAGATTTGGCATTCATTGAGAAGTTTCCAAACATCATCAAGTGGGAGATTGTGAAGAAGCTTCAGGAGTCTTGGTCCGTAGAGGTTCACAGAGACAAGAAGGAAAAGAGTTGGAATTTGTTCGTGGATGCTCAACAGCAAGATACATGGGATGCTTGGTGCACTAATAACCTTCTGTTTGTTCAATTAGCAACCCACTGGAAGTTGGTAGACAGAGTGTTCTTTACAACATACACTATTGAAACCATCAGAAGCTGGCATTACTATAATGATGGCACCACCACAATGCTTAGATGTATGCATTTTGACACCTTCAGAACCGAATACCTTCCTCTGTGCAGTGGCATGAAATTAGAATTCAGAGACGTTGAAAAGGAAGAAGTAGAAGAAATTTTGGCAAGAGAGTCCTCCAGGGACTGAAGCCTTATGTTAACCCTCTGTGGAGCACTGACAACATAGTGGAGCCAACCCCCTGATGAATGACGCAATAAAGAGGCAAGCATTAGAATGAGTCCAGAGATACGTGAGAAGAGAGAAAGCAAAAATCAGAGCCAAGAACCAGCTCAGAGCAGAAGCCGCCTTTGACGCCCTTGCGAAACTCTTTACAGAAGTCCCAATGGCACATCAAGCCCTTCCTCCTCCTGTTGGAGGTCCACTTCCAAGCCAGATCCGTCCTGGAAATATTGATGACAGGCCAGCGAATGTAGTTCCATTGCCAGTTTTTAAGGGAGAGTACAATGAAGACCCCGATCTTCATGTAGCAGAGTTTATGGTAGCATGTGTGGCTAACAATGCTAGAACCCCTGAGCATTGGTTAGCAATATTCCCCGCCACTTTTAAGGGCGCGGCGTTTCAGTGGTATGAGAGACAAGCAGCAGGAACTTTTGGCACATGGGACGACCTGAAGTTGGCCTTCCTCACTAAATTCAAGCGTGAAGGTTTTGAAGAACGGATGCGACAGGAATTTATGAACCTAAGTCAGTCCTCTGGAGAAAGAGTAGAAGATTATGTCTCACGAATGGAATCCATCCTGAAGAGATGGACTAACCATAATCTAGATGATGGCATTCAGAAGGGGGTGTTTCTCAGAGGATTACAACCAGAAGTCCATAAGTTTGTGGAGCTGCAAAGACTAGCCACACTGCAAGCTGCAATAGAAGGTGCAAGACTGTACGATGAAGTGGAAGCTAGATTGGCGATGAATCCAGTAAGAGGAGTCCTACCTCCTCTAATGCCAGGAATGATGTACCCACCAAATGCAGTCCCAGGGACTGTCCCCTACCCTTACCCACAGATGCCCTCAGTATCACAGTACAGTGCACCAAATCCACAGTGGCCACAATCAATGCCTCAAATGATGGTTCAACCACAACAACAATGGTCCCAACCAATTTCCCCAATGCCGAATCAGCAGCAACAACAGTGGAACCCTACCAATTGGAGCCAACAGCCAACAGTTCAAACAGGAGCTCTGAATCAGAATCAGAATAGAGATCCCTCTGCACCAGCCCAACCTGTTTATGCAGTGATTACAGAGACTCCTCAAAACCCTCCTGCCAGTACCTCAGGAGGAGAAAGCTTGAAGGATTACTTATCCAACTCAGTTGCAAACATCAAAAAGGAGTTGCTGGATGTGATTACAGAACAGCTACAGATGCTGAAAGTGAATACTGCCAATATATCCAATGTGGCAGGAGCAGGAAGAGATGTGATACGGTCAAATACTTGGTGTGGTAAGTGTCATCAAGCAGGCCATTTAGCCACTGAATGCACATGAAAACCAACCATTCCTACTATTCCTACTGTTTGCAGAAGAACCATACAGAGGACATTTGCTCTCTAAAGGAGATGCATGAAAGGAGAAGATGCAAGATTCAACTTGCTGGAATCCAAAATGACAACACAGGATATTGGACCCAAGCCTTGAGAGTTTGGTCCTAATTTCGGACCCAGAAGATTTCCCTCTCAAAGTTATAGAGGAAGACAGTCTGGCGGTGGTCAGAGATCAGAAGTGGAGTGTTACAGATGCGGCGAAAAGGGACACATTTCACCAAATTGTCCAAATCCTAGAAGGTCAGTGGATTACAAGCCCTTATGCAGTCGATGCAAAGGAGAAGGCCACACTACAAAAGACTGTCCAAGCCTAGCCCCAGTGAAAAACAGTGCTACTGATAGTCCGGCCAAGGCCCAAGAGCCTATCTCCAATTTAGTGGAATTGGAAGTTGCTGCCATCATGCGTGCAAAGAAGAAGGAACCATCTATCCAGAAAGAAAATAATCCTCCTGCCAGAACAGTGAAGTTCAATCTTCCACCAGAGGAACAGAACAGAATAGAGCTTGACAGTGCCATACAGAGCACTACATGTCTAAGGCTTGAAGGTCACCACAGGGGTTTGGCAAGAGAAGAATGAATGGGGGTTCAAGAGCTTAGAATCTGGAGATGGTAGAGATAAGAGAAGGGTTAAAGATTTCAAGCCAAGTTCGTGAAGATAAGAGACAGCATGGTGAAGTTAGATTCAGGGAGAGGAGTAGGCAAAAGAGAAGAGGTTCGAAGAAATTGAAGACATACAAGAATACTAGAAAAAAAAAGAATTAGAAAATATAGAAGAATACTAACAGAGATGAAGTCTGTCAGTTTCTTTTAGCATTATGAGAAGATATAACTCTAATAGACAAAAACATGTATAAAATAATACCTTCCTCTATGCTACTCAGATTGCCAATCTGATGCTTTCATTGGCTCCGAAAGGGGAGTAAAATACCAGTGCATCTGGCCAAAATTCTGTCAAATCACTCCATCTTCTCCTTCGGAGTGCTGTTCACTGCTTGAAAATAATGATCACGCATCGCATGATTTTGTCAATCTCTCTTTTTACATAAAATCCTCTCAAATTGGTTGAAAGCTACATGCTGTCTTTTATATGTCATCCTAATCTAGAAGTTGTCTATAGTTTTATGGTTTTTTACAAGAGATAATATCTAGAATATCAAAAATTTGCTAAAAACTTGTCCAAAAAAATCTAATATTTTGAACCATGGACACTAACACTAATGCCTAAAGTGGCAGTGGCTCTCTAAATCTAAAAGGAAGCCACACTCTAGATTTTTTTATATGGTGTGCACATTGCGGCATGACATCCACCTCCTCCTAACCTGCACATCCTCTGGCATGTGCCAAAGTCTTACGGATTTGCAGTGTTAGAAGGAGTATCTTCTACCTTGTCAATGTCTTCATCTTCTATCTCTTCTTCTTCCTGTATGTTTTCATGCTCTTGAATATATTCAAGTCTTCTAATTCATATGTTGAACTTTCTCTTCGTTTGAAGACCTTGATTCTTTTTTCATCTATGGGTATCTTTATGCTGGTCCCATCCAATTCAATAACCTTTACCACATATGGGCCAATCCAACGCTTTACCATCTTCCTAGAAGCGACGTATTGATTGTCTAGGCTATTGTCATAGACAAGCACCGAGTCATTTTCTTGAATTTCTCTTGGTCGAAGTCGATGATTATCAAATCTTCTTTTGTTCTTTAGTCTTGCTCTCTTTAGCTTCTCAATAGCTGCTTGAATATCTTCAGGCCTTCTTTCTAGCTGCCACATGTGCAAAGTCAGCAACTCTTCTCTATTGATGCCTTTCTCCCAAGGTCGAAGACTCCATGTGACAATAGATTCTTTAATTGGCATAATTGGTTGTTGTCCATGCATAAGTTCAACTGGCATATAGCCAGTCATTGAACAGTGAGTAGTCCAGTCAGCTCGTAATGCAAAAGGTAGCATTTTAGGCCATTATTTGAGCTTTCCTCTACAACACTTTGCTAGAGCTTTGGGAATAGGTTGATAACCTCTCTTACTCTTTCCATTGCCTACATGATTGTAGGCTGATGTCAAAGCCAGCTTGATACCCAATTGAGCAAAGAAGTTGCGTGCCTCATTAACATCCAATTCTCCTCTATCTACAGTTACTTTACCCACACAACCATATTTGTAAAACACATGTTCAAGCAAAAAACAACAAACAACTTGAGTGGTCTTGGTTGTTAAGGCTTTTCCTTCTAGTTGATTGGTTAGATCCTCTCCTGTAAGCACTAAATACCTCATATTCTATATTCATATAGGTATGGTTACAAGATCAATAACCCATCTATAATGTATAGACAAGGGATAAGTCAGTTGTAACCCATCTCGATGCTTGGCCATAGAATACATCTAACACACATAACAGGTTTCGACAAAATGTGCTATGTCCCAATACATGTTTTGCCACAAATATTTTTCTTTGACTTTACTAATGGTTCCCCATAAGCTTTACATGACCAGTCCATAGGCTTTTATGAAATTCCTTCATTATATGTTGTTGCAATCATTTGTTATCTAAAACTCGAAAATGCGCTCCTTTCTTCTTTGTGTGCTTCCATAGATGTTCTTCTTTAAGAAAAAATCCATAAGCTTTCCTCTTGATATGCTTGAACTCCTCATCAGACAAAGTCTCCTTCTTCTTCATTGTGCTCAAATATTGGCCGACCTTTATCCAATATTCTTCATAATCTTCTTCAAGAAAATGAACTAGAACTTGAGCAATGCAATGAGCATGCTGGCTTCTAGTTGACCACCCTATTGTTTTTAGCTTTAGAACAGTATATGCAATAACTGAAAATGTATTTTTAGTAGCCATGGAATGAAATTTAGCAAGTATAGATTCTTTAGCTTTATCTTCTTTCATCAGCTCTTATTCATTGCCATATCTTGCACGTGATAGCATGTCAGCAACTAGATTCGCCTTTCCTGCAATATGCTTTAATTCAGGGTTGAGAGATTTAATATATGAAATGCATCTGAGCATAGCAATGTCGGGTGTAGAACAATTGGCAATCATGCCCAAGAGTGGAAGACAATCAGTTCCTACCACTACGGAAGCACCTATAAAGTATTCACGATCACACTTTAATGTTGTTACAACTCCTCACAATTCCCTTTTTACTTGTGCAATACCTTCTTTGACGTCCAAAACGAATTGCATACCTGTTACCTTCAAGATTTTCTTGGCCAACAGCCCATCCTATTGTTGAGATGACAAGCTCAACACATGCGGACATTAATGATGGACCGCCTGGTTAGATGGGTCCACACGTCTACACTTAGCACGTTGGTGGTCATTATGACTCTCACATGTGTTACAACTATATATATCATCTCTCACTTGACTTGGGTCTCACCTATATATACTAACTCTACATCAATATGAATCATTCTTTGGGAGCATGTGCTGTGTATCTCTCTGGTACTCTCTCTCTCACTCTCAACATGGTATCAGAGCTATGTATGCGTAGCAACAACAAGGAAGATAAGTTGTTTCATTGCTTATACTTGATTGAATTCTTTGCACAAGTGATGATTTGATACATGAACTTGTTCAAATTAGAAGTATTAGTTAATTTTATCCTTAAAAACAAAACCAAATCTAAGTGCGTAGCTCTCGTCGTGCTCTCGAATCCTGTCAAAACCGCTTGTCAATCGGAGTTTTGGATCAAAATTTATGATAGTTCAGGATTCAAGATAGCAATTCTACTCGAATCTGCGATTCTTTATTTAAAACTATAATTCTAATTACAGTTCGTTAATCCCCAATTACTGTTTGTTAATTTCTCATCTTCGTTAATGATGTTGATTACGACAAGCAAACATCTTGCTAATTCTAGCGATGTTTTATTATCGTTCACGTTCTTTGCTCGACCGAAATAGTGCTTTTCTTATATGCGTCATCTCGTCTTGCACATTACGCCTCTCTATTTCGGGCTTTCTTTTTAGTCACTCAATACTTTTCGTCGTTCTTACGTACATATCCCTATTTTGATTGTCATGCGTCTCAACTACGCTCATCTTGATCATGGTTTGCAGATTCTGCGATCTCATCTTATTTGTTTTCTCTCGATATACATGCATGGCCAATTGCATAATTGTTAACGGATATCCGTCTAGCCAACGTTCGGTTCCCTTCTTCCAAGGACAAGGCTTTCCTAGGTGGAAAGCAAAGATGATGCTAATTCTTGAAGGTGACGAATTATTTGATATTATTTTGGGCGACCTGTCTTGCCAACTTCAACCTATTGATGTGATGAATAACAATTCTGTGATTACTGATGGTCCATTATTTGAACAATGAAAATTGATCATACTGATTGGATTCGTCGTGACAAAGCGGCTCGTCGTTATATATTGTCTGCACTTCCTGACTTGCTTATGTTGGATGCCTTTCATCTGGAAACCTTTCATGCTATTTGGGAGTATCTTATCTCAACGTTTGAGAAGAAATCGGTCACCGAAATTTTATATCTCCAAACTTGTTTGAAGTGTTGAGAATCAGCAATCACACTCAAACAGCCTCTTTGTATGGAATCTCAGGGTCAAGGATATGCAGGCTAACTTATCCCATATGCACAATAGTGCCTACTGCAGTTTCCTACTTTCCTATAAAGCATTGTACTTGCTTCCTTTCTTAATGCAATGATAGTACTCTTTTCATTTCAGTAAAGTGTCAATGTCATTGTCCACATACACAAGATTGTGTTTATGAGTCCAAGTCTCAATCTTGGAACCTAATTCACTTGTGTAACAAACAGTGTCCATTCCATCATGAGTCTACACTTCTCCTTCCATCCTCCATAGCTTCCGGTTATGTCATGCTCTAGATCCCGCATTTCTAACATGGTATCAGAGCCCAGTTGGGCATGGCATTGCTTCTCTAGCCTCTCTTGATTCTTCTGAACCTCCATCCAGCTCAATGTCAGCTCATGACTTCATCTCCCAACTCTACTCTCACTGAAGCTTCCATGGCAGCCATAGCCAGCAGCACCCTATCAGATTGAACTGCTTATATCTCACTCCACAGGTCAAATCTCTTACAGCTTCCTTCTGGAAAAGTATTCCCCAACTCATAAAGCTTCTCTGTATCACATCAATCCAGGACATTGGACCATCTGGAGCTCAGCATTGTGAAAATCCCAAATCTCTGTTCTGTGTCTGCCATAGCCAGACAGGACCTACCTTGCTTGGAGCTTCCATAACTCTTCAACCAGGCCATTTTAGCCCACGATTTCTTCTGGAGAGTTGTTCCTCTGCTCAAGGCGTTTCATCTTGGCACAACAATCAATGACATTGATGCTCCCTGGCTCCAGCATTGCAGAAATTCGACCACGCTGTCCAGATCTGCGCCGAATCTGTTCGCGGCACCTGCGCGCCTCATACTGACCACGATCTGCACAATCTTCATGGGGCTTTGGTAGCCCATGACATAAGCTTCCTAGATATGTAAAAAGTTTTAAAAATGATGCACTGTAGCTCCTGCAATAAGCAAAAAACCAGGCCCCTGTCTCAGAAACCCTAAATCCACCATAGCCAAAAGCTTCAAAATCTTGACATTTTTCACTGTTTCTCTCACTGAAGTTATCAACAGTGATTTTAATCACTGAGCAATACTCTCTGAAGTTCGTTAAAGTACTGTCACTCAGATCTGACGACATCAGCATCAAATCAAGAAGGGGAAGATCACTTGGAGTAAAAGACTTTTGCAGATTTGGTATTCATTGACACTCAGTTAGTGCTTTTTAGCACTTGTGTCTCTCAATCAATTCTTCTGTTGCTCAAATCTAATAAAGTCTGAAGTTGATTTGCTACTGTTCCCGTAAATCTAACATGGGCAAAGACTCGCCAAATGCTCGATTCAAAGGAGTCGGATTCCACACTTGGCAAACCCGCATCAAGCTCATCCTGATGAAGAAGGGTCTCTGGGCCATCACAAATGGCAAAGAGAAGAAACCTCGGGACGCGGACCTTGCAACTACTTGGCAAAAGAATGATGACAGAGCCCAGGCCATTATCAAATTGGAGCTAGATGACAGTTATATCCATCACGTGGATAACTGTGAGACCTCACAGGATACATGGAAAAGACTTGACACCCTGTTCGGTGCACAATCTAAATCATCAAAGTATGGTCTCCTAATTGAATTCTTCAGGCTTGAAATGAAGTCCAGCACATCACTTGCCACACATCTTAATTACATGGAAGGACTCCTAACCCAACTTGCAGGAATCAACATTAAAATGGATGAAGATGTTTGCATCGGTGTTCTACTTAAGAGCTTGCCTCCTGAATATAATAACGTATCAACAACTTTAATCAACATGCCAAATCCTGAACTTGTTGACATCCAGGCATCACTGTTAGAAGAAGAAAAGAAGCTAAAAACTAAAGAAGAACCAAGTACCTCTAGAGATGAGCATGCATTATATGTTGGCAACAGGTACAAAGGCAAGAAAGATCAGCTCTTTTGTGACTTCTGCAAAAGGACCGGACACACCGAGAAGTTCTGCCACGCAAGAAAGAGATCCCAAAAGGCCTATCTAGTCGCAGTCAAAGAAGAAGAAGAAAATGAAGCAAAGGAAGAAGAAGATGAAGATGAAGACTACCAGGATCGGAAGGACAAGACTCATCAGTCCTTGTACTCTCATAATTCTGATAGACTGTTTTAATAGCCTTGTATTTTCCTTGCCCTAATGTTTCCTGCCATAAGCTTTGTAAACTCCTTATGTAACTTGGCATTACAGTCCCTGTACACTTTGTGAGGCCCCTGTTACAGCCTCTGGATGTCCACCATGTTTATGGTACCCACACTTAGCTTTTTCTGCAACAGCCTCTGGTGTTCTGCCATGTCTGTGGTATGCCCACACTTTGCAGGTGGTTCTCATTACAGCCTCTACACACTTTGTGCCTTTCCTAGTTGTGATTGAGGAGGGGTGTTGAGAATCAGCAATCACACTCAAACAGCCTCTTTGTATGGAATCTCAGGGTCAAGGATATGCAGGCTAACTTATCCCATATGCACAATAGTGCCTACTGCAGTTTCCTACTTTCCTATAAAGCATTGTACTTGCTTCCTTTCTTAATGCAATGATAGTACTCTTTTCATTTCAGTAAAGTGTCAATGTCATTGTCCACATACACAAGATTGTGTTTATGAGTCCAAGTCTCAATCTTGGAACCTAATTCACTTGTGTAACAAACAGTGTCCATTCCATCATGAGTCTACACTTCTCCTTCCATCCTCCATAGCTTCCGGTTATGTCATGCTCTAGATCCCGCATTTCTAACATGAAGAATCTTCAATATGAGGTTGGTACTTCTATGCACTCTCATATCGAGGCTTTTAAAGACTATCAATCAGCTTGGTGCTGCCGGCGCTCCTGTTGCTAAAAATCAGATTGTTACTCAACTTCTTCATACCATCAAAGATCCTTTATATGACAATATCATCACTATTTTGTCTAACCAGGATGATATGCACTTTGACAAAGCATGTATATCTCTTATTGAATATTCTCAACATCATGAGCATCATTTGGAAAAATCTGATGCTGTTTTGGTCACTCGCGAACAAAGGGATTTTCATGCTACTTTTGTTGCTCACAAGCGTCCCGCTTCACGTTTTTAGCAAGGTGGATGCCCTAATCAAGGTAGTAAATCTTCTCGTCTTGCTTATCTTAACAAACATTGTTCTTATTGTGATAAGAAAGGCCATGTGGCTTCTGATTGCTGGGCACGTCAATATGATGAGGAGAATGGAGTTACTACAAAGCAACCTCGCTCGTCCAAAAGTTTTCCTCCTTGTGATTATTGTGCACATACAGATCATCCATCTCGTCGTTGTTATAAACGCAGATATGATGAAGAATGTTCTCGAGCTTATATTGTTCAACAAACTACAACTGATGATGATCATACTCATCAGGAACTCAATTTCGTCCATCATGATATCTCTCCAGAAAAGGTACTTCATGTTCATGATGGTTCTCTATTCATCGTTGATTCAGGTGCCACTGGAAACATGACATACCAGTCGCAGTGGCTTCACAATTATCATTCTCTTCCTATCAAGAAGTTTGTTTACCTTGCGGATGATATGACTTGTCAAGTCAAAGGAGTGGTGATTTATATCTGGGGACTGTTTCATCCACTAGAATATTAAGAGGAGTTCTTCATGTTCTAGATTTGCAAAGAAATCTTCTTTCTGTTGCTCGTCTAGTTGATCTTGGTTTGTTTGTTGGCTCTAATCATAATCAATGTTGTATAGAGAAAGACGGGCATACTATAGCAGTGGCTCCTCGGCATGGTAATCTATTTGAGCTATCATTGAACGATACAGTTGCAAATGTTGTTACTGCCCCTGGAGATGCAAATTGCAAATTATGGCATCAACGATTTGCACACTCCGATTTTGCCAAAATTCTTGATCTTCATCGTCATGGTCTTGTGCAAGGTATGGATCTTAAATCTCATCCACGTATGGGAATATGTGAGTACTGTGCACTTGGAAAACACCATCATTCGCCTTTCCACACTTGTATTTCATCACATTCGTGTGCTCTCTTGGATTTGGTTCATACCGATATTTGCGGTCCTTTTCCTGTCTCAAAGTCTCAATATCGATATTTTATAATTTTCATTGATGATTTCTCACGGTACACACATGTCTATCTTCTTCAACATAAGTGCGAGGCTTTATCTATATTTAAACAATACAAGATAAGTGTGGAGCTTCAAACTGGATTTTCTATAAAGACGCTTCGCAGTGACAATGGCGGTGAATATGTATCCAATCTATTTGATGACTTTTGTAAGGATCAAGGTATTCATCATGAGTTTACAGTTCGTTATTCTCCTCAGCAAAATGGTGTTGCTGAGCACAAAAATTGCACTATTCTTAATGCTATACGTTGCATGCTTATACACTCTGGTTTGTCTCAAAAGTTTTGGACTGAAGCACTTCTAATAGCCGTTTTTATTCAAAATCATCATCCAACTACTGCACTTGTTGGTAAAGTTCCTATAACAATTTGGACAGGGAAGACACCTTCAGTATCTCACTTTTGCACATTTGGCTGCATTGCTTATATTCATGTGCCCAAGGACACTCGACATAAGTTGGATCCTCCAGGTTTGAAGGTTATTTTTCTTGGTTATTCAGATCATTCCAAAGGTTACAAATTTTATGATCCTTCTACTCAAAAGGTTATCATTAGTGGTGATGCTATATTTGATGAGAAGACTATGGGTGGCACATGGTCGTCAGATGTTTCAGATGATACACAGTCTTTGCTTAGTGCATTTCCTTACTTGCTTTGTGATTCTACTAATTCTGATGGTCATAAACCTCCTTCACCTCCAAAGATGATTGATGAAAATTTGGAGATCTATGTCGATCTTCCTATTGAGATAGAGCATGGATTCTATTCTATTGAATATGATGTCTTTGATGATGCTATGTCTGTCCAAGAGGATCCAATATCGTATATGGAAGCTATCAATTCGTCTCAAAGGGATCAATGGCAAGAAGCTATGCAAGCTGAGTACGATTCTTTAATCTCCAAAGGTACATGGATTCTTACTGAACTCCCCCCAAATCGTGTTCCTATCAAATGTAAATGGGTTTATAAAACCAAGACCAAAGCTGATGGCTTGTTTGATAAGTTCAAAGCACGACTTGTTGCAAAAGGTTACTTGCAAATCGCAGGAGTAGATTATCAAGAAACATTTTCTCCCGTTGTGCTCTCCACAACTGTTCGTATGATTTTGGCTTTTGCAACACTATTTGATCTAGAAATTCACCAAATGGATGTTAAAACGGCTTTTCTCAATGGAGATCTTAAAGAAGAAATCTATATGGAGCAACCTGAAGGTTTTATGATTGCAGGAAAGGAGCATCTTCTATGTCAGCTTCATCGTGCATTATATGGATTGAAGCAAGTCTCTCGTGCTTGGTATATTAAGATTGATCAGTTCCTCACATCTAAAGGTTTTGTTGCATGTTTTGCTGACCCAAATCTTTACATCAAAAGGGAGGACAAATATTTTATTATTCTTGCTCTATATGTTGACGATACTATTCTTGTGTCAAATAATATTACTTTCTTGGATGCTATGAAGAAGCTTTTATCGACTGCATTTGAAATGGTGGATCTTGGTGAGATACATTCTTGTTTGGGTATTCAAGTTCAATGACACCGACAACAAGGCATTCTTCTTCTTCGCCAGACAAAGTTTATTAATGATATTGTTAAGAAGTTTGGGTTGACAAATGCGCACTCTGCCAACACTCCCATTCTTTCAAGCTCTACAAAGGGTACATCTACAACATGCAATGAAGAATCAGCCATTCATCAACCTTTTGCTAATCTTGTTGGTTGTCTTCAATTTATTGGTTTAAACACAAGACCAGATATTTTATTTGCAGCTAATTTTTTGGGACAATATCTTTCTTTTCCTTCCACTATTCATTGGAGTGTTGGAAAACGTATTCTTAAGTACCTCAAGGGTACTAAGGAATTTGGTTTTATTTATCGTCATCGAGAGGATTCTTCTTTATCTTCTTCAACTTCTCTTGACCTTATTGGATATACGGATGCTGATTGGGCAGTTCACACTTATCCATGTGATCTACAAGTGGAAATTGTTTCTTTGTAAATGGATGTTTGGTTTCTTGGTCCAGCAAGAAACAACGATGTGTTGCAATTTCTACAACTGAGGCCGAATATGTTGCTGCATCATTAGCAGCTCGCGAGCTAGTTTGGCTTCGATAACTACTTGCAGATTTGGGACATCCTTCATCATCTAGTACACCTCTTCAATGCGATAACCAAAGTGCTATTAGTCTTACCAAAGACTATATACAACATAGTAAATCAAAGCATATTACTATTCATTATCATTATGTTCGACATGAAGTCAAGAAAGGTTCCATTATGGTGGAGCATTGTCCCAGTGATCAAATGGTTGCAGACATCTTCACAAAAGCTCTTAGTGAAGCTCGCTTTAGTTCATTAAGACATGCACTTGGTATTGTTCCAAGTTCTTGTCTCACTGATTGAGGCATGTATCATTGTATTCAAGAAAACTTTATAGTAAACCATTTTTGTATCGTAGGTATGTGTAGGGGCTCAGGTTTTTCCCTTGTTCTCCCCAAGGGTTTTTTCACTCGCAGCCAGAGACCTTTGTTTGAGTGGGGATGTTACAACTATATATATCATCTCTCACTTGACTTGGGTCTCACCTATATATACTAACTCTACATCAATATGAATCATTCTTTGGGAGTATGTCTTGTGTATCTCTCTCGTACTCTCTCTCTCTCTCTCAACAACATAGCCACTGACTCATTACTTATTATATTCAGGTTGTTACATCTATTTACAACTGGCATAGTTATAGCGCCAGTGGACTAATGTAGTCGGTTATGCATTGTTTGACTTAGTAGGCCATTTTCCTTTATGTTGTATCTTATCTATACTTTTTGTACATTGTAAAGTGTGTGGATGAAGAAGAAGAAACTAGCAAAAAAACTTTTTGCCTTTCAGCTGTATCTGCCGTATATACAAGTGTACAGGTTACATATTTTATATCTGTAAGTTCAAAGGTTTTTACCAGCAAATAAACACAAAGGCTGCAAATTGGTTTTCAGATTGCATCTATTGTTGAGCAGACAATGAAAAAGGCTGTCTGGTGTATTGCTGTGCACTATAGGTTGAGGATTGCAGAAGATTTGCTTGTTGTTTGGTATTAGTTTTGTGATAATGGCAGAGAACAATGGAAATCCCATTATTGAGAAGCTCGACAAGAACAACTACCCTTCATGGAAGTTCCGTGTGATGAACTTCCTTATTGGAAAGGGCCTTTATGAATTTGTTTTAAGTGAAGAAAAGGAGCCAGAGCTAGGTATCCCTCCGACTACAGATGAGTTAAAAGCATGGAAAGAGTGAAATGTGAAAGACAAAAAGGTGATGTACTGGCTATCTACAGTAATTGATAATACTATGCTGGGACATATCAGGAATGCAGAAACTTCACATGCAGCTTGGACAATTTTTGAGAGCATGTTTTCAGTAAATACAAAGACACAAAAGATTCAACTCAAGCAAGATTTGAATGCCTTGAAGAAAGGAAAAATGTCTGTCAATGAGTATATTTTGAAGGTAAGGAGCATTGCAGATGCCTTAGCAGTGATTGACGCAATGCCAGATGATGATGATTTGGTTTCATCCACTCTGATTTGTTACTTCAGTATATGTACGGAAGCCATTTCCAGATTTTGATGAACTCATGAGTTGCAGCAAGGAAACTATGCATCGTCTTCACGACAGAATGAAGACAAAAATGAATGTCTATTTGTTATGCAACATATGCTGAATGTTGTTACAAGAAAGGAAACACATCATGATGTTTGGTATGTTGATTCAGGTGCATCCAATCATATGACCAGTCATGCAGAATGGTTTGGAGAGATGCAGGGTTTGTAAAATGCAAGTTATGTGCAGACGGGTGATGACTCATGCCAACCAATTTCACACATTGAAAAAGTTCCCTTGTCCTTGCATGATGGTAAGACAAAGAGTCTTTTAGATGTATTACATGTGCCATCTATTACAAAGAACTTGGTGTCAGTTGGCCAGATGGTGGAGCAAGGGCTGCAAGTCAGATTTAAGACAAAGGGCTGCTTTGTAGAAGACTTCAATGACAAGTGCAGGTTGGTTGCAAAGGGAAGTAGAGTTGGACGTATGTTTACTCTAAATGTTGGAATTCCTACTATGAATGCTACTATGTATACTAAAGAAAAAGGTGTTGTTGCAGATATTGAAATTTGGCACAAATGCATTGGACATGCAAATGTACAAGGGCTGAAATTAATGCAGTCCAAAGGGTTGGTTACAGGTTTGCCTACATTTAGAGTTGCAGAATTTCATAAGGTATGCGAAGCATGTTAGTTTGGTAAGCAGGCAAGACAACCTTTCCACATGACAGAGATGTAAGTAGAAATATCCTTGATATTGTGCGTACAGATATTTGGGGGCCTACACAAAATGTATCTCTTGGAGGAAGTTCATACTTTGTCACATTCATTGATGATTATTCTAGAAAGCTGTGGGTATATTTTATAAAGGAAAAGATTAAGTGTTTGAGCAATTTAGAACTTTCAAGGTTGCAGTTGAAAGAGAAACATGCTTGAAAGTAAAGTGCTTGAGGTCAGATGGAGGGGGAGAGTACCTCTCGAATGAGCTGAGTGATTTTTTGAGGTCTCATGGGATAAAGAGACAATTCACATGCAGGTATACCCCACAGCAAAATGGGGTTGCAGAAAGGAAAAACATGCATATTGCAGAAGTTGCACGTGCCTTGATGGCTGAAAAGAATATGCCTAAGAATTTTTTGTCTGAGGCTGTTCATATTGCTGTTTATATTATGACCCTCGAAGAATGTTTTACGGGTAAGAAGCCTGATGTCTCACACTTGAAAGTGTTTGGTTGTATTGCATATGTTCATGTGCCACATGAGCTGTGGAAGAAATTGGATCCAAAGATTGAAAAGTGTGCCTTTATTGGATACTATTTAGAGCAAAAAGGGTGTCGTTGTTATAACCCTGTCACATGTAAGTTTAGAGTGAGTAGGGATGTCATCTTTGATGAAATGAGCAGTTGGTATGCATCTAGTGGTGATGCATTGGATGATGATGATGATCATGGCACTCGTGTGCAGGCTGAAAAGCAAGAATCATGGACTCTTAGTGGACTAGAGACATCATCTAGCAGTCCTTGGTTTGGGAGACTAAGGAGTATCTCTACATCTTCAAGTGCATCTAGTAGCACTACAGGTAAAGACAAAGGAAAGAATAAAGTGTCAGATGGCATTGATGCAGTTCTTGATGGAGACTCCAGTGGCTCAGAGAGCTTGGATGATGAGCTTGCATTCCTTCAGTGAGGACTCCAAGTATGCAGAGAGTATGCATCAATGCAAAGACTCCATTCAGTGATCCAGTGGTACGCAGGTCTAGCAGGGTGAGATACTCTGTTAACAGATTTGGTTTTGAAGGTTATGCAACTCACCATTATGCTTATATGGTGAAAGTGATTGAGGATGTTGAGCCCACATGTTTTGAGGAGGCTATTGGTCATGCTCATTGGGATGTAGCAATGGATGAGGAGATGGTTGCATTAGAGGCCAATAAGACTTGGGACCTAGTATCATTGCCAAAGGGTAAGAAATCTATTGGATGTAAGTGGATTTATAAGATTAAGCACAATGTAGATGGTTCTATTAGTAGGTACAAAGCTAGGCTGGTTGCAAAAGGCTATGCCCAGACATACAGCATAGATTATGAAGAAACCTTCAGTCCAGTTACTAGGATGGCAACTATCAGATGTGTGATTGCTTTGGCAGCAGCCAAAGATTGGAGGTTGTAGCAAATGGATGTGAAGAATGCCTTCTTGCATGGTGATTTGCAGGAAGAAGTGTATATGCATCAGCCAACAAGTTATGAAGATTTAGAGCATCCCACGTATGTGTGCAGGTTGAAGAAGGCACTCTATGGGCTCAAGCAAGCACCTAGAGCATGGTCTGACAAGATCAGAGAGTATCTTGTCAATATTGGCTTTTATGTTTCTGATACTGATCACTCACTTTATGTGAGAAAGGGAGATGCAGGTTTGGTCATCATTGTCATCTATGTGGATGACTTGATTATTACATGTGATAATGATAGTGGGATTGCTGAAGTGAAGGACTTTTTGAAGAAGAAGTTTGAGATGAAGGATTTAGGTGAGCTAAGGTACTTCCTTGGCATTGAGGTGATCAGATGTGATGATGGTATATGGTTGTCCCAAATACACAATGGCTCGAATATATTGTCCAAGTATGGTATGATAGCATGCAAACCACTTTCAGTCCCGTTGGAGCAAAATGTAAAGCTGAGTGCTGATGTTGGGGATGAGATAGAAGACCCTACTATGTTCAGGAGGATAGTGGGGAGTTTGATCTACATGACCATTACAAGGCCAGACTTGAGCTACGCCGTTGGTCTTGTGAGTCAGTTTATGCAAGTACCTAGAAAGCCACATTTGGATGCACTCAGACGCATATTGAGATATGTGAAGTCCATATTACATTATGGACTTTTGTATGAGGCGAATACAGATGTACAGTTGTTTGGATATACAGATACAAATTGGGCTGGTAGTATGTTTGATAGAAGATCTACTTGTGGATACATGTTGTCTCTTGGTAGTGCAGCAGTTACTTGGAGCAGCAAAAAGCAATCTACAGTTGCTTTGTCGAGTACAGAGGCTGAGTATAGAGGTGCTGCGGTTGCAGCATGTGAGGTAGTATGGCTACAAAAGTTATTGGCTGGTTTGGATGTGCAGATGGAAGGTCCAGTTGTCATTTATTGTGACAACATGAGCAGTATACAATTGGCTAGGAAACCTGTGTTCCATGCCATGACAAAACATATTCAGGTACACTATCACTTTGTGAGAGAGAATGTACTAGCAGGTGAGATTGACTTGGTGTATGCCAGCACACAGGATCAGATAACTGATATCTTAACAAAGGCATTGGGTACAGAGAAGCTTCAAAAGTTTCGAAGCTTACTTGGAGTTGCAGAGATGCAGTTGACCTTGAGGGGGAGTGTTGAGATGACAAGCTCAACACATACAGACATTAATGATGGACCGCCTGGTTAGATGGGTCCACACGTCTACACTTTGCACGTCAGTGATCATTATGACTCTCACATGGCCACTGACTCATTACCTTATTATATTCAGGTTGTTACACCTATTTACATCTGGCATAGTTATAGCGCCAAGTTATAGAGCCAGTCGACTAGTATAGTCAGTTATACATTGTTTGACTTAGTAGGCCATTTTCCTTTATGTTGTATCTTATCTATACTTTGTGTACATTGTAAAGTGTGTGGAAGAAGAAGAAGAAGAAACCAGCAAGAAAACGTTTTGGCCTCCATCTCTCTTCTTGTCTCTTGAGTGAGCTTCTCCTTGTGTATTCTGTGTGTGTTCGGCACAACATCTTGAGCAAATCCCCCCACCACGTGATTCTTGACACCTATCCCAATGGGACTTGTATCCACAGTAAGGATAATGGGTTGACCATTTGAATAATCAACTCTTTTGAGAGTGGGGGGTGAAATTAACAGCTTCTTTAATTTACGCATAGTGAGAGTATGCTCATTAGCCCAAGAGAATCTTTGGCCTTTTCTTAATAATTGATAAAGATTTTCGACTACATGAGCAAAATGTGGTATCCATATGAGATAGAATAATACGCATGCGCCAAGAAAGCTTCTTACTTCTGAAACATTTCTGCATTTTTATTACATTCTATTGATGGCATCTATCTTGATTGGTGAAGGTTTGCGTCCATAGGGGCCACATAGATGACTGACCACTAGGACTTCTTCTACTCCAAAAATCAACTTAGCTCTAGAAAGGGTAAGATGTACCTCTTCTAGCCTTGTTAAAATCCTGTCACACTCATGAATATGGTTAACTACAAATGTTCTGCAATTGTCTTCGTTAAGCTCCTCATTCTTTTCATTGACTTCACATCCCTTGATAGGTACATCATCAAGAAATGGAAGAGTAAGTTGTGGAATAAAGTCTCTTAAGACTTTGTGCATGGCATTCATCATATATGGGCTACAGATTTTGTTGCACCTTATGGTAGAGTGCACATGCGGACCAATCCAAGAGGTGTCTTCATTGTGGTAATGTCTTGGCTTTCTAATGATAGCTGAATTTGGTCATATCCTGAACATAGGTTGCCCATAGAATAAATTGCTCTACCTACAAAAGCTTCACCAAACTAGTCAACAATTAGACCTGAACCAACATTTCGGATTGTGATACGATTAATAGACTGTAGATCTTGAATGAATCATAATCTTGGGCATGGTAAACCATCGGTTTGAGCAGATGCTAAAGAAGGCTCTAAAATCTTCATTCAGATCTTCTCATTTAGAAGTTCCAATAATTTGGGCAAATGCGCCCTTGGAACAGGAATAGCCTTGAGGTTCCAAGGCACATGTATCATAAAAAATGACCATAGAAGCCATAATATTTGAATCCACACAACCTACTTCACTTGGTTGAAATGCGAAAGCTTTTCAATGTTTCATTAGCATTTGCATAAAAGAGTGTTTTTCAGCTAGCGAAAGGAAAAAAATTTCACCTTTTTTGAGCTCTTTTATACTTTTAGATGTGAACTTGTGACCAGTGGTGGAAGGATCAAAAAGACTTAGTTGATTTTCTGCCCTATTTGCCAGCCCTTCACTTTCAAGAGACTGTGGGACTGCCACATGCTTGACTTTCTTATCCATCGTCTTGTATTTTGTCTCGACTTGCACTTCAACCTTGTTGAGTAAACCAATGTCTTCCTGCTCAATAGATTCTTGAATTGTTTGATAAAAATCCAATGTACATATTTCTATGGACTAATTTTCAGCCTGATTTTCTATATGAGTATGAGTAGCTACATATATTTCAATCAATGTGTCAATAGTAATCAGTCCAAAAAAATGCCTGAAATATCTTCATTTTCAACCATCATGTCATAAGTTTTCAGCTTCCTTTTTACATGACATAAATATTTTCTTTCAGCTTTAGTCATGGCTTGAAGAGACTTATAACAGCCCATACTATTGGTTGTACATACATACAGATTTGCTAGAGACACAATTTCTGTAGCATAAAAAGGTTCAATCTTTTTATATGACACATTGCCATAGCCTCCTTTTATAGCAGTGCAACCCAAAAACCCTTGAGTTCTCGGGCATTAGGATTCACACGATAATCACAGAGTCGATCTCTGTTTCGATGATGGTTAATACACAAAGTAGGAAATTGGACAGCTCATTCATTATCCTTGCTTTGGATTCGAGCATAGGAAGAACCATCCTCAAGAGCTTTTGTTTCTAAGTGGGCTTTAGAAATGTAAGGTTGCCCAAGAATGATAGGGTAACTACAAGAGTCTTGAACAAAAAAGTGAAATTTGTCATTTATGTCTCCAATAGTTACTTGCACATTAGGATATGCAGCATATAACTCTCCAAAAGAGTTGTTTACAACTCTGATTCACCAACTTGGATCAACATCTATGGGCCATCCACCACTTTCATAGAGACTCCTTGCCATGACGTTTATCTCCAAGCCATAGTCTAAGAGTGCAATAGATGCTGTTTCTTTTTCTCCAATTTTGATGACTATCTCCGTTGTTGCTCTTGTCCAATGCGTATGGGAGTAGTGATTTCTTGGAATGAACCGAGCCTCTTTCTCCTCATGCATGTGCTGTAGACGGCCTTCTTTTTTAGAGGTGGGTTGCCCAACTGGTTTGAACCAGCCAACCATTACATTTTCAGCTTTCACTTCTTTAATTTTTGCATTTATGCTTTCTTTATCTTCAACTTCAATTGTTGCAATTAATTCTTTAACTGCTTCAAGTTGAATTCCTTGTGAAGTCATCTTCTCTTCATCCTACACAAAAACTTGAAGAACTTGCAAAAAAGCATGCATTGTTTCTTCAGCTTCATCACCAACATATTGTCTTTTCTTTTGATTGCATTAATAATTATATCATGGAATTCACGTTTGGAAATTTCGAGAATTTTGCCTAAGGTGAATTCAATTTTGCTTCCTAGAATTCGTTATTCTAAGACTAGTTTGAGATGTGTTGCAGATTCTATGTCAGACTACAATTTGTAGCTTGAATGCTTGCCTTTCTTCTTTCCTTCAGTCTTATTTTTTTGTGGCGCATCTTCCATCTCTTGATCTGGGGTTATATTTTCAGTAAGCTTTGGTTGTTTAGGCATTCTTCTAGTTACCCGTTTCGAATGGCCAGAAGAGGAAGACCCTGGTTCATCTTCTCTTTCTTTTCTTCAATCAAGACTTCTTTATGATTGACATCAGCTAGATGTGCAAAGGTGAAAAAATAATCTACCAGTTTTTTCCAGCCAGTTATTCCTCGAATGCATTGACTGGCGTTAGTCAAATCTTCTTTGGCTGCTTTACCACATTCCATTTGATCTAATGCATGCATCCATACTTTAGATTGCACATTAGCTTTACATGCTTTTAAAATTGATTTAGTTGGCTCAATTTGTAGCCCATAGGTAGCTGCATTAATTCTTGCATAGACACTCTTTACAACCAAATCTTCTAACCTTTTCTTCATTCCACCATTGCCACAATTTGGCTCCAGTGGAAGACTAGTTTTAGATGCATGAATTTTTCCATCTTTCCAAAAGAGGAGCTTCTGTGCTTCAGTCTCACGGAAGGCAGAACACTCCCTCTTGTCATGTTATTGGATGTCACAACAAATACAGCACCTCTTAAATCCTTCTCTCATGGGTCTTTGAGTTTATGAACATCCTCATTCTTCAGCTTTGATATCTAGCTTCTCCACCTTGGAACTAGTTTCTGTGAGATTCAGATGAAGGTCATGCACACTACAAGATATAGACCTTATACCGACGTTTAAAGCGACGAAAATACAAACAACAAAAATTTCCCCCGTCGTTGCAAAAAGCGTCGTTATTAACGATGCCATAGAAACGTTGCTATCAGCGTCACATTTGCGACACTGATAGTGATGCCAATAGCGACGCAACCAGTAAATTTACGACGCGCATAGCGACGCGAGCAGTAAATTTGCGATGCTAATAGTGACGGTAACAGGGATTAAAAAAAATTTGTGGCAGGGTAGCAAGCTGCCCTACCATATATAGCACTGTGTGCTGTATGAGAGCCATACAAACTAGTTTCTACACTAATGTATACAAAGCGCTTGTAAACAAAAAGAATATATACTGAAATCATAAAACTGATACATGAAATAAATACATGATTGCATAAAAAGCGATTGGTATAATCATGACAAGATATCACTAATACATAGAAAATGTCTACATAGATCAGGTGACTAAAAAATAAAGGTGTGTGAGCTCCAAGGATCCAAGGGCGAGCTACAAATCCTCATCCCCCGAAAGCTCGTCTCGCCGCAAAGGAGCATCAAACGGACTCTGCAGAAAAAGAAACAACACATCAATCCACGATACAATAATGCATTCAAATATCTCATGGTAACTACGAACAAGAAAGATGAGTGACTTACAGGGCCGCTGTGTCTATACAATTGGTCGATCAATGCATTGAGACCGTGTCTCTCTGCATATTGAGTCTCAAGGCCTATCGGATCGCGATTTTTAATAGAGTGCTGCAAAGAAAACAAAATGCTAACTGTTAGAAACATGATTGTCAGTACAAAGAATATTTCAAAAAAACAAACAAGCAAAACAAAAGAAAAACTTACAAAGTCCTCCAAATATATCCTATGGCTGCCACTCCCAAGATGATGGACCACTCCGGCCTCAAGTCGTGCCCTCGCCGCCTCGCGCTGCTGATTCCAACATCGTGGAGAATCTGTAGCCTCCTCCCTCAATCAGTGCCAGTCGTCTGCATCTAACCACTCGAGCTTTGCAGCCCCACTCTTGATTGCCTTGCGTGCGTCGGATCGTCTATGTGACATGTATGCATGCATGCAATCCATCATCCAGCCCGTAGAGAATCTATCTACTGTGGCTGGCACCGGAAACTCCTTGTGTAAGGATGCTACTATGTAGTCCTTGCTCCCCTCCGGTATGTTCTTCCAATGATCCAGGACGTTGTGTCGAAAAACTTATTGGCACAACTCTCTCATGCGAGCCATCACCCTCCTCCCCTCATCATTCATGATGATGGCTCATGAGCTACTATCGACCAAAACAAGACAGCTCCTGGTCTGCCATCTCTCTGAATCTCGCGAGCTGGTCTGGAGACATATGTGTGAAGATGTCCTGTAACTCCTCATCGCTCATCCCTCGACTCATCATGAAAATGTTACCTTCACAGATAAAAAATGATGTTAGAATAATCAATTTAAATCATACAAAGCACAGTAATATAAATCATTTTTAAAAAATCTCTCTTAAAATGCATATTTTATGTACCTTTATAAGAGATTGGTCAAAGAATTGAGTAAGTGGATGCTCCAAGTATGAAGTATCCTATGGTCCCATGTTAATCTCCTGACGCAACTCTGCATACATTGGAAGGTCGATAGACATGTCACCATAAAAGAATGAGTCCACCTCGTTCTCAAAAAATTCTTGGACTCCTGTGTTTCCATCATTGTTAGTCGATGCTGGCTCCAAGCTTTCGATGGCCTCCACCCCTTGTAATATCAACCCCTCTATTTGCATATTATCTTTATCTATGCTCGGAATATCGCTTTGATCATATACTCTCGCACTTCGGGGAGTTGAAGGTATAACATACCACCATCGAGGTTGTCGAGGGTTTGGATAGAAGATTACCTGTTCACAAACACGTACAAGAGAGTGATTAACCATTGTGACATAAACCATGTCGTAATACAATTAACAAGCAAATGACTCCATGCACTTGTTCACAATGGGCCGGCAACACAAAGGTGTCCGCAAATTCATCCATTTTTTTTCGGAATCTATTTCGAGAAATCCCGATCGACCTCGTCGAACTGTTGCTCCAGCTCCTCAAGTACCACTTTGAACCACTGCACATCGAATAGTATCATGGAGAAGCTACAGTAATCCACCGTAATAATACTTTGCAAGTTCCCAAAATATTCTATCTCATCCACAACCGTGTTTGGATCCATTGCTCATCGCCGGATCTCTTGCTCGAGCCTTGCCATGACACCACAGTCCATTGTGGAGCGCTTTTTCTCAATACGCTCCACGCGAAAATGCCGTCTGCGCGACCACACTGCACTATATATTTTGTACTGTACATTGAAACACTCAAATTAGATGTCGCATATAAAATTTAGATACGACAGATTCTAAGCCCTTCATCACCTTTGGACTATATCCCCTCGAGAATTCCCACTCCTCCATTGAGACCTCTGTCCCTTCGCTGGATGCTGCGGTCAAGGCTCCATGCAACCATCGCGTTGACATAAACCGCGGCATCTCCTCCATGCCTTCGGGATATCGAATCGGTTGATGACGCGTACTACATCGGAATTCAGCTTGCGCTTCCTCTCGATCTTGCCTTGCAATCTGGTACTTGGTGAGCCACGTCTCCATGGAGGCATGGTGCAACATACAAAGCGATTCACCTTCTCTTCCATTCAGGCATCCATTATTTTTTCTACCCCATTTCCAACCACCACATCTCTAGTCAGTCTATCATCGTCCTTCAGCGTCCATAGCATTTCATTGTCTGGTTCCACCGTTGGTAGCCATTGTGAAATATGCACTAACGCCTCTGACACCAACCAACCTTCGGCCATGCTACGTTCTGGCCGAGCTCGTTGTCGCATAAAGCCTTTCAGGGTTTTCATGAAGCGCTCTAGGAAGAACATCCATTGCACATGGACAGGTCCAGCAATCTCCACTTTGTCCACAAGATGCACAAGAAGGTGGATTTGTATCGTGAGCATGCTAGTGGGCAGGTATTTCTCAAAGAGACAGACCGTCTCCACTGCTCCCTGCCTCGCGGATTCAATAGAGGACATCTTAATCTCTTTCTGTGAGATCCATTACACCAAAGTCGACAACTTGTAAATGGCCCCGCGAATTTCTGGAGTAAGGCATCCTACGATCGCAATCGGTAGGACAAACTACCACAAATGAGAAATCATTATGAATAATGGCCACTTTCCAAATTGCAAAATGCCCACGCTAATTACCATCCATTCCTAGCACAAACTTGACATATCTTATGCCAATCATGGGATTTTATCCCCGACAATTGGTCGTCTTTAGAAAATGCGGACCTGAGAGAACGCATCATACCCGTCGGAGTGCGGATAGACTTGATTACTTGCTTCACAATGCGCTCTTCTTTGGTGGACAAAACCCAAGGAGCACGAGAAAGCTGCACGCGACCATCAGCACTCGACTGCGGCCAAAGCGCCTCCATCTTACCTACCTCCTTCAAATCCATTCGTGCCCCTATAGTGTCTCTCTTTCCTGTGATGTGGTTCCATAGCAAGCTACCTACACTCTTGAAAATATGCATGGGATCCAACAAGTGGTTGACTTGTAAGTGGGTCCAATATAGCAACTCATAGAAAACTGAGAACTATCGCATTCCATTTGGATGTGATTCCGCATGGACCATTTTCAGCTCGTACCAGCTTGCGACGTTCATACGTGTTGGAGGTCATCCAAGGAAACTTTCCTTGAGTTCATGATCCTCCGGCAAGAAAGCAGCGAGTCCTTGATATACCATCTTCTTCATGGTTCGTGACCTTCGGGAGTCTAACTGTGGCCCACACAATGGACATGCATGATAACCTGAGGTAACCAGACCTGTTCCGACACCACGACCTAGTGAATACTTGATTGAATGAGATAAAATATAGATATTACCAGCGATAACGGAGGCCTGCTCACCTGAGAACTCTCCCAATCCTAGAAAGTCATGCATCGTCCACATGAGAATGGCTCGAATATTGGCTGATCGCCGACCATCGCGCCTGCTCATATCTTGCACAGTGACCCTCTCCTCCCACAAAATCTTAAGCTCATTGACTAATGGGCAAAGATACACATCTATATTTTTTACTTTGTAGCGGCCTGGGACGAGCAAGCTAAGGATGAGATGTCCTTTCTTTGTAGAAAGCCATGGAGGGATGTTGTAGTTGACAAGGACTATAGGCCACACACTGTAAGAAGTTGAGCGCAGACCGAATGGGTTCATGCCATCCATTGCAAGACCGAGCCAAAGATTCCTTGGTTCTCGCGCAAAGCTTGGGAAGGTAGAGTCAATGTGGCTCCATGCGCACGAATCCGCTGATATTCGTTGAACTCCATCCGTGGACCTATTCTGCATATGCCACATTGTCAAGCTCGCCATGCCGGACGTACGAAACATGTGGTTTATGCGGGGGATGAGCGGAAAGTGTCTGAGAACTTTTTGAGGGATGGTTTGCCCTTGCAAGTCCTATCGATACTTCTGAGAACCACACTTTGGACATGTCTCCATAGTCTCGTATTCTTCTCGAAACAGTATGCTATCGTTGATACATGCATGGATGTTATTGTAATCCATGCCAAGCTTCCGTAAAACATGTCGTGCATCATCACGAGACTCAAGCATGGTATTTGCAGGTGGTAATATATGATATTTCAATAACCTGAAAAAAATCATAAAACACCTTGAAAAAGAAAAAATGTTTGTAATAATAGTGTCAAAAAAAAATCAATGAAGCCTATGTGCAAGGTACCTGAATAACTCGGTCACACTCGTATCGCTCCACCCATATTTTTCTTGCACACTTAAGAGTGCAAGCAATGTCTTCAACCGAGATACTTGGCACCCATCATATAATGGTATGGATGCTTCCTCTCTAAGCGGATCAGATGTCTCGACATCCATGGGAATCAATGCATCGATCATTGCCTCCATCTCAGGCTCCAAGATTGTAGGTAGGTCTGGAAGGTTGTCTGTCTCCTCTGGCATTGACGGTATAGATTTGCCTTGCGAGTGGTGGATTGGCTCTTGCACTCCATCCATCGCACGCCCACGAACTCTTCTAATTGGCCGCAAAGGGTGCACTCCCCCTTGGGACGAGACATCACCTCCCTGGATAGAAAATTTGCCAACAAGACCCAATCTTATTATATATGGTTTTCAATTAGCTTGCGAGTACAATGCATCATTGATATTAACTTCAAATTACCGTTTGCTGAAAATCCGCAATCGTCTGATCAATGATCTGAGATTGAAACTTTCCAAATCGTCGTACGTGTTCTATAGACAATCGGCATTTTTGTCTAATTGCCAACTTGCATTGAGAGCAAGGACATGGGAACACTGATTAAGATACGCCTCGTGATCTTGAACAATAAGACCTTCTTCGTTTTCCATCTTATCTACATTACAACAAACGAGGCTCAAATGGATAGCTTTATGGAGATGTATGTCAAGTTGCAAGTTGACCATAAGCTCTTGCTTGAGAGGTTTTAGCCTCTGCAAGATATTGAGAAGCAAATTTTGTAAAACATTGAGGTTGATATTGATGCATCCATGGTGTTGAAATCTAAACTTCAAGATATAAGAAATGCTTTACTAATTGATGTAAAGAATGCATTGGACATAGTAGTTGAGAGATTTATTGATGTTATATCTCGGCCATATACCATGCTCAAGGATTTGTTTGTCCCGGTAGATAATTATTCATTATTGTAAAAAAAAATCATTGGTTCATTAGGTTCATGAGTCGAAGACTAAATGTTCGGACTTGACTAAAAGATTGGATAATGCCTTAGATGCTAAAAGGAAAAGTGATGACTATGTTACTTCATCATTGCAACAAAAAGATTGGTGACAAGGATGCTATGATTAATGAAGTTTTTCACGAGGTGAATATAGAGTTGAAGGGGATGGAATATGATTCTTCTTTGGGATTTAGTGGTAATCAATCAATTATTGAGGTGTCTTCTTGTGCACCCTTATACCTTATATACCTAGCTACAGTCTCTAGGTTATGTACTTTGAGTATCTTAGAGGGGCTCTACTGGGATTACTTATACAACTGCACTAGAGGGCTTTGAGTATAAGTAATCCATTTATGAGCATCATTGAGAATCTCTTAGTCTAATAACAAATCAGTCTCAACAAAAAGTATCTTAGTAATGTGGTTTTTTTGTCCTAGGTCCATGTATAAAAATTAATGCCATCTATGAAATTTATCAACTATAGTAATAAATTTTGTTTCAATCAATTCTACTCATAGTTATAACATTTCAAGAAAATATCCTATGCTCAATTTAAGGGATTCTTCTTCTATAGAAATACTTTTGGGTTCATTTTGATGAAGTACCATAATGACCATTAGCTAGGGTATCATTTTCTTTTAGTCCTTCTGTTGACTAGTTGGCATGATTACTAATTTGTTATGCCTATAAAGTTAATACAAAAACAATGAATTATGCATATCACAATTAGATCCCCTACTTGGACATTATGAAGGATATGACCAATTTTAAGCCATCTTAAAGAGTCACCAATGTACGTGGCCCATGGCAAAGCACATTGCATACCATTATCGATAAGTCTATTATTGTGCATCTTAAATCTTCTAATTAGACTTTATAAAGTGTATGACTAATTTTTAGTCCTCTTAAGGAGTCGATGTAATGGTATCCATAAAAAAAGCAAAGTGCATACCATTACTATAATCATGGATATGTTATCGTTCCAATATATATACACACAGGTGGACTACATCTTGAGTAGACAAAAGATATCCATTTGAGTAGACATACATCTCCATAAAGCTATCCATTTGAGTATACATCTCTTTCTCTTTCTCTCCCTCTCTCTCCCTCTCCCTCTCTTTCTCTCTCATTTCCTCTCCCTCTCACAATATATCCTAACACTCTCCAAAAGCAAAAGGGAGAGGGAGAGAGAAAATGCACTCTCCCTCCC
Organism: Lygodium microphyllum; assembly: GCF_053477565.2. NCBI lineage: Eukaryota > Viridiplantae > Streptophyta > Polypodiopsida > Schizaeales > Lygodiaceae > Lygodium > Lygodium microphyllum. The sequence continues at coordinate 2,123,730 of NC_141150.1, read as the reverse complement.
TCTCCTTCTGCCTCTCCCTCTCCCTCTCTTTCTCTTTCTCTCCCTCTCTCATTTCCTCCCCCTCCCTCTCCCTCTTCCTCTCTTTCTCTTTCTCTTTCTCTTTCTCTTTCTCTTTCTCCCTCTCTCACTCTCTTTCTCTCCCTCCCTCTCTCTTTCCCTCTCTTTCTCTCGCATTTCCTCTCCCTCTCACAATATATCCTAACACTCTCCAAAAGAAAAAGGGAGAGGGAGAGAGAGAATGCAATCTCCTCCCTCTCCCTCTCCCTCTCCCTCTCTTTCTCTTTCTCTTTCTCTCCCTCTCTCATTTCCTCCCCCTCCCTCTCCCTCTCCCTCTCTTTCTCTTTCTCTCCCTCTCTCTCCCTCTCTCTCTCCCTCTCTTTCTCTCTTTCTCTCTCATTTCCTCTCCTAAACAAGCAAAAGAGAAAGTGATTTAAACCTTAAATAAGAAAAAGGGAGAGGGAGAGAGAGAATGAACACTCCCTCCCTCTCCCTCTCTCTCCCTCTCCCTCTCTTTTTCTCTTATTTCCTCTCCTAAACAAGCAAAAGAGAAAGTGATTTAAACCTTAAACAAGCAAAAGGGAGAGGGAGAGAGAGAATCCACTCTCCCTCCCTCTCCCTCTCCCTCTCCCTCTCTTTCTTTTTCTCTCCCTCTCTCATTTCCTCCCCCTTCCTCTCCCTCTCCCTCTCTTTCTCTTTCTCTCCCTCTCTCTCCCTCTCCCTCTCTTTCTCTCTCATTTCCTCTCCTAAACAAGCAAAAGAGAAAGTGATTTAAACCTTAAACAAGCAAAAGAAGGAGAGAGGGAGACTCACCGATGAGATATGGCGAGTGTGGGCGGCTCCTCTTTACGATGAAAGCTCCTCCTCTCCTTCGCGAAAAATGGCGGTGGCGGTGGCAAGTCTTCTTCCTCTCCTTCTCTCACGACGATTTCTCTCTCCCTCGCTCTCGCTCTCAAAACACAAAACGGGAAAACACGAAATAAAGCCGTGCTCGGTTTCGGCCCGTTTTTTTTCCCTGTGGACCGTCGCTATTTGCGTCGCAAATACCGACGCAAATAGCAACGCCGCTACCCACCGTCACTAATCGTCGTCGCTATAAGCTCAAATCCTTGTAGTGGCATGCTTTTAATGAGTTCATCCGTGACATCATTTTTAGAAGGAATAGAAAAGAAAGAGTTGGTTGATTAGTCAAAGAAATAGACAATTTTGAAGGCGGAACAAGCTCCATCAATGGAGTTGTTGAAGTTTAAGTAGAGCCCAATCTTAGTCACATCTGCTCTCTTCGAGCAATCATGTTAACTACATCAGTAACATCTGTCCATGCAATCTTGACTCCTGGTTCAAAGGTAGCATCTTCTAGGGGATCAACAAGCTTCTCTTGCAGAATGGGATCCGCAGCCTTAAGTAATAATTCAATCTTCTGACCTTCCATACTTTGTTGGTCTTCAGCATCAAGTTGTCCAAATTTACTTTCAAATTCATGGTATAAAGCTTTTGCAGCTAAACCTTTGTTGGTGGATTTCTCAACCCAATCAATGAAACTTTTCTTCGTCATTAGGCCAGAGTCTTCTAAGAACAATTCTTCGTGTAGGGCTTTTTTAAATGCATCCACATCTTGCTAAAAAAGACCATGGATTCTCTCTTGAAGACCATGCTTGGCTAGTCTGGCAAAATGGCGACTCCGTGCATGTTGTGGTACACCAAAGAAGAGCATTTTTTTAACACAAGTGAATAAAAACAGAGACAATTTGACCATTAAATTATTTTAATTCTTTCCCAACTTCCTCTAGGGCCTTGATAGTTGTGGAATCAATCTTCTCTTTATCTTGCCTTTGTTGTTGTTGTTGTAACATTTGGATTTGTTGTTGCTGAGTCTATTGCAGTATGCACACGAATTGTTGTAGAGTATCTCCTAAAGAACCCCCCATCTTGGATTTCTCTTACACAAACCTTCACATCGGGTTCACCAATGTCATAGCACATAGGGTTGAAGGTCACCACATGGTTTTGGGAAGAGAAGAATGTATGGGGGTTCAAGAGCTTAGACTCCGGAGATGGTAGAGATAAGAGAAGGGTTGAAGGTTTCAAGCCAAGTTCTTGAAGATAAGAGACAGTAAGGTGAAGGTAGATTCAAGGAGAGGAGTAGACGGAAGAGAAGGGATTCGAAGAAATTGAAGACGTAGATGAATACTAAAGAAAAAAGAATTAGAAAATGTAGAAGAATACTAACAGATATGAAGCCTGTCAGTTTCTTTCAACATTATGAGAATATATAACTCTAATAGACAACAAAGTGTATAAAATAATACATTCTTCTATGCTGCTTAGATCGCCAATCTGATGCTTCCATTGGCTCCGAAAGGGGAGTAAAATACTAACACACCTGGCCAGAATTTTGCCAGATCACTCCTTCTTCATCTCCCCCTTCGAAGTGTTGTTCAGTGCCTGAAAACAACGATCGCGTGTCATATGATTTTGTCAATCTCTATTTTTACATAAAATCCTCTCAAATTGGATGATTGCTACATGCTTTCTTTTGTCAATCTCTCTTTTTACATAAAATCCTCTCAAATTGTCTATAGTTTTATGGTTTTTTACAAGAGATAATATCTAGAATATCAAAAATTGGCTAAACACTTGTAAAAAAAAACAAATATTTTGAAACATGACACTAACACTAATGCCTAAAGTGGCATTGGCTCTCTAAATCTAAAAGGAAGCCACACTAGATTTTTTTACACGATTTGCGCGTAGTGTCATGCCAATGGGTTAGCTATATATGGCTGCGCATGTGCCTTTTCCTGCATGTAGGATTCCCAATGTGAAGGATAGATATGCATACTATAATAATCAAGTTTGCCATTTTCTCCCTTGCTTTGATGTTTTGCTTGGTACGCTCGTAAGAGGTCTGACTGAAATGTGTCCATGTATATATCTTAGGATGCCATATCTAGATATCTATCCACTCCCCACCCTTTGAACCATTTTCGCATATCTAGCACCCATCTTGTTAAAAGCACTTTACTTTTCCATGTTTTCTGTAGGCGTGTGCTAGCATCCCATGCCCATTTGGGGAGCCTCCTGTCATCCATTTGATGTACTCACAGGTGGCATATCTCAGTACTCGGATCATAGCATGTATCTCAATTGGCCGATGGCCAGTTTCCAAAAGTATAAGTACATATGGTGTGGTGCTTTTGATGCCCAAATGTCTATGCATAAATGTTTTTGTAGCTTCTCAATGTCTTTCCATGCAGATGAGGAGATGCTCCCCCCCACACTTCCACTCCATATAATACCATTTGTAGAACATATGCATAAAAAATCATACACCGTATTTTCCAACATTTAGTATCAGTACGGCTACAGTCATTTTCAAAGTGATAAGACTTGCTTTTCCCTACCGCTAATCACCGCTCCACACATGTATGCCATCTGTGGTCTGCAGGTATCTCAATCCCCAAGTATTCAAGAGTAGATACTACCTTTATAGACAGTCCCGCAGCATAATGTACTTTTGGTGGGGTCTTTGATTGCTTGGTGCACATAGCCATTAGCTTTGTTTTTGTTACATTCACCGTCAAACCACTATCTTGACAAAACCATTCGACAATCCCCATGAACTGCTGCATACATTCCCCAGTATATGTAAAGAAGACCACATCATCCACATAAATCAGGAGCAAGATGGCAAACATACCAATATGCAGGCTTTTGGCTTCCTCTTCATTCATAGCCGTGAGAAGTATTTTCTCTAGCTTATCATTGCATAAACCAAATAATCTAGGGGAGAGCGGGTAACCTTGTTTGACTCCCATATTACTCTCAAATATTTGTGACAGCCCGTTGCGACCTTTGAGGCGACACACCACTCATTGATATATCTTGTAAATTCCCATGCATAGATCATTTGGGACCCCTAATTCTTGCATTCCTTGCCATAATCCAACCCTTGGTACGATGTTAAAAGCCTTCTTAAAATCCACAAAACAACAATACAAGGTTGTTCCCTCAAGCCAACTCTCATCCATAAGCACACGTAAAGTAACCAAATGGTCTATGGTGTTATGATCAGGGCAAAAGTGTGCTTGTCCATAAGCTCGTTTGTTATTACTTTCTGACCATTTACTCAATTGCATTTCCAAGATAGTGCCGAATAGCTTTGCCATGGCTGAACTGACCATAATCGTGCGGTAGTTTGTGAGCAAATTGTGATCTCCTCCCTTATATAACGGAGAGAGAGAGAGAGAGAGAGAGAGAGAGAGTGTGTGTGTGTGTGTGTGTGTGAGTGAGTGAGTGAGTGAGTGAGAGAGAGAGACAGAGAGACAGAGATTTAGTGAATTAAGATTTTATTGGTTTAGTATTAATAATAAGAATAAGTTACTATTATTATTATTATTATTATTATTAGATTAGTTTATTGGTTTCATGTTTGATTTAGTAGTTTATCATTATTATTATTGGAGAGAGAGATTATTGTTATTGTTATTATTATTATTATTATTATTATATTTTTTTGTGTATTTGTTTATTAGTGTTGGTTTAGTTATTAGTTGATGTTTGTTTATTATTTTATTGATTTAGTGTTTGTCCCCACCCTCCCTCCCCCAAACAGAGTGTCCGCCCATGGATTTGTTTCCCCCTCCCCCCTCAAAACACACACACAAAGAGAGAGAGAGAGAGAGAGAGAGAGAGAGAGAGAGAGAGAGAGAGAGAGAGAGAGAGAAAGAGAGAGATTTAGTGAATTATATTTTATATTTTATTGGTTTAGTGTTAATAATAATATTATTATATATATACATATATTTATATGTAGATTTGTATATAGATTTTTATTTTTTTTATTTTGTTAGTTTATTGGTTTATTGTTTGTTGTGTGTGTGTGTGTGTGTGTGTGTGTGTAGCTTTTTATTATTAATATTATTAGTTATTAGATAGTTGATGTTTGTCTATGTGTATAATAATTTATGTTGTGGACAGAGAGATAGAGAGATTGTTGTTGTTGTTATTATTATATTTATTTGTTTAAGTGTATTTATTTATCAGTGTTGGTTTGGTATTTTTAATAGGTATTGATATTTTTTATTATTAATATTATTAGTTATTGGTTGATGTTTGTTTATGTTTATAATAATAATAATTAGTGTTGTGTAAAAAGTGGCATACAAATTAGTTGACTTTGGAGAGAGAGAGAGAGAGAGAGAGAGAGAGATTTATCTAGCGAATTATTTTATTAATTTATTATTATTATTATTATTATTATTATTTTATTAATTCATTGGTATAGTGTTTGATTTAGTAGTTTGGTAGTTTATCATCATTATTAGTGGTTTATTTTTATTATTATTATACTAAGTTGTTGGTTTAGTGTTTTAAATGTGTGTGTGTGTGTGTGTGTGCATTTACATATATATATATATATATATATATAATTTTATTATATTTATATATATATACATATATACATGTGTGTGTGTGTTTATTAATTATTGGTTAATTATTAGTCTTATTGATCCATTATTGATTGATTAATTGAATATTACTTAATTATGGACTCTCTCTCTCTCTCTCTCTCTCTCTCTCTCTCTCTCTCTCTCTCTCTCTCTCTCTCTCTCTCTCTCTCGACAATTGTCTTTGAGACAAGCAGGTTGTTAGCAAATGACATGTGGGCATCGTTTTGGGGGCTTGGAGATAACCACAAGCCTATGATTTGCCAGAGAGGTTGTCGACTACCATTCTTGCAATTTTGAATGAATATCAATAGGTTTAATGCATTGCTGCAACAATTGAGTCATCAAATGAATAGTCACAACTAAGGAGGAGGATCGGAATTGCTCGAGATCAAGCTAATAAGCTATTATTAACTCGCTTATTTGTTTTAAAGTGCTTATGCCACCACTTTTTTGTGGTAATATGTGCTTTCTTTTTGTGGGGCCTACATTGGTTTTGATGTGGCGAATCTAGACTGAGTAAAATCTATTGGGAACTTTGAATGTGATGTGATGCCTCTTTCTTGAGGTTTTGTTTATAGGAAGAGGCATTGTGTCTTGCAATCTAGATAGAACTTTGTTGATTTTTTCAATGTAATGCATATGAGAGTAATATTCTCTATAAAATGCTTAGTGTATGGTCTAATTATAATATTCAAATTAAATATTCACCTCCCTCCCTCCCTCTCTCTCTCTCTCTCTCTCTCTCTCTCTCTCTCCAACATTTGGTTCAATGTTTAAGGACTTGGATTAGATCACAATTTTTATTTTGAGTATGTATTCATTGCTCAGGATGAAACTTATAACTTACTATTGTCTTGCTTATTGCAAAGTGTTTGGGCCACAACTTTCTTATGGTGATATATGCTTTGTTTTTGTGAAACCTGAATAGGTTTTGAAATATAATGAGTGAAATGTAATGGGTACATACAATGTGATACCTCTTTCTTAAGGTTTAATCTATATAAAGACTTATTGTCTTGCAATCTAGAGAGAAAACTTAATTGATTTTTGCAATGTAATACAATTATGGTCTTTATTGGCCTTTTTTTATTTGTGTTTTAAAGTGCATCGACACGTGCTTTTTGTAATGTTGTGTGCTTTCTTTTTGTGAAGTTGCATTTCATGGGCTAAGAAATTATGCATCACTTTTTATGTGCCAAGTTCAAAGATTAACTTATAGAGAAATGTATTATCTCTTGCAAATTGTGAAGAGATAACTCTACTATTATTTTCGTTATGGCAAAGGTAATTGTTGAATCTTCATTAGGTCTCTGCTTAAGTACTGGTAGAGTTTTGTGATTGTTGGTGTTGGGAATAATTTAAGAATCTTGATGTTTTGGGAATATTGTGCATTCATGTTAAATTATATATTTGGGTTTGAGTTATAGGCTTGGGGGATCACTTGTTGGTTAGATAGTATTTGCTTTATCTCTCTTTGGATCAGATATCTAATTATATGTAGAATATAAATATATATAATTTTTATTTTGACTATTATCATTCCTTGCACGTAGCATTATGCTAATTTAAATAAATTATTGTAGTGTTTTGAATTATGTGATTTTGGATTGATTCTACTTTTAAGTATTTTCAAAAATACCAATCCCAATCAAGTCTCTCCTTGAAAGAATGCATGGTCTCTCTTGGCATGAAGGCTTTGTGAGAATCCAATCAATATGGGATTTGCACATCGGTCAACTAGTAGAGATTATGTGTTACGTGTTCATAGGCATAGCCTCAACTCTACACATCATATATGACGACAAGTTGCTACGCTTAGGACTCAAATGATTCAACTATGAGCAAAACATGGTCGAAGGGGGCATAAAGAGATGTGTTTTGCTATGGTTGGGTGCCAAAACATTTCACACAGAGAAGCTAATCTAAATCATGATAGTGGGATTCATGAGGGAGTCCAGAGTAGCTTGCATAGTAGGCAAAATATGTATTCTCGCATGGGGATTCTAGATGGGAATAGTGGATTGATGGAGCATCAATTTGATTTTGCTATGAATTATAATTGTGATATTGGAAATAGCCAAAATCTAGGCAATCCTATGATTAACAAGTCATGTGTCAATCATGCTCCAACCTTTAGCCCTCAAAATGGAGGTTTTTTTTCCATTTTGCATGCTTTACCTGCAATGGATATTCATCCTGCAACTACAATATTGCTATTTCAAGACCCGATTGTGCATTCCATGGAAAGTATTTTTGAGATGTGTGAGTGATGTTCTGCTAAATTGTGAAAATGTGAAACTAAAGTGCAAGGATCAATTTTGTTTGGTAAACATTGTTGTCGAAATGGAAAAGTAATGTTGCCATCGTTACAATGTCCACCACAACCATTGGATGATTTGTTGCATGGTATATATCCTCAGAGTAGAGCATTTAAGAATAATATACGGGTGTATAATAGTGCTCTTGCATTTGTGTCACTTGGTGCTAATGTTAATGAGTTTTTGTATGTTGTGGGGAATTCTTATACTTGAGTCCATGGCTCCATTAATCATCATATAGGCCCTTTGCTAAATGTGCAATGATAGGAAATTCCAAGATTTGCACAAATGTATTTTTATGATACAAAGCATGAGTTATCTAATCAATTGGATGTTATGCCTTATTTATTGCCAAAATTACTTAGGGAGCTTAAGTCTATGATGCATCAACACAATGTATATGCACAAGCTTTTAGATCCATGGGTATGCAATTGAAAAAAAATCCCTTGCATGATTTATGAATGACTATTTTTGGCATTCAGTAGGCTAATAGACAATACTCAGCTCTAGTGGTACTAAAATTGCAGATATCATGCCAGGACAAGGCGATGAGAATAGTCTCGATCATGTTTAGAGTCGAGATGGACGATATATTGCTATTTCAAACTTGCATAGGGTGTGTATGCCAATGTTATATGTTATTCTTTTTTCTATAGGTGATGATGGTTGGCATGTAAAGGTGCCTTATAGTAATGTTAATATTCTAGTTAATGTACATGGATTTTCTAATAAGGACTGTATTAGTCAATTGCAATTTTATGCATTTTGACTACAAGTGCGTGAGGACACTAAGGTTTGCATATTGCATGGTGGTGGATTGTTGCAATAGTTTATTGTTGATGCTTATTGTAGTGTGGACCAATGTAGGTTGGCTTGGTGTCATCATAATATGCTCGGAAGTTTATAAAGGCTTGGTAGATATAATGGGATTGATGGATAATGGGCAAGTACAGGTTATTGGTACCTCTGCTAGTAAAAGGGTGGTTTTGCCATCTTTGTGTACTGGTGGGCCAAGGCACATGTATCAATTGTATCAAGATGCCATGGCTATAGTTTGGAGTAAGGGAAAGCCAAATCTCTTTATAAAAATGACATGTAATCCCAAGTGGTTAGAGATAACTAATGCTTTATTGCTTGGACAAAGACTGCTTATGATCGTCTTGATTTGACTACTCGGGACCTTCATAAAAAACATGTTGATATGGTGCATACATTGTTGAAAATGATTTTTTTTTGGAAATGTTGCAGGCTATGTTAGTGTGATTGAGTTTCAAAAGCGAGGGTTACTACATTCTCATACTTTGCTGATTTTGGAGCACCCTTTTAAAAACTCCAAAGCATGGCATTATGATAGGTTTGTTTGTACTGAAATTCCTCATGAAGCAAGGTTTTCATCTTTTTTTCAAATTGTCTAGAAGTGCAATGTCCATGGTCCTTGCAATGTGTTGAATCCCAAGATCCCTTGCATGTGTGATGGTCAATGCACTAAAACTTTTACTCCGCTGGTTCATGAATGTGACAACTATTGATAGCTTTGGCCATCCTATTTATAGAAGATGGGATGATGAAAACACAATCACAATAAATGATTATACTATTGACAATCCACGGATTGTTCCATACAATTTTTACTAAGTAAGAAATACAATGAACATATAAATGTTGGTGTATGCTCAACAATGGCAACAGTTAAGTATATATACAAGGAACATGATTGTGCAACCATTAAGCTTTGTGTTGGAAGCTTAGGGTTGAATGGTATGAGAATCTATGAAGTGGATGAGATCGAGAGTTATTTGGATGCATGATATGTTTATGCTTCAGAAGCATGTTGGTGAATATATGACTATGCATTGCACAATGAGAAGCTTGATATACAACGGTTGCAGGTGCACTTTCTTGATGAGAATTGTGGCGTGCTTTGAGATATGGAAAATATATCAGATGTTATGCAAAATGAAGATATTAAGAAAGGTACTCTTATAGAGTGGCTTGCATGCAATCGTGTTTATCCAGAGGCTCAAGCTATTCGCTATCAAGACTTCCCGATATATCGGGTGTGAAATGCATAACAAAAGGTGTGGACGAAGAGAAAGTGTGAAAATACATGTGGTCGAATATACTTTGTGCTGCCTATATGTGGTGAGTATTATTACTTGCGAATGCTCTTAACACTCTCTCACGGATGTACGTCTTTTGAGGATTTGCATATTCTTAGCAATGTGATGTACAATACTTTTAAGGAAGCTTGCATTGCAAAGGGCATGTTAGAGAGTGATGATGAGTATGTTATGTGCTTGGAAGAAGCTGCCTTTGTGCAGATTGGTGCCAAGTTATGTACTTTCTTTGCTATGCAATTTTGGTCTTTTGTGAGCCTACTCAGCCTAATCAACTTTGGTATAGGTTTATGGCGCCAATCGTAGAGGATATTTTGTATAAATTACACCTAGAGCATACACATGTATCTTTTGCAATTCTACATCAAGAGGCATCAAACAAGGCTTTATTGCATCTTCAAGACCTTTTATGGCAACATGGGTGAATATTGTCTGACTTTGATAGATTGCCAAAACCTCAATGGATTCTCAGTTGTGTGCGAACCCTCTTTTAGAAGATGGATATGCATATGACATATTGGAGCAATGTAGAGTTTGTCTTTCTATGGAGGCAATGTTGAATGACAGACAGAGAATTGCATATAATGCAGTAATGGATGCTAGTGGTGCAAACTCTGGGGATGTTTTTTTTTTTGGATGGTCCCGGTGGGTCTAGGAAGACGTTTCTTTAGAAGTGTTTGTTTGCTAGGCTACGCAGTGATCGTCATATAGCATTGGCCACATCATCATCTCACATTCCTTCTTTGCTTCTATAGGGTGGTCGTACCGCTCACTCGAGGTTTAAAATTCCATTGCATCTAATTAATCGATCCACCTATAATATTTCTATTTAGACCAATCTTGCTCAACTATTGGGACGATCAAGCCTTATTTTATGGGATGAGGCTCGAATGATGCACATGTATGCATTTGAGGTAGTTGATAGAAATTTGAAGGATATTATGACTTGTTATAAACCATTTGGTGGAAAGGTCACTACTTTTTTGCAAGGATATATCCATTGAAATTTGACAGCTTCGTAGTCACTGCTTGGCTCATATGTGAAGTGGCCTTTATGCCACATTCGATTGGCATATACTTAGTAGTAATAACTGATTTTTTCTAAACTATATTTAAGTGTGTACTCAACTTTTGTAGATGCCAACTCCAAGTTGGGGCTATTATCTATCTTTTGAGTATAAGAAGGAACTGCAACATATCTTGCGCATAGTAACAATGCATGATATTACAAGAAGAATGCTTGCAAGTTGCTTTCTGACACTACATTAAGCTATGACAATGCCTACTGATGAGTGGTTTGCACGTGTTAGGCCAAGTATTGTTATTCTAAAGGACCACAGAATGTTCCTGAAAATTATGGCCAATTCCTGGTATATAAGCCGTTACCTCAAACTTAGAGGTTAACCGAACTCTCGCGACTTTACGTAGGGCAGAGTTAGGTTTTTTGGGTGTAATTGTGGAATGGTCGACAGATAGCTAGTTCCAGTGTCACTATACAGAACCGTACATGAGATTCCCACCTCATATGGCTCCCCGTCATTCAAATAAAATTCAGAATAGGATTACAGAACTAGAACTCTCTCTTGTTGTTTTTCTTTCTCCATACGAAAGAATCTATGAAATAGGGGGTGTAAAAGCCCTCTCTTTTTCAATCCTTTTCAATTCTTCCTTTTTTGCATTTCACCCTTCCCTCCTTCACTTCTCCTTCTGTTGAAATCAGTCTACTAACCTCTAGTAAGCATTCTGAAGAAGTAGTGAGGAGAAAGAGATTTCTTTGTTGGTTTGAATGTCTTAAACACGAAGTAATCTTCATTCCTATAGATAGAAATTTACTTTACAAATCTGGTACCTCACCCTTTTGTGTTTGCCGATTAGTTCGAGAGTACTAATACGGGCCCATAATCATTCCCATATGATATAGAATCCATGGTATTCGCGTCATGAATCACTCCGTTTCCAGAAACCAATCGATTTGTGCGGTGCCCGTGATGCTCGCTCCAAGCTCACTCCAATAGGATGGAATAGATTAAGACATCAAATGGAAATCAAAAGATGCTTAATCAAAAGATGCTTAATCAAAAGATAGAAAATTGTCTAATTGAATGAACAATTAGCCAATGATTTTTTTTTGTTTTGTCCTATTCAAGTTGTATTCCACGAATTCGATAGAAAGGAGATTGACGAGTCGGTATGAGCCTATCCGTATTTACTTACAAAACTAAAAAGGGATGCGAGCGGGCTGGTTAACTGGGCACTTGATATGCCAGCTAAATGGGCTCGAATAAGGCAGAGTGTAGAAGCAATTAACGACCTAAGCGGAGGGGGGCGAGATGTATCGGGTGTTCTGGAATGGTTGTTTAGCTGCGTAAAGTATCACCCCCCCAGTGAAATGCCGTTAGGCGCCAGGAAGATACCTATACCAGGTGGGCTGCACAATTCATACATCCAGTACACAGAAGCAAATGGGATTGAGCCAGTCATTTACCTTTCATTTGGAGAAGTGTTCAACGATTCTCTAAGATCACTGGGATATAGGGATATCGTCATAAAAAGGAAAATGAATGGAAGAATGGTAAAAGGAATTAGCTTAGAAGAGGGGGAGCCTATAAGAAGGAGCCAGTGGTCGGACACAGTTAAGTACTTGATGGAGAGGGAACCCTGGGAAGGATTCTTTGAGGAGTCACCCTTAGAGGAGCCCGGCGAGGAGAGAAATGACGACTATGTCGACTATGTCGACTATGACGACTATGACGACTATGACGACCACGACGACCTTAAGGAATCAGGCGACAATCTCTATACTGGAAGGGATCAGACGGCCATAGTCAATTCATTTGAGGCAGACAATGAGGAAAAGGCGGAGGGACAGGACAAGAGGCCATTAAGGCTAGGGGAGAGGCCAGTGACTAATAAGGGCGAGATTATGAGAAAAACTCAATCCAATAGAGGGAGCCTTTCCTGCCTAATTGAGGAAAAGGTGGGCTCTTTGATGGGACCAGAAGCCCAGAAGACCGAGGATTTTCTATCAAAATATCCCTGGTTAAAGGGCGTGCTGGCTGGCCAACGGGAGGACTGGCCCATAGAACGTCTAGTGGATGAGGCCAAAATCATATTGCAAAGGGATTACTCTATGATGGATAAGGTAGAGGAGGTATATGGATCTATAGCAAAATTGCATACCGTCAACATTCAGCTACCACCCACGCTGTGTCTTTCAACCACCATGGATGGGTTAAACTACCCGCTGGCCCCAGCCTTAGAGCAATCTATTGACCAATTCAAGGTATCTCAATCGCAATTTCAAAGCCTTTTCGACCTAATAAATAGGGCAGCCTCCCTAATAGTTGACACTGTTTATATGCTATTTAGGCTATTTAGGAGGCAAGGCAGCACTTCTTTGAATCGCACGTGCCCTATTAAGAGGCGGTTTGCCACCTCTTACACACAACTAGGGGGGTATCCAAGACTAATTCCCCAGGGTGTGGATGGGGCGGGCACTATATCTTGTCTAAAAAGGCAGTGTAAGAAGGTTCTCAAAGAACTCCTACAAGGAATAGTCATTCCGCCTCATCTGGCTATTGAGGAGCTAGATATGGTGGCCTGCCACATGAGTATCTATGCGGGTCTTACAGGGAGGGGTTTAGCACCCAATACATTAGAGGCCTACAAGATTGGCCATTTTTGGTCCTTCATTATGTCCAAATGGGGAGAGGATATCCCTAAAAAATTGCTGAAGACTCTTCTTTATGCCGGTTTGAATGGAGCCAGTCTTACAGGAGCGAGGGCCATACGAGAACAAGTAATGGATTTCTGTATGGATTTAGACGAGCTTGAAAAGGATGTTTATCTACAAAGGGTTTTACACCATCCCATTCTTCAGGAACTTTCTCTATTTCAGTCGTCTTTAAACAAGAGAGAAAAGATCTATCTACCCTCCCGTGTACTGCCATACTACGGGAAGGTAGAAGAAGAGCTAAGCGGGAAGCCTGGGGGCAGTCGGTATCACGGGGGGTTGCTTTCCTCCCGTATTTTAGCCTCTCACGAGATAGTACTTCTTGCCTACTTGATAGAGGCGATCTATCAAAAGAGGCTAGGTATTCCCCTTTCTCTAGAAAACGACGGTCTCTTAATTCTTACCCAGCAAGCCAACGAGATTTGGTGTTTGATCAACTAGATAGTTTCTTAAAGCAACAGAGCACTAGCTTCTTAAGAGTCAATATCTCATCAGAGAGAAAGGATTAGGTCACTTAGCCACTTCAAATTGGGATAGCTAAGTGGCAAGAGGAGGAATAAACGTTATGGCCGTCATAGTCATAGTCGACATAGTCGGCATAGTCGGCATAGTCGACATAGTCGGCATAGTCTGCATGGTTGTCATATATATATAATTTTTTCTTTTACGGAATCTCAAATTTGTTCCTGCTTCTTCAATCTGGCTCTTCCTTACCTATTTCACTAATATCTTTAATAAGTGGAGGATCTTATGAACCACCTGGCCACCTTACTCGGTACCTTCGGGGTAATGAAATACGTTTTTGATCAGGTTTTACTGCAGTGCCTCCGTTATTTTCAAGAATCCATCCGCGATTCTTTAAAACAAACTAAAAAACTCTCCTTCGATGAGCAGCACCTTATTGCGATGGATATTGCCACAAGGGTATGGGATAAGTTCAATCACGCGCCATCCTCTGAGAAGAGCAGCTTGTGGTCCCATCTGAGCTCCTTTACTGGATCTATATACCAATATATAGTCCCGGGTTTCGCTCGATCTATCTTATTCCTTCCTACATACGTCATTACCACTCCCTTTAGATTTTCTTTAGAAAAAAAGCGAATGGACTCCCTAAGGGAGCGAACTCGTGATATGGCTGTGCAAGGTTTAGGGAGCCTTGTTATACCCATCAGCCTTGCCTATCTGGCCACATCCCTGCTTGTTCGCAGAATGGAGTACGTCTGAATAGTCAACGGGGAGGGACCTCAAGGGGACCATGAAAGAGGTTTTAGGGAAGACTACCCTGCCACCAGAGCTGGTTCTCGAGGAATTAGCTATGGTTGCATGCCACACGAGTATCTATGCTGGACTTATGGGCAAGGCGCGGGCACCTAATACGTGGGAAGCTTACCACTCTCCTTCCTTCTGGAAGTACGTATTTTCCCAGTGGGGAAAGGATATTCCTAAGCCTTTATTGCTTTATCCGGGTTTAAACGGAACTAGCCTGACAGGGGAGGGAACCCTGCGAGCTAAAGTCAAGGAAGCATGCGGGCATTTGTCTGGGGTGGAGTTTGAGATGACATGCGCCGGGTATTGTGCCACCCCTTCTGCAAGAGCTATCCCTTTTTCAAACTTTGATAGGGCAGAGAGAGAAGAGTTATTGGCCTACCCAAAGGCTCCCCTATTATGGAAAGGAGGAGGAGGCCTCAATCCCGGGTAGGAAAAGGAGTAGTTATCACGAGGATCTGATGACCTCCCGAGCATTGGCTTCTCACGAGCTTGTCCTTCTCATGTTTCTAGTAGAAAAGCTACTCAACGATCGATCTGGGATACCTATTAGTCTAGAAAATGATGATCTGCTCTTTATTACACGAGAAGAGACAAGAGAGGACACGCTCAACAACCTAAACTCTTTTTTGAGGGCTTGGAGACTGGAGTTTTTGGGATTGCCTATCTTATTGGCGAGGAAGAAATTGGAGAGGAAGAAATAGACCCAAAAAACACAAACAAAAAAACACAAAAAAAGTGAGATCCGAGGAAAAGATGAACAGGATCGACAGGATTGGCAGGATCGGCATGGCCAGCTAGAGTGCCACGACCCCTCGGTCTCTCTCTTTTTGACTCTTTGTTCCCTCCCTCCTCCTTGTATCTCGTACATGCTTTGAGTAGGCTTTTTCTCACCTTTTTCTTCTTTTTTTACCCTTTTTTTCTTATTAGGAGACATATGGGACTCTTTGCTACTTGACTAGGTGGTTTTGGTATATTCAAGTATTTCCTAGACCAGTCTGCTCTGGTCTCCCTTCGCCTCCTTTCACAAACCCTTGAGAAGGCTATCTCTAATCAAAAGAATCTACGACAAGAAGACCAGCGTCGCTTGCTTGTCGACTTAGCTACCAAATTGTGGGCCTCCATGGACCTGAAACGAGATCAGCCCGCCAATTTTGCCACTCGCATGGGACGGGGGGTACAATCCCTTTATCTTTACTTCGTTCCCCAAGTCATCCGTTCAGTACAGATTCTGTTTCAACCGAATACAAGCTTTTTCTTCCATCTCTTCAATTTGATTCATAAGGGAATGGTTAAAAGAGGCTCGTGGTATTGACACGAACTGGTAGGGATAGATATACTGGGGATGAACCTCAAGCTAATAGAATAGGAAGCGAAAAGATTCACCTTGATCTTGGCACTTGAAAATAGAAGATCTTCTTCCGATTTCTCCACGGCAATGTTGAATCCTCCTCCTTTGCAGAAGGAAGAGCTAGAAGAGCATAAGAAGCTATAAGTGATGCAACTACGAATCTTATGGAGAGTTTGATCCTGGCTCAGGATGGACGCTGGCGGCATGCCTAACACATGCAAGTCGGATGGGGAGCATCCTCGTGGTGTTTCCAGTGGCAGACGGGTGAGTAACGCGTAAGAACCTGCCCTTGGGAGGGGGACAACAGCTGGAAACGACTGCTAATACCCCATAAGTTGAGGAGCAAAAGGGAGGAATCTGCCCGAGGAGGGGCTTGCGTCTGATTAGCTAGTTGGTGGGGCAATGGCTCACCAAGGCGACGATCAGTAGCTGGTCTGAGAGGATGATCAGCCACACTAGGACTGAGACACGGCCCAGACTCCTACGGGAGGCAGCAGTGGGGAATCTTCCGTAATGGGCGAAAGCCTAACGGAGCAATGCCGCATGGAGGTAGAAGGCCCACGGGTCGTAAACTCCTTTTCTCGGAGAAGAAGCAATGACGGTATTTGAAGAATAAGCATCGGCTAACTCTGTGCCAGCAGCCGCGGTAAGACAGAGGATGCAAGCGTTATCCGGACTGATTAGGCGTAAAGCGTCTGTAAGTGGCTCTTTAAGTCCCCTGTCAAATACCAGGGCTTAACCCTGGATAGGTGGTGGAAACTACTGAGCTGGAGTATGGTAGGGGTAGAGGGAATTTCCGGTGGAGCGGTGAAATGCGTAGAGATCGGAAGGAACACCAAAGGCGAAGGCACTCTCTTGGGCCGACACTGACACTAAGAGACGAAAGCTAGGGGAGCAAATGGGATTAGATATCCCAATAGTCCTAGCCGTAAACGATGGATACTAGCCGTTGTACGTATTGACCCGTGCAGTGCTGTAGCTAACGCATTAAGTATCCCGCCTGGGGAGTACGTTCGCAAGAATGAAACTCAAAGGAATTGACGGGGGCCCGCACAAGCGGTGGAGCATGTGGTTTAATTCGATGCAACGCGAAGAACCTTACCAGGGCTTGACATACTGCGAATCCTTTTGAAAAAAAGGAGTGCCTTCGGGAACATGGATACAAGTGGTGCATGGCTGTCGTCAGCTCGTGCCGTAAGGAGTTGGGTTAAGTCCCGCAACGAGCGCAACCCTCATGTTTAGTTGCCATTACTCAAATTGGAACCCTAAACAGATTGCCGGTGATAAGCCAGAGGAAGGTGGGGATGACGTCAAGTCAGCATGCCCCTCACGCTCTGGGCGACACACGTGCTACAATGGCCGGGATAGAGGGTCGCGACCCCGTGAGGGCAAGCTAACCTCAGAAACTCGGCCTCAGTTCGGATTGCAGGCTACAACTTGCCTGCATGAAGCTGGAATCGCTAGTAATCGCCGGTCAACCATATGGCGGTGAATCCGTTCCCAGGCCTTGTACACACTGCCCATCACACTATGGGAGTTGGCCATGCCCGAAGTCGTTACCTCAACCACGAGGAGGGGGATGCCGAAGGCAGGGCTAGTGACTGGAGTGAAGTAGTAACAAGGTAGTCGTACTAGACGGTGCGGCTGGATCACCTCCTTTTCAGGGAGAGTTCATACTTATTTGGCACTTCGGTTTTCTGCTCACTCTTCCAAGTCTTGGAAGAAGTGGTTTACACACCCCTAGACGGGTTTTTCTTTTCCTGTCTTAGAGGTGAAACAAGACCTAATCCATGAGCTTGTTCCCTCAAGTCAAAACAAACTGAAAAGAATCCCATCCTTCCTCGGGGAAATCCGAGGGATGGGGATGGGCTCCCCGCTTCGGCATGGCAAGCCTCTCTCACTCCTTATGGACCAGGGGAGCCTGCATGATGGGCTATTAGCTCAGTTGATAGAGCGCGCCCCTGATAATTGCGTCGTTGCGCTTGGGCTGTGAAGACTTTCAGACACATGGGTAGTTAGATGTGCCCATCAGCGCCTGACCCTAAGATGGGTATAATCCAATTCTATTACCAAGGAACATTAGCATGGCGTACTCCTCCTGTCTCGACTTTTGGGATCAAATTCTTTTTTGGGAGGATGGACAAGGCGATTCAGGTGAAATCCTATGGGGATTCAACTTTCTATTCACCCGTGGGATCCGGGCGATCCAGGGAGGACCACTTACCCCCAAAGGCTCCCCTCGAGAATCTATACATTCCTTATCAGTGTATGGATGACTATCTCTTGAGCACAGGTTGAACAACTTCGGCTTAGATGTGAAAGAAGGAGCACCTGAGAACGCCAATTCACGGACCAAGAACTACGGGACCACCCTTCTGATTGGGGGGTGGCGGAAGGATCATACTATCCGAGCCTCTTCTGCTTTACTCACGGGTCTGTAGAAGCAGCAATCAATTTCAATTCCCGGGTTTGAGGGGTCCTCCAACCAAGAAGG